>NC_140585.1:357612116-358081149 GCF_964204655.1 Triturus cristatus
GTTTTAAAAATATTGTATTTTGATCCAGGACAAAAAGGATAAAGGCGTTTTTGCTTCTCTCGCCTACCTCTGAGCCGACTGTGGTTTCACAATCCATGAAAGTAAACTCAGTGACATGATGAGCTAGGAAGTTTGTTTTACGTGTTAAAACATAACTTATTTTAAGAGCGGAGGAGAGACACTGCCGTGCGTCAACTCTTACTACAGCAGATAAAACGGCCAAGTACATGTTTTAGTGCTCCCACGTTATTGCCTTTAAAAGTAAGAGCTTTCTGATTTAGTGCCCGAAGCCACGGCAATAACTTAATCCTACAAAAACATCATTCATTCGGGGGGACCAGGTGTCTTGCATTCCTCTGAGACCACCTGTAAAAAAGCACTCCCCCTAAAAGCAGGTGAGATGATGGATTTGACGCCTCACTGCGGACGGACGCTGAACTTTTACAGTCTACCCCGACACGTCATTCTAAAGACCCCCGCCTACGAAAGAGGGAAGCTCCGCGAAGTGCCGGGCTTTTATCCGGTGATTGATGACCCTGCGCTTCCACAGAGCACCTGGGAGGCTGGAGAAGGCCTGTTCAATGGCAGTAGAGACCCAGCTGGCCCGAGCGCTCGTGCCTTCTGCATGCGTGTCAAAGCCAGCCATGCAGAGGTCTTTCCGGATGTTTCCGGTATTTAATTAATGATGCCTGGCCTGGGCGCGCTAATATGGACATACAGGCCCACCTGCAGAGCATCAGGGTTGGATACCGACGCTGGAAGTCTAGTGGAGAGACGAAGCTGCTATTGGACGGCGGCACGTAGTGACGTGTGTGTGCGCACAGCCAATAAACGGGTATTGTTTGTTTTGAAAACAGATTGTGGCAAATATTGCGGCGATAATTGTAAATATCGCGCTTTTACGCTAGTCGGTCGATTTCGCGATTTTTCCGTGAATCGCGAAATTCTGGAGGGTCTGTATAACCTATAAAGAGAGATTTTCACAAGTAATTTTACGGTTCAAAAGTGTTTTATGCTATTACCTGAATCGCAAATATGTCAGCGTTCGCGAATGTCTGCGTTTGCAAATATCACATGACTATGGAAGAAAGGTATTTTATTGGACAAGACACTTCATTATTCTATAAAGGAAGCCCCCAACCAGTTTTCTTTTCTTCACACTTCTAGTTCTCACATTGGAGGTTCTTATTGCAGCACCGGCTCTTTTCCAATATTGGAAATTTATTTTGCAGTTTTTTTGATTTTTGATTTAGAGATAAAATGGCATCTGATGGCAGTGGAGAACAAGAGCCAAATCCTGAGGAGCAGAATTCATCAGTCGAGGAACCCCCGCAAAGCGCCAGTCCATCGCATGGGAATTTTGTATGATCCCTCTGGGGGAAAAACAACGGTGGCAAAGCACTTTGAGTGCTCTTTGTGCAAGAAGACCCTGTCCAGGGGTACATCCAAGAAATACTCCTGCTTGCAGCACAACAAGAATGCTGACCCACCTAAAGACCTACCACAACAACCACTTGACTAATGCCCAGAGGAAGTGCAGTGCAGCAGACGTGACAACATCAGGTGCGCCACCAATTGTGCCAGGGATCCTGTACCTACTGAGGTTGAGCAGCATTTCCCTAAGAAGTTCTCAGGGCTCCCAAGAATTGGGACATTTTGTTTAGACTGTAAAAAAGTCCTCTCTGTCGGGAACAATTGGTTGCTGAAGTTCTGGAGGCAGCAAATCACCAAAATTGTTATTTTTTCTTCTTCAATGACACTTGTATCCCCAGTTTTGAGTTTTTTCCAGTTGCCTTTTTATTTCTCAAAAACAAAATATGATCTTAAAAAGCTAAAAAAAAAAGTTCGCAAAAATAAGATTCTTGTTAGAACCACTTTTCTTGGTTTCAAAAAGATAAACTGTATGTGTGTGTGTACGTTTAACAAAGAGTATGAATGAATGAGTTTCTGTGATAGTGAGTGGATGCATGAGTGAGTAACTGGATGTGTACGTGTTTGAATGAATGAATGCATGTGTGGGTAAGTGAGTTGGTTTGACAGTGGCTGTATGGGTAAGTATGTGGGTGGGTGTGTGAGTGGCTGTATAGGTGAGTGGGTTTGTTAATAGCTGTAAGGGTGAGGGAGTGGGTGTGTCAGTGACCGTATGGGTGACTGGGTGCAAGTGGCTGAATGACTGTGAGTAGGTGTGTGAATGGCTGTATGGGTGGGTGACTGCATGTGTTAGAAGCTGTATGGGTGAGTGAGTGGCTGTATGGGTGAGTGCAAATGTTAATAGCGATATGGGTGAGTGTGTGTGTGTGTTAGTGACTATGGGTGAGTTAATGGATGGTGAGTGGGTATGTGAATGCCTGTACAGGTGGATGAGTGCCTGTGTGAGACTGACTGAGTGAGTGTGTCACTAGCTGTGTGGGTGATTGACTGGCTGTGTTAGTAGCTGTATAGGTGAATGAGTGGATGTATAAGTGACTGTTTGGGTGAGTGAGTGTATGTGTTTATAGCTGTATGGGTGAGCGATTGGATGTATCAGTGGTTGACTGGGTGTATGAGTGACTGTATGGCTGAGTGAGTGGGTGTGTGAATGTCTGTGGGTGAGGCAGTGATTGTGTGAGTGCCTGTGCGGGTGAATGACTGACTGTTAGTGACTGGATGAGAGATTGAGTGTGTATGTCGCTAGCTGTATGGGTGACTGACTGGCTGTGTTAGTAGCTGTAAAGGTGACTGAGTTGGGTGTATAGTGACTGGGTTAGTTAGTGGGTATGTTAGTGCCTGTATGGGTAGGGGTATGAGTGGCTGTATGGGTGAATGAGTAGGTGTGTTTGTAACTCAATGGGTGAGTGATTGGGTATCAGGGGTTACGTGGGAGACTGACTGGGTGTTTAAGTGATTGTATGGGTGACTGAGTTCGTCTATGAGTGAGTGAATGGGTGCGTTAGCTGTATGAGCGAGTGAGTGGGTGTGTGAGTATCTGTATGAGTGAGTGAGTGCATGTGGTAGAACCTGTATTGATAAGTGAGTCAGTGTGTTACTAATTGTGTTGGTGGGTGGGTGTGTGAGTGCCTGTATGGGTGAGTGACTGGGTGTATGAGTGGCTGTATAACAGTCTCTCTTGGTGTACAGTTTAATTCCAATAGATAGTGTAATTCATCTATTTCAAAACCAAATGAACATAGATATAAGGTAATATTACTTCTTACAAAAATCTACAATAATCTGCTAGTTTCTGCAATGCATAAGTTCATAGGATAAACAAAACAGTCAACTTTTTGTATGCTGTAGTAGTATTTCACACTATAGAAAACTGTTTCCCTTTTTTTTTTTTTTAACTGTTCTTAGCTTTTATACTTGTCCACCATAATCAATGTACTGTATAAAGATTCATCCTTGAACAGTGAAGAAAAAAACAATCAAAGATTTAAAAAAAAAAAAACTTTTTCTCAATTCAGCACCTGCTATTTTCGCTTTCATTGTTTCCAAATAAAATGGCACCAGGTGGCAGTGAGGATCAGTTCCCACACCCTGTTGAACACAGTTCTTTTGAGGAGCAACCTCGAGCAAAGCGGAAAACAATTGCATGGGAATTTTCACCATTCCCTCCAGGCAAAACAAAGTGTTGGTAACGCATGTCAAGCGCTGTTTATGCATGAAGACCCTCCCCAGGGGTACATCAAAGAAATATTCGTGTGGCACTACACGAATGTTGACGCATCTAAAGACTTATAACTCCAGCCACTGTTGAAAAAGACCATGAATATAAGTTAGTGTTATGTTTACAAAATTTCAGAAACAAAACAGTACACATTGCTTATGCTGTAACAGTATAATACATCATCGTATTGAATTTTAAAGATCCGTTTGAAAACATTACCCCTGGTAGGCCGAATGAGGTCTTAAATATTTACGATCCATGTCAAAGAAATACTGTCCAGCACTTTTTGTTAATCAGAAATCCTTCTTAGATTTTTGGTTGAAGAAACCAGAGGTAAGAATTTGGAAGTTTGAAAGGCAGTTTTTGTTTGAATTTAAGGATGCTGTCATCACTTTCCGTCCATCCAGTTTCATTCTTTATATAAACAGTATAGTGTCCAGATGTTATATTAAGTCCTTTCATGAAAGATGATGGCCATAGTAGTATAAGTTCTTCCAGAAATTGATATTTGTCCTGTTTTTAAGTTTGTAATTTCGGTTTCCAATTTAGACCCTTCTGCTCTGCATCGTTGTTTCATTAATATAAGGTATTTTCCACTTATTCATATCTGCAATATAGACATCTGAACTGAAATTCGGGCAGGCCATATTTTAGTTAGCTGTTTTGATCAATCTGTCGAAAGACACAGTTTTGGAATCCGGTAGTGTTAAGTACAGAAATCGCCCAGAATTTATTGGGCAGAGTAATAAAGGTAAAAGAGCAAGCTTCACACTCCTGGTTCCATGTGTAACTCAGTCCAAATTAGTCATCAGTGCCTATTTCTTCTTCTTCTAAAACTCCAAGGATGACCATCATAAACTCCTGTGCATCTTGTTAGGTATTCTAAGTAAATAATATTGATCCACTACATATATCTACTAGATCTTGAATGCCGGAAGCACAATGTATTACAGTCCTTTCACTATGTAAACGTTGCAGCAAACCAGACAGTGCAGAACATAATCTCTTCTGTGGTTTCTGTTCAATTACATTCATAAGATGTGGTAAATGAAACAGTACATTGAGAACAACATTTGCATAGCAGTTGACACCAGAAGTGTTTGACAACTGATAACCTACTTCTCCCTTATTCTCCAGTTTTTTCTTCTTAACACCGTTCTTGTTCTCCTTCTTTTCCTTCTCTTCAGCAACATCTGTAGATTCTTTTGCGAGTTTCTGCTTTTGACAGACTATCCGTTTTTTTAAATAAATGGGATACTGTCCTAAATGAGGAGCGTATGCACTTCTTAACCGATTGTACTCTCTGACACAACTTGCATCGGCACTATCTTTCCTGTCATCAAAATCAACCAAAAACAAACTGAACTCGGGACAATGCTATACAATCTTCACAGTATAAATTCTGGTATTCCAGTTTATCATGTTCAACAGGTATCATAAGTAGTCGATGTTAAGTAAATCCTTTAATGTTGTGAGTAGTTAATCCAGTTGGTGCTGTTACTACACACAATACATTTTATTCTGTAGTTCTCTGTAGGTCGCCGGTGAGAACTTTAAATAGAATGGAATGGAAAATACATTTGTATAGCGCAGCTATCACTCCAAGGAGCATCTTGGCGCTTGGTGCCAACCTAGGTGGAACATGTTGGCTAACTGATGTCGTTCGAAGGGTCCTGTGCACTTTATACTAGGGCTTTACAGGCGGTGTCTGTAAGGGAGAAAACCCAGGCTTTCCTGAAGAGCCTTTCTGTTGAGATTTGCCGAAGCTGTGGTGGCAGTTTGTTCCACGCCCTGGAACCAATGACAGCCAGGGATTTCCCACCCTTATTGGTGAGCCTGAATTTAGGGGTCACTAGTAGGTTTTGATTGGAGGACCTTAGGCTACGCGCAGGCAGATAGCGTCTGAAGCCATTCGACAGATACCTGGGCCCCTGTAAGTGAAAGGCTCTAAAAGTGATAACCAGGATTTTGAATAAGATACGCTTATGTATTGGTAACCAATGAAGGTCATTGAGTGCAGCCGAAGCAGATGACTTCCTAGGCCAGCCAAGGACCAGGCGGGCGGTTGCGTGCTGGACCATCTGCAGTCTGTGGAGCACGGATTTATTTGCTCCTGCATACAGGCTATTGCAGTAGTCCAGTCTAGATGTTATGAGTGCAACCGCTACCGTTTTTCATGCTGGGAGGGGGAGGAGGTCAAAAAACTTTCTGAGGGTTCTGATGATGTGAAAACAGGTGCCGGCCACGACCACTGCTTGTTGCTTAAATGACAGAGCGTCATCGAACTTAATGCCTAAGTTACGGGCAGAGGAGATGGTGTTTGGGGGAGCTTCGGCATCTTCAGGCCACCACTGTTTGGGCGAGAACAGATTTTGTGGACCGAAAGGCAAAATTTCAGTTTTCCCCGAATTACATTTGAGGTGGTTGCACTTCATCCACTCGAAAGTAGCAGTGAGGCAGTATTTGAGGTTTTCTTCAGCTCCAGGCAGCTCTCTGCCCAGCACCAGGATGAGCTGTGTATCATCAGCGTATGATATTGTGCTGATCTGATAGGAGGAAATAAGCTCAATCAGTGGGACCATGTATAGATTGAAAAGTACAGGGCTCAGACTAGAGCCCTGAGGGACCCCTGCGCTGATATATTTTTCCTCAGAGCTGAATTCCCCTAGTATAGTGACTTGACGTCTTTGGCCAAGAAAATTTTTGAACCATGTCAGCACTACCTCTCTTATCCCTGAGTTAAATAGACGGTCAATCAGGATAGTGTGCGAGACCGTGTCGAAGGCCGCCGACAGATCAAGTAAGATCAGGACGGCCTTCTTCCCTTGGTCCATGGCCGTTCGCAGGGTCTCTGCCGTGAATAGAAGGGCGGATTCGGTTGAGTGTTTGGCCCTGAAGCCAGATTGGTTGGCATGCAGGATGTTATTTTCTTCCAGAAATTTTGTGAGTTGTTTGTTGACAAATGCTTCAGTCAGTTTAAACAACAGAGGGAGCAGCAAAATGGGACGTAGGTTGGAGAGGATAGTCGGATCAGACAGGGGATTCTTTTGGAGGGGCTTGACGGCTGCTAGTTTCCATTCGCTAGGGATTTCAGCCGAGGAGAGTGAGGAATTGATAATGCTGTTGATGATGGGGTTCACCTCGTTAACCAAGGCTTGTAGGAACGAAGGGGGGCAGGGGTCGAAAGGAGATCCGGATTTACTCAATAGAATGGCCTGATGAGACTCCTCTAAGGAGATTAGGTCAAATGCGTTAAAGCAGGGCATATTGGTGTTTTCCTTGATTGACTCCATCCTTTCAGTTTCTGAGGCGGTCAGTATCGGTTTTGGAAAGTCCTTGACAATGTCTAGGATTTTCTTTTCAAAGTAGTTGGCAATGGAGTTACAGAGGGGCACGGATGTTGGGATTTCCTGTGAGAGGGCTCTGGGGTTGGTGAAACTATTTACGATCTTAAAGATTTCTTTCTGTCCATTATCAGAAGAGGAAATGGCCTCTAGGTAATAAGCTTTTTTTGCCAGCTTAATTGAAGCATGGTACTGCCTCCGGGCTGCTTTATAGATGTTACAATCGTTGGCCTCATAGTTTCTACGCCACCTTCGTTCCAACGTTCTAACTTCGCCTAATTCCACTTTTAACGCTTGTGAGAACCATGGGGCACTCTTTTTATTTTTCATACCGCATGAATTGTTTTTTGAGCTCGTTGGATCTGAGGGCTTGCTAAGTGACATGATCCATTCACAGAACAGCTGGTTGTCTGTCGAGGTGTGGCCAGTTAGTGTGGGTTTGCTCTTTATTGCTTTCCCTAAGAGATCTGGCTGGGTGAGTGATATTTTCCAGTCAGGTTTGGAACTCCGGGTTATTTTCCTAGTGGTTTTCCTTGGAGCATTGTTTCCCAGTGACAGGTCAAAAGGGACAAATTTATGATCTGACCAGGTTTGGATGCTAGAGGGTTTGATCGTCAAAGCGTCTGAGTTGGAGCAAATACAGTCTAGTATGTGGCCTGCGGTATGAGTAGGTTCCTGCGTCATCAGTTTAAGGCCGAGGACGCTGATTATGTCCATGAAACAGGCTACCCCTGGTCCTTCCAGGGAGTCTAGATGGAGATTGAGATCTCCAAGCAGCGTAAAGTGAGCAAATCTGAGCGTGAGCTCGCTCAGAACATCACCAATGCTTTCCAGGAAATCTTTGGATTGGCCCGGGGGACGGTACACCAGGGCACCGGAGAACGTAAAAGAATCATGGATATTTAAACAGAAGGCCATGGCCTCTGCACCCTTGATATCTGGTAGCTCATACGTGGTACATTTCATGGTGTCACGATAGATGATGGCCAGCCCTCCTCCCCGTTTCTTCTGCCTTTCCAGATGTTGAATTAAGAAGCCTTGCGGGAGGGCCACTGCTATATCCGGATTGCACCAGGCCTTTAGCCAGGTTTCTGTGATAAGGAGCCAATCTAAATCCCCCTCCATGATTAGGTCATGGATGTGTAGAGCATTCTTGCACAGAGACCTAGCATTAATGAGCCCCCCTTGACAATAGGCCACGGTTTATCATTGGGTGCTGGTTCTGGGGCAAATGTAGCTTTACAGTGCTGACAGCCGACTGGGCCTACCCATGTGTCAGGGTTCAGAACATTGTAACAATGTATAGAGTGAATATTGAGAGGAAGTATGAATTCCCTGGAAATACCTGGATCTATATTTTGGGGAGTGGTATGCCTGGCTCCTGGGGCCTCCCTGGCACTGACGGGCAGGACTCTGGCACGACTCCGGCGCGGACCCGGCGTGACTGCTGCGCGGAGGCATGCCCTTCCTCTTTTATGCTGTCCACTGGGAAGCGTCTGACGCTTTCCCCAACCTAAGATGGCCGCCGAGGTTTAGATCTCGCCCGGGGATGGAGAAATGTCCTCAGCGCCTGAGTCGGCTGGGACGGACCCGGTAAGTGTGAGAATACGAGGGTGGGGAGGTGCTGAGACTGCGCTGAGAGGTCCAAGCAGAGCGGGGGATAACAAAGTGTGAAGTGCAAATTTAAAAGGCTTAGTGAGTCAAGCCGATCGTTACACACAGCATTAAAATACAAGTATATTTGTATCAAGCTGATCACTACAACAATTTTTAAAATAACGCTTAGTAGATCAAGCTGGTCGGGCTAAGTAGGCAAAGCAGTTTTAAAATACAAGGAACATAACATTTTTACAAAGTAGCACAGCAACCTCCCGGCTTCCGCCTCAGGAGGGATTCGAACACACATAAAAAGCTTTTCCTGGTGCCAGCTTGTCCACTATGTATATTAGTATTGGCTTAAATGATGAGCATTTACATTCTTTTTTCGTGTGAAGGAATCCATGCTCTGTTTTGTCTTTTACCTCCATATAAATTTCTTTCTGTTAATCATTCAGTTATCCAACTAACTGGTCCAAATTAACACTTTCCTGTCTCTCTTGTCCCATTGCTCTTTCCACTTCATTCATGGCTGTTGAAGCTGGTTGTCCAATAGTATCTTGACTCAGTGGTCCAGAATATTGGCTGCTATGTGAACTCTTCTAAGCTATCTCAACAGCAATTGTTTCTTCCTGTTCAATCTCATCATTTAACATTTGCAAATAGTTTGGAAAGACGGAATACTGTATTTCCTAACGTTGAAAGAATCCTCGAGGCAGTCCTAGTCTTTGCGTAGTTCCGATTCAGCACGCCAAGGCTTGAAGAGTTGTAGAAGTGCCAAATAGAAAAACTCTCTTTTGTCTGGAGTTTGGCAACTAAGTTTTCTGTGGTTAATTAGATTTCCTTTAGTGTGTGTGACCAAACAACCGTTGCATCTAACAACTATTTTCTGTTACATTGAAGTGTTGAAGTACTTCATAAAGGCAAATAACAGTACAAAACCCCGAGGTCTATCAAAAGCTAAGAAAGTGTGGAAACCACTACATCAAAAATTAAATCAAACCAGAAAAGTGGAACACAACCAATGTCTACGCCCAATAGATATATCTTTGGGCATATCCCTTTATAGGACGAAATCCCTCACTCACCAAAGGTGACATGCTTCATCATTTGGGATTCTCCTCCCAGAGGAAAAACCTAGTTCCTCTGGGGGCTACAACCCCCTCTCTGAGAGGGAGATGCTCAGGGATGTTTTGTAATATGATGTTGGATATACTAAATCCACAAATGTAGAGCTAGAAGTAGGAGTGAGAGCGCAGCGCAAAAAAGAAATATTAGGAAATGTGAAGGAAAGTAAAATATATAAAACTAGCTCAGGAACGTGAAGAAACTTTAATATAGTACGTTCTTGGCCAGGATTAAAAAATCGTGCACCAACAGTTGACAGATTTTTAGACCGCGGTGATGAAACAATTGGTCAACATGTTTCAGCCATCTAGCCTGTAAGAAGGCTCGGCTTTCATCAGGACCTGTAATACTACTGCGTGCAAAAGAAATGTGTCATGAAACACAAAAAAGGACACTCTTTCAGTGTGTCCAAAAGTTGGTGACAATTGCCTAAAAAGTAAGAAACATAAATGTAACTAACAACTAGTGGTGTTCCACAAGAGAAAACTCTTAAAAATGAAATAGACTTACCCGTGAGCACTGGGTAAATCGCCACACCTCAACCTGGCAACCACTCAGGAAGGGAGCACCGCTCTAGAAAAGACGGTTGTAATCCATTGTTAATAAGGATGTCTACATACAAAGTGGGATAATTATATACATTTCTAAACCCTTTGAATGAGCATGTGAAAAAGGGAGTCAAAATTAATTGAGGGAGACTGATATTATGTTAAAAAGGAGAATATAAAGTGAGCAGCTCATAATGTGCTTTAAAAAATGAGCTGGACACTATGTTAAGAATACAAAATAATATTGTGAACCATGGAATGATTAACAGGAACCATGTTCGTGTAGTCGCTTGAATAATAAGCTACACGCTGTATTTACAATAAAAAACAGAATTAGGAAAAAAATAGATGTTGGAGGCCATGCAGTAATCACATGGTT
Source organism: Triturus cristatus (assembly GCF_964204655.1). NCBI lineage: Eukaryota > Metazoa > Chordata > Amphibia > Caudata > Salamandridae > Triturus > Triturus cristatus. Next base: position 357,622,758 of record NC_140585.1, read on the forward strand.
GAGCATGCTCTCTCCTTTGGTAGTAATGAAAGCTAACACTAGCATATTGCCAACTCAAAATCAAAAATGTAATCTCTGTGCCTAAATCAATTCAGCAGAAGACAAACTAATTAAAAATGAGTCAGGCAAGGAAACTCTAATTGAAAATAGTAAGCTTAACACGATTGTTAGCAGGAGGACTTCGCAAGGCTTACCTATCCGTCGGTACGCCGGCGCCGTATTGAGCCTGAGGCCGGAGGTGCCGGGACAATGAAACCATTTCCTCTATAAACCCCTCCTTGTCACAAGTGTAACCAATCACAGCACAGAACGGCCGTAGTTAGAACGCATGTCGGTAGCAAAAAACACTGTTTGTTGGAGCATGCGCATTACGATGTATGTCAACGCGTGTGTGCAAAAAAGGGGGGGAAAGGGGATCTCCATTGATGTCGTTAAGTCTAATTAGTACAAAAGAAAGCACCACAATGTCAATACAATCCGCAGGTACAACGTAAACCGCTCTTGGACCAAATATAACCAATAGCAGCATAGAACGGTCATGGTTACAGCGCATGTCTGTAGCGAAAAACTATTTATTTAAGCATGCGCATTGCAATGAATAACATGGGTGCGTCAAAGCGCATGTGCAAAGAACAGACAACTCTGTAAGTGTTGTTCGATCTTTATTGTGCAGCAAAAATGGCCACACCTCCATATCGATGTAATTAATCCACGTATAAATATATGGAAAGTGTGTAAAGCCTGCTTATGAATCGGTTAGATCAGTACAAAAAAAGGGGGAAAGGGAATACCAATCGCAGATATCCCCAAAAAATTTTTTGTACTATATGGGCAAATTCAAAATAATTAGAAATGAACAAACCCAAGTCTTAACAGTGATCAGTATATGTATCATCAAATGTAGAGAAGATGTTTCAAGGTGAAACAGGGTCATCAAAATATCCACTATTATCCCTGTGGTCAAGAAGGTGTATCAAAGAAGTACCTGACATATAGGTTTGGACAGATGTCTACAAAAGCAGCCAAGGAATTTCATCATTCAAACCACAGGTATCAGACTGTAACTTATGTACCCACCATTGTTCTCGCCTGAACAGGAAGGCAATGATGTCAGTGAGATGAGGCGGGATAAATGGTGTTTCTAAAACTGTCCACTTTAAGTCATTAGGACTATGTTTGATTGTGAGAAAGTGCTTGGTCAGTTTAGTTGAGGCCCTACCGCAACGGATAGTACTTTTATGTTCAAGGATGCGTGTTTTTACACGTCGTGTGGTAATCCCGACATATCGTAACGGACAGGGGCATGTGATCAAATAGATCAAATTGTCGCTGTTACAGTTGGTATGACATTTAAGGACCCAAGGCCTAGAAGATCCTATGTCAATCTCTGTTGTGATGGATGTATGAGAACAAGCTGCTCAAGACCCACATGGATGGTGTCCTTGTATTGGAGAAAGGCCCCACAAGGTGTTCTGTTTGCCTTTCTTTTGGACACGGGGACGAGTGTGTACCAGCCGGTCCCTCAGATTACTGCTCCGCTTGAATGCAAACAGGGGTCGTGGTAGCGTTTCATCACCTATATTCAAAATTCTCCAATTAGATAAGATGCTTTTTTTGATTTGATTGGAGAAATTATAATAGGTGTGAACACAAGTCAGTCGGTTGTTAGTCTCTTTCGCAATTCTAGGTTCAAGTAAAGCCTCACGGTTGTTGTTAAGGGCCCGTTTGTAAGATCTTTTTACTAGTTTTTTGGGGTACTGTCTTACTTGTAATTGTTTGGACAAGTTGAGAGCATGTTCCTGATACTTTTCAATAGATGAACAATTCCTTTTGACGCGTAAAAATTGTCCAAAAGGCAAATTGTCACGCAAAGCTTGCGGATGGTAACTGTCATACAACAGAAGAGAATTTTTAGCCATGGGTTTTCTATACAGTTCAGTGATAAGATCTCCTTCAGAAGGTGAAATCAAGATATCCAAAAAAGGTAATTGGGTCTTGCTGTATTCACATGTGAAGTTCAAGAAGGCATTGCAGTTATTCAACCAAATCTTGAACTCCAAAAGTGATGATTAAGAACCACGCCATACTACAAAAATATCATCAATATATCTCTTCCATACACGTATATGATCTTTGTATGGATTATTGATACCAAAGATGTGTTCTAGCTCAAATACGTGGACATACAAATTTGCCAGGCTGGGAGCAAAAATGCTCCCCATAGATGTACCAGATACCTGGAGGAACAACTGTTCCTCAAATTGGAAAAAGTTTTCTTTCATGGCCAATTTGGCACATGCGATGATAATAGATACCGGTGTAATGGAATCTGGAGGATTATCCAACAGGAGAGTTTCGATGACAGATAATGTCTCATCCTGAGGAATACACGTATAGAGTGACTCGACGTCGAAAGAGACAAGATAATCCGTCTCTAAATCGAAGGTCAAGTCTCTCACCAGTACAAGAATATCTTTGGTGTCCTTCAAATATGTGGGCATCTTTTCAACCAAAGGTCGTAGAAGGTGATCAGAAAAAGAGGACAAAGGTTCTAGTAGAGAGCCTAGTCCCGAAATGATTGGACGACCAGGTGGAGGTAACTGATTTTTATGCACCTTGGGTAGTGTATTAAAATATGGCACAATAGGAAAGTTTTTAACCAAATAAAGTGCCTCATTAGTAGTAATCCATCCATTTGTGTTAGCTTTATTCACTAGGATCTTAATCTCGAGTTGTAATCTCCTAGTCGGGTCCTCTTTCAATACACGATAAGAGCGAACATCATTGAGTTGCCTTAAACACTCTGTCCGATAGGTGGCAGTATCCATAATCACAATAGCTCCCCCTTTGTCTGCGGGCTTAATTATTATGGTTTCATCAGTAGTGAGTGACGTTAAGGCTTGTCGTTCTTTTTTTATTTAAGTTCTGGTATTGTCTGCTCTCAGTTGTACAGATGTTCGTGACCTGTGTGGTAACGGCCTTTTCAAAAGTGAGAACTTGGGGAGGAACCTGACTAGTTAGGGGATTAAACGTTGATTTGTTCCTCAGACCGGTATTTATGTCTTGGTTGTCAATAGAAATAGAGGAATCTTTACGAAAGAAAAAATTCAAACAAATCTTACGAAAGAACTGAGCTAGTTCTTGTTTGATTTCAAAGATATCTCCTCAGAATGAAGGTACAAAACCCAATCCTTTATTCAAAAGGGACAGTTCATATGGACTCAAAGTCCTACTGCTCAGATTTATCACGAGGTCGTGTTGGAGCTTGGTCCTGCCAAGTTCTCCATCGGACCCCGAGGATAAGACACTGGGTTGTCTGCCCAGTGGACCTGATTTTGATGTTGTCGCCTCTTGCCTCTGGACCGGCCGCAGCCAAATCCTAAAAAAGGCTGGTTGGAATACATTTGGGGTTGTGATGGATAGGGATAAGGTTGACCAAATGACGGAAAAGGAGGATAGTTGAAAGGACCAGGGGTCCACCATTGTGGAGGAGGTAATACCGGCGGGCCACCACGCTGTCCTCTCCAAAAACCTTTTCCTCTTCTGTTGTTTCCCCTATTTGTAGAATCACCCTGATTGGATTTGTCCGAATCACTGGACCATCCCTCGCTCCCTGAAGTGGAGTAATCTGAACCATGTCTACGTCCCTGTCGATTGTATTGAGGATGTACGTAGTCAGCGCTTGTGTATGGATAAACTTTCTTCATCGAGAAACGCGCTAAATCCTTTTTGAATTTATTGATTTTTGTCATCAATGCAGAGTCTTTGAACTCCTTATTTAATTTATTACATTCTTTATTCTGTTTTTTAAAGAGGGAACCTGTTAATGTAACTTTGATTTGGGTTTCTAAAGCCTGTATTTCAACAAGTATGGTGTCGGCGACCCGTTTGGCAGTGCTGATAATGAGAATCAGCCAATCTCGGGTACACCTCCAGGCTATCAGAGACCAATCATTAATAAAAGTCTTAACCAGAAAAGTGGAACACAACCAATGTCTACGCCCAATAGATATATCTTTGGGCATATCCCTTTATAGGACGAAATCCCTCACTCACCAAAGGTGACATGCTTCATCATTTGGGATTCTCCTCCCAGAGGAAAAACCTAGTTCCTCTGGGGGCTACAACCCCCTCTCTGAGAGGGAGGAGCTCAGGGATGTTTTGTAATATGATGTTGGATATACTAAATCCACAAATGTGGAGCTAGAAGTAGGAGTGAGGGCGCAGCGCAAAAAAGAAATATTAGGAAATGTGAAGGAAAGTAAAATATATAAAACTAGCCTTCACCGAGCCTCATCAGGTAAGAAGGAAGGCCCGAGTTCAGAGGAAGGCAGGAAGGTCTTTGCTGTTCCCCAGGAGAAACTGGTTTGTGCTGCTCGTTACTGCCAGGACTGCCTGGATTCTTACCCCAGCCTTTTGATCTTCCATCGCGCCTCGCGGCCCCCGCTGCGCGGGCGCCGCTCGAGGGACCGGGACTTCGCTGTTCACTGCCTGGGTCATTGTGGATGCCCTGTTGATGCCCTGACTCTACGCTCCACGCTGTTGGCCCCCCTGTGCTGTGCTGTGCTCTGCTGTGGTGAGGGGACGTTGCTGGATGCTTGTTTTACGGTGAGCGACCGGCGTAACCGGGACTGCGAGGACCAGGGTGCTGTGCGGGAAGCTGATCATCCGCACCTGGTCCTCTTCCCGACTCCTCCCCCAACACCTTCATCAGGCGGTGCAGCCCTTGCATTACGGGCTCCGCTGGAGAAACTGGTTTGTGCTGCTCGTTACTGCCAGGACTGCCTGGATTCTTACCCCAGCCTTTTGATCTTCCATCGCGCCTCGCGGCCCCCGCTGCGCGGGCGCCGCTCGAGGGACCGGGATTTCGCTGTTCACTGCCTGGGTCATTGTGGATGCCCTGTTGATGCCCTGACTCTACGCTCCACGCTGTTGGCCCCCCTGTGCTGTGCTGTGCTCTGCTGTGGTGAGGGGACGTTGCTGGATGCCTGTTTTACGGTGAGCGACCGGCGTAACCGGGACTGCGAGGACCAGGGTGCTGTGCGGGAAGCTGATCATCCGCACCTGGTCCTCTTCCCGACTCCTCCCCCAACACCGTTTCCTTTCCCTTTATAAACATAATTTTGCCCTCACGCGCTAGCGGGACGCGCGCGGGACTTAGCACGGGGCTAAGACCGGGCAAAGAGTGGGCCGTTTGAGGCCGTTCGAGACTTGAGACACTGGGCTGGGCCACCCCCCCTGCAACTCGGCCTTCTTAGTGAGAGAGATATATATATCAGAACTTGCAGAAAGAATGCCTAGGGCTAAGGGTACCACTACCAATACTACTCTGGCTGGAACTCTGGACAATTTCATTGTTAGGGCAGCCAACATTTTAGAACGTGAAATTGACTTAACAGAGCGTCGTCTCTCGTTGGACTCGCTTACTGCCAAACGTTCTTCTCTAGGGACTATTGCCACAGTTGTTTCACCTGCGCCTTATAATACTATTTCTGGCACAAATAATGGTATGATTAGCGAGGGGGGTAGTATTGACTTAACTATGGACTCTAGCTTGGAAAGGATAAGGGCTAATACTGCTAGAAATACCAACAGATCTGACATCTTGTCTGATGCTGTGAATGTTCAATCTGACGGTGTTTCGACTCGAGCTCAATCACATGCCATCTCCGATGTCACCTCCCCCCTTCCTGCTTCAACCCTAGGGGCCAAACCAAAACAAAAGGCTGCCCCGCGTGGTAAAAAGGGGAATAAATCTATACCGAACAAATCCAAAAACGATAAACTCCCGTCTAATCTTTCTCTGGGGACTAACGAACAAACTCTGTCTGAAGTAACCCCAAACAAATCCACGCAAATAGAGGAGGGTTTCCTCTCAAAAATAAGGGAAATTTTTGATAACTCTACCCGACCGTTTTTAGATAGGCTTATCAAAATAGAAGAGCGCCTTAAAAAAATAGAACAAACTGCTCTAACAAATCTTGAATTTAATCAACTAATGAAGATAGATTTACATAGAGAGCATAATAAATCCCCCGCACCAGCTAATATTGCAAGTAACTCTACAGAGAAAACCTCTCCTCTCCTGACTATTCCTCACTTGGCTCTGCCATTAGATACATCCCGGAGAACCGGTGAGGTTATTGCTTGCACTGAAAAATCTACCAGCATTAGTGCCACTAAAGATCAACTTATAGCAGAAATACCTCAGCAGAAATCCCCAGATGCTAATATAATAGTTACTAACGACACGGTACAGAATAATAATGCGAAAGTTAGTAGAAGGGTTTTGCCCAATGAAAACGTACATAACCTACCCATTCTAGATCTTCCACCAGAATCCGACCCATATGTTATTGTTTTGACGGGTGTACCTTGTATTGGAGCTAATGTTACTGAGTCATATCACGAGCTAAAGAACAAAACAATGCATTGGCTCAATAACAACCGACCACTCCCTCCTGGCACCCACGCAAAGATTCTGTTTGTGCGGAGAGTTAGTTGGGTGGGCAGAAGAAATAAAGATACAACAGGGGACTGTATTGTGATCAATTTTAGCAACCCTCATGTGGTTAAACACATCCAACAGACACGATCCTCCTTACATTTTACCAGCATTACCCCTTTCCCACTTGCTTATTTCTATCCTCCCCAAGCTAATAACAACTGGTGGGTTCAGGTTGGGCGAGGTAAAGCTAACGGCAACTTTGAAAGAGGCGGGATGGCTATAACCGACCAGGACTGGTTGGAGTCTTTTTCATGCGCAAATAGGTACAGTTGCCTAGATGCGGTTGATTGACTGCCCCCTAATGACCCCCCAGCCTCAGAACTTGTAGGGAAGGCTGTAAATAAGGATGAGTTAAAATCATTTGATCCACAGATAGCACAATTGATAGTCCCCCCTCGGGTTAATCCTGATACTACTTTTAGCAACTTTATGACGGTAGAGACTCCGAATTATCCCTTAAGTCCAAACAGTGGTCCGGTTGTCAATGTTGTTTCTTGTGAAATTTCTATTCCTCCTTCCTTGCAAGAGGCTGACACATGCTCTGACCTCACCCTTTTGTCTTGGAATATTGCAGGTCTGTCCTCCAGACTAGGAGACACAAATTGTATCACTTTTTTGAAAACGTTTTCGTTCATTTGCCTCCAGGAATGTTGGACGGTTGATCCCATTCATATGATGGGCTATCGAACTTATCACACTCCTGCAATACCCACCACTAGAGGGAGAAACAAAGGGGGTCTATGCACTTATGTTTCCAACTGTGTAAAAGACATAAAAATCTCCTTTGCACCAGCCTCTGCTTTTTACCAAATTCTGCACATCACGCTTGGGGGAAAGTTACATATAGATCTGATAAATTTTTATAACAACATACCGAAAGATCTGTGGGCCTCAACACTTAAGGAACTAACTGAATCCTTAAAAAACTTGGACGACAAGGATTCCTCTGATACCTGTGTTATTTGGACTGGCGATTTTAATCACACGTTATGTCCACTCAGTGATCAAAACATATGTGATCTGGGGGAAAGGGAGGGCGTTCCTTCTGCACATTTTTCCCACACCCCTTTAGGAAAAAATCTAAACGACATACTCTTCTCCTTGGATTTGGGTTTTGCTAACGAACTTTGTTCTCCATCAGTCCCATTCAGCCCCACTTTTATAGGCAGAGGATGTAACTCCACCATTGACTTCCTGCTTATATCTAAACGCTATTCTGACTATATTTGCTCGTTTGAATTACGCGAGGTAGCAATGAGTGATCATCTACCCCTCAGTTTGTCCCTGGCCATTCCGAAGGCTAAAAGCAACACCGATTCTACGGTTCAGAATCTATACAACCATAGATTGCGGCTTGCCAGGAGGAATGGTTATACCTTAAAATGGGACAAAGTAGAACCAGCGGCCTTTCTTGGTACTTTAATCCGCTCCAGGGTAGATGAATTCAATACTTGTCTAATTGAGAGCGCCGATCCTTCAAAAGTGACCGATGCTTTCCTTAGTATCTCTGCGGAAATTGGGAATCTACTTACAAAACCTCTTCATCATGGGGCTAACAAAACCAAGAGGTGGTTCGACAGAGAGTGTAGTAGGACTCACGCCTACTTATTGACCCAACTAAAGAGAGACCCCAGAGTAATGGTGGATGTCAGATCGGCCAGATCCGCTTATCAAAAGGCAGTTAAAAAAAGGAAGAAAAAAATTAAACCGGATGCGTGGTTTACCCTCCGAGAAGCCTGTCAATCTAAAAACAATACTGCCTTTTGGAAAGCAGTGAACGCTCCTTTTTTTACTAATAACGAAACAGACTCTATTGAAATAGCAATCACTGAAGAGACTTGGGTGACTTACTTTCGGGAACTCTATCAAGAAGACCCCACGGTAGTTACAGACGGGGGGGAAAACTTAAGATTACAGGATAGATTGCACTTTCCAATTAACGTTGCCTTCTCTATTGACGAAGTTCTGATAGCCATTGATAAGAGCCCAGCGGGAAAGGCTCCGGGCCTGGACGGAATACCCGTGGATATATATAAGGCAAACAATAAGTTATGGGCTCCTCTTTTAACCAATGTTCTTAACAGCTTTACTAAAGTGGGCTTCCCACGGACTTGGCAGGAAGCCATCGTGGTCCCCATTTTTAAGAAAGGAGATCGTAACACACCGAAGTGTTATAGACCGATCTCCTTACTTGATTCTCTCATGAAGATCGCGGGGAGAGTTATACTTAATAAACTGCAAACATGGGCCGACGAAAAAGGTATTCTCTCCCAGTTCCAATATGGTTTTAGGGAAGGTTTGGGAACTATTGAGCAAGGATTGAATCTAGCTCTGCTAGTAGCCAAATATGTTGAGGCAAAAAACGAAAATATATTCCTCACATTTGTGGACTTAAGCTCGGCTTTTGACTGCATCAACCACAACAAACTCTGGCTAACCATGCAGGACATGGGTGTGGACCCAAACCTTCTAATTTTTATCAGAGAATTATATCGAGATGCGGGTGCTAGGGTTCGTTTCGGAGAGAAGGGGGAGTGCTCTTCCAAATTCCCTATAGGAAAGGGCGTGAGACAAGGCTGCATTTTAGCTCCTTTTTTGTTTAACCTATATATTAACTCAGTCGCATCTCACCTCCTGGAAGATAAGCAGGACTATCCAAAAATCGGCAACTCCCACATCCCCATTCTTTTATATGCAGACGATGCTGTAATTATGGCCCAGACTCAAATCGGCCTACAAAGATCGATTAGCAAATTCTCAGAGTACATGGGCAATAGGGGTTTAAAGATCAATATCAGCAAAACTTTTACTATGTGCTGCACAAAAAAGAAGAACCTTCGCTGCAATTCTTTTTTATCCGACACAAAACTTGCGATTGTCAACACTTTCTCCTATCTGGGTATTAATTTTGATAAAAAGGGCACTTGGCTAGCAGCAAGGGAATCAAGAAAATTAGCCTTCTCACGAGCTATAGGAGCCGTCAAACATTTCTCTAATAAGGTAGGGGGTCGTCCTGTATCAGTGCTGTTGGACATTTATAGAGCTAAATGTGTATCCACCGCACTGTATGGTGCAGGAATTTGGGGTATAGGAAACGCCTCGACCATCCAGATCTGTCAAAATGTTTTTCTTCGTTTTTTACTGGCAGTACCTGGGTCCACTTGCTCTTACGTTTGTCATCAAGAGCTGGGCGTACCTTATATCTCTGACCTCATTAACCTAGAGCCCATTCTGTTGTGGCACAAAGTTTGGTCGGGCACCGAGACGGGCTTGAACAGGGATATAATCAAGGACTGTCTTGGCTTAGATGGGTCTCCAAAAATCTCCTGGTTCAAATATCTAAAAAATTTCTTTGTTGAGATGGGCCATCCGGAATTCTTTGATTCCCCAGACACCATGGCAGAACTGTCAAGAAAAAAACGTAAGAAATTATGCCTGGTCTTTCTGTCAGAGAAACGCTGGTTGCTGGAGAAATGTAAGAGCTCCGTTATGGCTAACCATTTACTTATTCAGAAGCAAGGCATACAGCCATACTTGAATCTTGTCCCTAGCTGCTATTCTCGAATGCTTTTAACCCGATTTAGGGTTGATGCCTTTTTTAGATTAGTGACTTTTCCTGTGATGAATTGTTGGTCTAAGGAACTTACTCCCTGTCCCTGTGACGAGGTTTCCGTTCAATCGTCTCTGCATTGTATCTTTTTTTGCAAATATTACTCAGAACCTAGGAAAAGGTTGCTCCGACCCGTTTTAAAAAAACTAGGGCTGAGGCAATGTAGAGTGGCTTTGGTTAAACTGCAATTGCTGGATGATGAATTCCTCATTTTCTCTGTTTCAACATTTCTTAAAACCATTATAAGATTTAGGATCTCCATGAATTAGGATATGTTTTTAACTGTTATTAATTTGTACTGCTTCTTGTAAAAAATGAACTATTTTATATGTATGCTTTTATGGTTTTTCTTTTAAAAATCGAATAAAGCTGTTTTGACTTTTGACTATAAAACTAGCTCAGGAACATGAAGAAACTTTAATATAGTACGTTCTGGCCAGGATTAAAAAATCGTGCACCAACAGTCGACAGATTTTTAGACCGCGATGAGGAAACAATTGGTCAACATGTTTCAGCCATCTAGCCTGTGAGAAGGCTCGGCTTTCATTAGGACCTGTAATACTACTGCGTGCAAAAGAAATGTGTCATAAACACAAAAAAGGATACAAGGACACTCTTTCAGTGTGTCCAAAAGTTGGTGACAATTACCTAAAAAGTAAGAAACATAAATGTAACCAACAGCTAGTGGTGTTCCAGAAGAGAGAACTCTTAAAAATGAAATAGACTTACCCGTGAGCACTGGGTAAATCACCACACCTCAACCTGGCAACCGCTCAGGAAGGGAGCACCGCTCTAGAAAAGACGGTGGTAATCCATTGTTAATAAGGATGTCTACATACAAAGGGGGATCATTATATATTTCCTTTTTGCGCTGCGCCCTCACTCATACTTCTAGCTCTACATTTGTGGATTTAGTATATCCAACATCATATTACAAAACATCCCTGAGCTCCTCCCTCTCAGAGAGGGGGTTGTAGCCGCCAGAGGAACTAGGTTTTTTCTCTGGGAGGAGAATCCCAAATGATGAAGCATGTCACCTTTGGTGAGTGAGGGATTTCGTCCTATAAAGGGATATGCCCAAAGATATATCTATTGGGCGTAGACATTGGTTGTGTTCCACTTTTCTGGTTTGATTTAATTTTTGATGTAGTGGTTTCCACACTTTCTTTTGATAGACCTCGGGGTTTCGTACTGTTATTTGTCTTGATTTTGGGGAATAAACCCTGTGTGGTCTTTAACCTTTCCCTTAGACCCTCCGGCTTCGAAAAGTATTTTGTTATAGTACTTCATAAAGGCACATTTTTTCTAGATGTGGACCTCTTCTTGGATAGTATGTGTCCAACATATTTGATTTCACAATGTCTGTACTTTCCATGTCAAACTCTGCTAAGTACTGAATTCTAAGGAAAGACTTCAACACGCTTGCTAGGCCTAGATTTACCCAAACAATTCCAGTTGACTTCGAGAACAAACTGGCTGAGCTCAACCAATCACAGCACTCATAGGACCCTATCTCTCTATGGGAACGTGTTTTCAAGCTGAAGCTGTACAGTGTATTGGTTAGAGACTTTTCTGCTGGAATCTTCTCCCACATCTCCTTCATCTCTGTTTTCTCTGATTTTGTAATATATGAAGTGATGTAACGAACAACAGCGATGGAGTTGTCTGCAACAAATTGTATATCCATATTAGCAGTCCACATTTTGAGAATCACTGGGTTATGGTCATTATAATACTTGGAGGTGCCTGTTCTTCTGAGGTTGTATTTTTTTGGGGTGAATTTCGTGTCCGTGTATGTCTGACTGCAGATAAAAAGCTGTCCACTCTTCCTTGGGAAATGCCAGGTCGTGGAAATCTAAACAGACCTCTTATATAAAATTTTCCTGTGCTTTTCTATTTCCGACGAGAGTACTTCCCAGATCTGTGTGTTTGGAAGCACAGAAATTGGTGTCTCAGCCCTTTTCCACCACTGTCTTCTGGGATGGTGCATGTCGCATTCTGTTCTATAAAGTACAGACTCATCACTGTCTGATCCAAATCTCAGTGTATCGTTTATTCATAACAGCATGTGAATATGAGGAGCACCGCTGGCTTGGTACTCTTTATGCCAAAAGAAATCAGCTAATTCACCAAGAGGATGTTTTTTTGTTGCATTTGAAAGACAGCATGGCTTGAAACCTGTGGTTAAAATTACTACAAACATTAGCAGGAGCCAAAGAGCAAAGTTCTCCTGCTGCCTTATATAGAAATTTTAATGTTTGTTTGCTTCTCTCAAAAATTCAAGCAGGTTATCCCACGCATACTCTGCAGAACTTGGTGTCATAAACAAAATAGGTTCACCTAGGTGTCTCAACATACATTTCCATTCTCCATGACAACATTACCAATACTTATTGGTCCAGCGTTGGCACGCCATCAAATTAATCAAGTTGTACTCCAAGTTTTCATCCTTGCCATGAACTTTGTCTCCGAATTCCTTTGCAGAGAGATTTTGAAGGTTAACTCCTGTCTTTAGTATATGGTTTACAGCATATGATAATCCACACAAGTCACTCTCAAACAGAAGATGAATATGTATGGAATACACTTGTGAAATCAAGGATCCTATTAATATAATCTCATTAAACTGAATTCAGCTGCTGGTATTTGTATGGTGTGGTCATCCTAGCACCCATCTGCTCCAGTAGGAAATAGTTGTGGAGAACAGCGAACCTCTAAACCTTTTTCCCACACACTCATAGGAGCTTGGTTTGCTTGTTTCATTTGAAAGAGTTCAATAACATCACCAATAACGTCTTGAGAATGCAGGGGATAGATACTGTAGTGTTTATATATTTCTTCAGATGTGGATCGATCCACTCTTTCAATCTGTCCACTTGAAGGTATTGTTTCATCCTCCACACAAGTTATATCTTGACCATCAACAGGGATAATGTTTTTTCACTTTACTAACATACACTAATACTTGCCAGATTTGTTTGTTCTTTGTAGTCATACCATCAATTCTAACTTGTTATGTATTGCTCTGGCTGGCATTTTGTTATCCTCTAACTTATCATAGAAATACTTACATATAATTTGCCGTGTGGACAAATCAAAGCATTTTTCTACAAATGTTCAGATTTTGAATAGAGAATAACATTGTGAGTTTGGCTTTTGTAGTAAGTGCGTCAACAACAAATACAAACACAGTTTGGCTTCTCTGAAACTTTGTAATCTCTTCTGTAAACTTATCAACACTAATGCTTTGTCATGCTCTTTTACACCTCCAGTAACTAACTCTTCATTTTCCCTAGACTCCTGATGGAATAAGGATAAGGATAACTGGTTTTGCATCTTTTTCCTTTCTTATAACAATTTCTCCTCATTCTGAGACTCAGAGAATCATTTTTTGAATATTTGTTATCATTTGTCACTCTGAACGACACTGATAATTTGACATATAATTCACTTCACAGCAGCACAAGTTGGTCCTAACGAAAGCCAAGACACCTCTTTTTTAGGATTAATAGGCTGATACATGTAGACCACTTTCGTCACTAACTGCAGGTATATGTTATCCCTGCAAGTGCCGTGTTTCTAACCCTAGCCCCAGGATGTGTCAATAAAGGTATATTACGTACCTGATAGCTAGTTTACTCTTTCGCAATCATTTTCTTACACTGCATCTCTCACCTGACTTGATTTGTGACTCATCATTGTGGTATTTAGCATACCTCTATTTAGAAACAAAACATCCCTGAGATCCTCCCTCTAAGGGGGTTGTAGCCCATGCCAGGACTAGGCATCCTGGTATGAGGAGAATCCCAATGATGAAGCATTCCAACTTTAGTGGGTGAGGGATTTCGCCCTAAAAAAGGAATATCCTAGAGGTTGGTGAGCTGCCTTCTCGGATAACCTCTATCACTCTTGTTAAACCTTTAAGACCCAAGGGTTCTATTTTTTGTGACTAGTGTTAAATTGGGGAGTCAACCCTCGCAGGTCTATACAATCCTCCTTGGACCCCCTATCCATTTCTTTGTGAACCAAGGGGTTCTAAATGCCAAGCCAACCTGGCAGTAAAACTGCACACACAAGCTCTGCAGCAGTAGGCCCGTGTGTAAAGGACTACTAGTCTGGATGGGTGACTAGGAGTGTCAGTACTTGACCACATATCTCAGTGTTTCAGTCCCTATTGGGGTGTGTGGCTGTACGTGTAAGTAACTATATCTGTATATGAGTTACTCTCTTATTAATTCTATGGATGTATAAACCTGTATGCAAGTAGCTCTATGGATAGTTTACTGGCTGTGTTAGTCAGTGTTGCAGTATGTAACTGTGTGTGGAACTGGCTCTATTACTGCTAGATACATACGCGCTGTGTGAGTGAATGTCTAAGTGCCTCTGTTGCTGTCTTACTGGGTGTGTGAGTGGCTCTATACTTTTATAAATAGGTATGCGAGTAGCGGATTAGATGGGAGAGTGGATGTCTAAGTGGACGTATGGGTCTGTAAGTGCATGTGTAGCTCACTGAAACTTCATTGTACATGCTTTACCCTTTCAGCACATACCACCCTACCCTATAGTCTATCTACGGCCTACCTTAAGGGTGACTTATATGTAGTAAAACTGGAGTTTAAGCCTTGGCAAAGGGATTTTGAATGCCAGGTCAACCCGGCAGTAAAACTGCACACACACAAGCTCTTCAGTAGCGGGCCCAACACATGTTTAAATGACTACTTGTCTGGATGGATGACTAGTAGTGTCATTACTTGACTACATATCTGAATGAGTGTTTCAGTCCCTCTTTGGATGTGTGACTATATCTGTAAGTAACTATATCGTTATATCAGTGACTCTCTTCGTAACTCCATGGGTGTATAAATCTGCATGCAAGTGACTTACGGACAGCTTAGCTGCTGTGTTAATGAGTGTTGGGGTATGTAACTGTGTGTGGAACTGGCTGTGTTCCTGCTGGGTACATAAGTGCTGTGTGAGTGAATGTCTAAGTGCCTTTGTCACTGTCTTACTGGGTGTGTGAGTGGCTCTATGCTTTTGTAAATAGGTATATGAGTTGCAGTATGGGTGGGAAAGAGGATGTATAACTGGGCATATAGGTCTGCAAGTGCACATGTAACTCACTGAAACGTCGAAGTACATGTCTTACCTCTCAAGCACATACCACCCTGCCCTATTACCCCAGCCCTATTACCTAACTACAGCCTACTTCACAGGTGACTCATGTATAGTAGAAAGGGAGTTAAAGGCTTTGCAAAGGGGTTTGAAATGCCAAGTCCACCTGGCAATAAAACCCAACACACAGACTTTGCAGTAGCAGAGCTGAGACATGTTTAAAGGCCTACTCGTCTGGATGGGTGACTTGGTTGTGTCAGTACTTGAGCACATATCTGAGTGAGTGTATCAGTCTGTCTGTGGGTGTGTGACTGGATGTTTAAGTAACTATAACACTATTTTACTGGCTCTCTTAGAAACTCTGAGTTTGTAAAACTGTATGCATCAGACTGTATTGTTCGCTTCTGACTGTGTTAGTGAGTGTTGGGGCATTTAACTGTGTGTGCAACTGGCTCGGTTAGTGCTGGATACGTAAATGCTGTGTGAGTGAATGACAAAGTGCCTATGTCACTGTGTATGCAAGTGGCTCTATGCTTTTGTACATAGGTATGTGAGTTGCAGTATGGGTGGCAGGCTGGATATATAACTGGGTGTATGTGTCTGTAAGTGAGCATGTAACTCACTGAGACTTCAAAGTACGTCTTACCTTCTATACGCATATTACCTTGACTTATGACCTATGTACTCCCTATGTTGGGAATGATTTAAATGCAGTAAAAGGGAAGATTACACCTTGGCAAGGAGTTTTAAATGCCCACTCGATCTGGCAGTAAAACTGCACATACAGCATCTACAGTAACATGCAGACTACATGTTTAAAGGACTACTAGTCTGGATGGGTGACTAGTAGTATCACTACTTGAGTACACATCTAAATAAGTGAATCAGTCCCTGTGTGGCTGTGTCACTGGATGTGTAAGTAACTAAGTTGCTATATGACTAGCTATCTTAGTATCGCTGCGGATCGCTATATGTATATAAGTAGCTGTATATATTGCATAGTGCCTCTATTACGGAGTATTGGGTTTTATAAATGTGTGTGCAACTGGCTCTGTTACTGCTGGATACATAAATACTATATGAGCATGTCACTGAATATCTACATGCCTCTGTCTTTCTCTGACTGGCTAGGTGAGTGACTTTGCTTTTCTAAATATGCATACAAGATGCAGTCTAAGTGAGAGACTGGAATTTCACCCTGCCTAGGGGTCTCAAAATACACATGTGACAGACAGAGACTTTAAAGTGCATGTCTTACCTACTAACCACATAGACCCTGCCCTATGACTTCTCTACGCCCTACCTAAGGGATAACTAGTGCATAGTATAATATAAGTTTAAACATTACTATGGAGTTTTTAATGCCAACTCGACCATGCAGAAAAGCTACACACATGCTGTACACTTCCAGAACACATGATTAATGGACTACTCGCACACCTACTCTCAGGCCACACAGACACTGACTCACTGACTCACTCACACACCCACAGAGACATTCACCCATTCATAAACCCAACAAAACACTCACACAACCACTTACAAAGCTCCTCATACACTCACAATACTTTGTGCGTGAGTGTCTGAGTGGATCTGTGAGTGGGTGCATAAGTCTCTGAGTGGGTGTAACTGTGTGATTGGGTCTCTGTGTAAGTACAATGGTAGCTAAATGAGTATCTGAATGTATTTTTCAAAACAATCTTTGCAGCGAAATAAGCGAATACGTCGAGATGTCACACAGGGGCACGCGGTGGGCTTTGCTACGAATTTGAGAATATCATTTGTGGAAAAAACTGTTTTTGACATGTTGAACACAAAAGGGGTCCATAAAATATCCCTTTATCACACCCATTGGGTCAGGGTACCCCTACCCTGGCCCCTTATATATCTTCCAATCTTTATTATGAGCCCCTCAGGACCGTGTCCCATTATATAAAATGGCGACCGCAACTTTCTACACCGATTGTGGCCAGTTGGCGCATGTATTTGCGACGCTTCATAAATTATTCACAATGGTTTTGCGACCTTAGATACACAAATTTGGATTTTCTTTCATATCTTGAAAACGAATCACAAAAGGTCGCTCTCTGGACCAACATCTAGCTTTCTGCCAAATTTGATGTAATTCCGTAAATCGGTTTGGGCTGTAGTCGTGTCTAAAATTCCTATGGGAATTAATATGGGCGATGCACATTTTCATTAACTTATATGCACGTCGTTACTTTATCAAAGGCATGCTGGATATGAACTATGTTATTGTAGCAGTTCTTATTGTATTAAACTGACATTTAAAAACTGCAAAAATGCTATGAATGGGATTTTTTACAAAGCATGCTGGAAATTGTAGTATGGCAAGACTACTGGGCATATTCAACCCGCATATAAAGCATGTGATCACTTACCTTTATGATCTCTCTCACCTGTTACCAAGGCTCTTATGTTGAGCTGAAATGCGTAAGGACTAGGAATGGAGATGCCATTTTGCCACTTCTAATGTGCTAATGAAAAGCAGAGAATCCAATGATTTTGCCTCGGCATTTTGCTTTTGTTGGATGTATTTATGGGTGCCATGTTCCTGTTTTGAAGGCTGTCCTCCATGGCCTATGGCTTCCGTAATGGAGGAACTGTATTTGTGTTCATGAGGACTTTGGAGTATGAGCCGCTTGTTTCTACTTTACAAGTGGATTTTCTCTGGATTACTGCAGTGCGACACAATTAAGGGGGTTAGGAGGAACGATTGTCTCCTTGCGGTCTTGAAAGTTTTTGCTTGCACCATTCAATTTTTATTTGTGGCAAATTGCATGAAAGAATGCTTTTTATTGACTTTTATGCACATTGTCACTTTATCATAGGCATGCTGGATATGAACTATGTTATTGCAGCAGTTCTGAGGGGATTTAACCGTGACATTGACAAACTGCAAAAACGCTTTGGTTGCGAGAGGGGTGTGTGGTGGACTGGGTAGATCTGACTTTGGTTACTGCGAGGCTTTTGTGAGCTGCGTCAACAGCCACAAAAGGACTGAGGAGCCTGTTTGTTACAGTGACTGGATGGAAATGGGCCTAGTTTGTAGCCCTCTTCTGTAGCCATGGAAGGAGTGGAAGGCAGAGTGGGGCTGGCGTGGGGCCATGGAGAGTGCCAACAACCTGGTGGTAGCCCTCCTGTCCCACTGGCATTCCATATCTTCAGACAAATGGGTGCTCATAATTTACAGAAACCTTGCCGCACATGTTACCATCCTCACATCGTTGACAGAGGACCACCTCTCCTTTTTCGTCAGGTAGTGCAGGCTCTTTTAACCAAAGGAGCCATTGAGAGGATGCCAACATCAGAAGTAGGTTATGGCTCCTATTCGTGCTACTTTCTAGTTGCAAAAAAAGAAGGAGGTCTCGGCCCTTTAATAGGCCTGTGCTCTCAACTACTTCCTGAAAAAAGGAGAAATTCAAGATGCTCATATTGGGTCAGGTCCTGTCTGTCTGGGACCCTGAAGACTAAATTGTAGCATTGGATTTGCAGGATGCATATTTTCCATCCCAAAGACATTACCTGCAGTTCGTGGTGGGCCACAAGCACTGTTAGTTTAGTGTGTTCCCCGTTGGCATTACCAGCATCCTTCAGGTGTTTAAGAAGGTGATGACGGTGGTTGAATCCCACCTGCAGATGTCAGGGTTTCCAGTCTACCCCTGCTTCAGCGACTGGCTGTTGAAGGCAGGTTCACCGCAGGAGGTCGTCACCTACCTCCAGACTGCTGCAGACCAACCTGCATTCTCTTGGGTTCACTATCAACATGCCAAAGTCGCACCTGACTCTCTCTCAGATGAACCCTTTAATTGGAGCCATTCTGGACACAGTGCGATTCAGCACCTATCCTCCGGAGCGGCTAGATCAGGATAATCAGGCTATGATCCCGATGTTTCAGCATCTATCCTGGGTTTTGGTGAGACTGACTGAGGATTCTGTGTCTCCTGGCCTCCTGCATTTTGTTGGGAAAGCATGACCACTGCCATATGCATGGACTGCAGTGGGACTTGAACCCCCAGTGGGTGCAGCATTAGGGGAATCTCTCCCCTCTGGTCCAGATATTGGAGGCAACTGCAAAAGACTTGCAGTTGTGGCAAACAAACTGTGATTGGGTTAGCGGCAAACCTCTTTTCCTTCCCCACCTAGATATCACAGAGTCGACAAATGCGTCACTCCAGGGTTAGGGCGGTCTTCTGGGAGATGTGGAGATTGGATGCTTTCCGCCTCCGGCAGGGTCTCTGCAGCACATCAGCTTTTTGGAATTGAGAGTGATTTGCTTGGCATTGAAAGGCTACCTCCCTTCCATTGAGGGGAGGTTAATTCCGGTGCTCACAGACAACACCGCCGCCATGTGCCACAGCAACAAACCGGGTGGGGTGGGGTCACGAACCTTGTGCCAGGAGGCTCACACTGGAATGTCAGGATATTTTCCATGCCATGCAACACGTTGCGGGGTCTTTGAACGCCAGGGTGGGTGAACATAACCATCGATGCCTCGCAGATCATGAATAGCATCAACATCTGGAGAAGGTACAAGGCCCCTTCCACAACTGGAGAGAACATTGGTTAAATCTATTTGTCCCCGAACTCGCAGTGTCAACACTTCTGCAAATTGGGCTTTCCAAGGCGGCTCTAGCTTGGAGAAGTCTTGCTTCTCGAGTGTGGCTAAGGTCTCCTGTATGCCTTCCTGTTAAAACCACTCGTGCTCCCAGTTACGAAGATCAAACCTGGCCCAAGTTATCTGGATAGGGCACGAAGATTATGGGTATGGTATTGCAAACTCTTGAGCATGAGCATCGGTCCTTCGATCGGGCTGCCCCTTCAGGAGGATCTCCTTTCACAGCATTCATGCATGGACAATGATCAGCGACAGTTGAATCTTTGATCTCCCTCCCAAAATCTGTGAGGCCATCTTGGTAGCCAGGAGTCCCTCCACAAAGATTGCATATGCTTGCAGCATGTACAAGTTTGTGGCCCTCGGTCTGCATCTTTGTTGGAGGTGTTACTGTTTGCGTCGGCTCTAGCCCGGCAAGGCATTGCTCTGGGCACAGTTAAAGGGTAAATTTCAGCCATCTCACCTTTTTTGTGGTTGCCGGATCAACCCTCCCTGTTCAAGTCACCTGTTGTGACACGATTTCTGAAGGGCCTCCAACATATGCTTTCACCCAGACCTTTTGTTATGTCCCAATGAGATCTAAATTAGGTTTTAACTTTATTGACGTGTTCATCTTTTAAAACCATGCATTCTTTTCCCCTAAGACGTATGATGATCAAAACAGTTTTTTTGGTGGCCATCACATCGACCCAGGCGGGTAAGCGATCTGAAGGTGGTTTCTGTTAACCCTCCGCACACCAGCTTCTTTCCAGGCAAACTGGTTTCTGCACCTGTGCCTCTTTTCTGCCTAAAGTGGTTACACCCTTCCATGTGGGCCAAAGTATCACACTGCCCCCCTTCGTTGTCTGCCTCATCCCTCCAAAGAGGAGGAGAGACTCCACCGTTTGGACCCAAAAGGAGCTTTTTTTTGTACTACATCGATCACACCAGAGCACACCAGGTGGGTGATCAGCTCTTGGTTGGGTTCTTTGGAGCAAAGAAGAAGAAAACAGTTCAGACACCTACAGATGGATAGTTCTCACATTAGGATCTGCTATGGATTGGCAAAAAAACAACCCCCTGAGGGCTTGCGGGCTCACCCTATCCACACATTCACCAAACATTACTGCCATGACAGTCAGGTCTGTTGTGACGGGCACTTCGCCTGTTTCGGGCTCCAGCGAGATATTGCTTTGTTATCTATTCTAAGGTGAGGAATCTACAGCTAGAAGTCTCTATCAGATGAAAAAGTAACTTACCTTCAGTAACGCCTTATATGGTAGAGACTCTATCTAGCTGCAGATTTGTTACCAACGCTCCCAAACTACCCACTTCTGCGAATCGGTCTGCCTACCTAAAAGAGGTCCCTGTAGGCCCATAGTTTTGGCACACTAGTGAACTCGGCCTTCTGACGTCTCTGTGCATCTGGCGCAAAAATAATCAAGAAAAAAAACTGATGTCAGTGCACTAGTGTAGCGCCTGTATAGGCATCGAACACAACTTATCTGATGTGGAGGCCGCCGTGGAGACGATCAACACCACCTACCGGCGCAGAGGTACTGCTTACGTCTTTCTAGATCCAGTGTGGCGCCTGGGAAAATTCTAGGTAAGGAATCTGAGGCTAGATACAGCATCTCTAACAGATAAGGAGTTACTGAAGGTAAGTAACTAATTTATCTAGTCCGAATATTGTAATCCCTTCAAAATGGAAGGGTTTGCTAGATAATACGAAGGTTGTCTACGGATCAAACAATAAATAAGTTTGTTTATGAAGATCACATATTTTTAAATCAATCATCTGCAAGTGAAGATATTTATTCTTGGTTTAAACTTCCTCGAAGTTTTAAAACAAATTTGAAAGGAAAATAGACATGTCGATTTTTTGATAGCACTTCTCTGAGAATCTGACAGTTTTGCAGAACACCTGAAGTTTTCAAATGCGGACTGCAGTCCCTCCATCTCACATGGCTAGACGTCTAATATGTCATATAGATCCCTCCAAGGAATTATCGTCCAAAGGTAATGAAAAGATGGGGCACAGACACAGCAGATGGCCAAGTAAACAGGATGATTTATTGGGAGATAAAGAGAGCCGTGCCAGGCACCTCCAAAGCATAGATGATAACTGCCACTTCTCCACATTCAAAGAATCTCATCCTAACGTTCCAAATGACATCACAGTAAACTGAGTTCTCAAATTCGCATTTTGCAGCGAGAACTTTTAACGCCGTAATGAACGTGTTTATGCTTTCGTTGGCTTTTTGCGTCCTTGTAAAAAAATTGTACCTATGTACAACAATGTTTTTAGTTTTTGTGAAGTACTTATCTAATTGTAAAACAGCTGTTTCAAATTCATCGGGGTCTTGACCATCAGGTGGTTCAAAAGGAGGAAGATGATCAAAAACATTTTGTCCTTCTACTCCCAGATGATAATACATGAGATTTTTCTTTCTTTCTGGTCTATATCTTTGACCGTCAATTGCACCTAAATATGCTTTGAACGACCTGATCCATAGCTTCCATTCGAGTTGTGGTTCTCCAGGTTCTTGTAGAAAAGGTGCCGGTGGTGTGACACTCTGCATGCTTGAGAATATAGATGAAAAATATTAAAGAAATGAGCAAGAGCTAAAACCCAAAGAAACAAAATTGCTGTGGGTAACTTTTGAAAATTAACAAAGAAACCACCATAAATTAACCACAAGATGGCAGTGTAGATTGCTTGAAGTTGTGAGCATGTGTGTTCGATTTATATGCAGAGCTGATTGAATTAAAAAAAAAATGTGCACCTCTGGATTTACTGCGTTTGTTTCCTTTTTTTTTTTAAAAAAAAAAACGATTTCAATCAGATTTGGTGAACTGTGTGTATCAGCGTGAAGAAAGTAAACTTTTATTTTTTCCCGATTGACACACAATGGCTGTGTGTACCAGCGTGGAAGCTCCAACTTTACTTCGCTTTATTGCTGTCTATGTCGCTATGACGACCATCCAAACAATGTCAACGTGACACGCGAATGCTGTGCGTGTCAGCGCAACGCGTACCCCATTACGTTTTTTTGCTGACTGAAGAATGCAGTGACGCGCAAATGCTGTGCGCGTCAGCGTAGCATGCAAGGCGTAATGAAACAGCAGGCTCGATGAGACAAATGGAGCGTTATGATTCAGCAGGCTCGATGAGACAAATGCTTATGAGGTAAGAGATTCCCTCGCGCTGAGTCTCGCTGAGAAGCTGAAAAGCGCGCGTCGTCTAATTTAAATGCAACTCGTAATCTTTGCTTCTCTCAATTCCCTCGCTGTAAATCACGCAGTAGAGAGAAAAAAAAAATATTGTCTCTGAGGTACCGGCGCGGCACGGCTCTCTCGTCAAGCCCAAGTGAAGCCCCAGAAATGTAATATGAGAGTTACTCACATGTAGTCTGAAGAACGCAGATTCGAAGAGACCTCTATTCAGGGCAGAAATCACAACAGGCGAGAGAAAATTAAAAGACCTACGAAAATCTCACTTCCAATTCTCGCCTCATAGGAAGTTCAATGCAGGTACCAGTTCATGTAGTGAAGTCCGGTTTAGAGCTCCATGTAGACTCGCATCCCGTCTTCTGTCGCCAGTGAAAAGATGGGGCACAGACACAGCAGATGGCCAAGTAAACAGGATGATTTATTGGGAGATAAAGAGAGCCGTGCCAGGCACCTCCAAAGCATAGATGATAACTGCCACTTCTCCACATTCAAAGAATCTCATCCTAACGTTCCAAATGACATCACAGTAAACTGAGTCACATCACCACAGGTAACCTGTTCTTTCTCTGAAATGTTGTTCATTTCGTCATCAAAACTATGTAAACGCCTCCCCAAAATAGAGATACAAGCCCTGCTAGACAGCTGACGTCTGCCATTGCTTTAGCCTCTTATTAAAGTATCCCATCAGAGACCGATTCCAGATTATAAATGATAATAAATCCCTGATTTGCTTACATTCTGATGTAAACCCTTTCCAGACTTTGAAAACTACATTTGTCACTGGAGGAAACTCCAGTTTCCACAAGCGCAAAATCCTAAAACCATTGTCTAGAAGCCTCTTTCGTTTCATACATTTTGTACCCTTGTCATTCACTTTGTATATGGTCACCTTACAAAATTAAAGTTGCTAGAAGTGTACGGTAATTTCTTTACATTGAATTGCAATAAAAAACATTCTATCAGTGTCTATGTCAAAGAGCAGAACACTAGCTTTGAACCACAGAACAGATCGGTAGGGTTTGCAAAGGTCTTACTGCTAGCACACTGGGCAGTTAAGCAAAGTATCTGGTATTGTATTATATCGCAAAAATATACAAGAAAATTATTAATTGGCATGTAGTGTTTTTGACCGAAGCCATCTCTAAATGTATTTTCTGTTTGCAGTTGCAGCAGCAGCCATTGCATTGAACTGCGAGCTCAACAAAGTGAAACCTGTCCCAGTGCTAACCACAAATATTACTGGCTCAGATCCTGAAAACTGGAACCTTATTGTCTTAGGAGATATGTTTTATGATGAACAGCTTGCTGATGATCTCCATTACTGGCTGAGGCAGTGCATCTGCAGATATAAAACGAAGGTATTGATTGGAGACCCTGGAAGGCCCCAGTTTGTGAGCCACAAGATCCAAAGACAACTACACAGACTGGCGGAGTATCCGCTTCCTGAATGTACAAAACAGGAAAACTATGGACTAACTTCAACTTCAGTCTGGGGTTACCAGCCCTGATTTTTCTATCCTCATCAATACCTTTGAAAGCGCCAAATATTACTTTTCTTATGAATGTGGAGTTCAGAATTTTAAACCAAAACAACATGAGTATCATTTTTATTAAATACATGAAACGCAGAAACTGTTACTGAAATCTAAAATTGGTCTTTCAATTCAGTATGCCTTGATGAAGTAACTCTCTACATAGACTCTCGAATTTTTACGCTCATTATGCCAAAATAAATGAAATTTGTATTAAGAAAAAAAAAATAGAAAATGGATAAAGCGTTGAGAAGTTGTTACCTGATCGAAGTACTTTTTTTAACTTAAAAATGTTTTGAAGTTTAAAAATCAGGATTATACCTAAACATCAGTAAATAGGACTCATGCTTTACTTATTAGAAAACTTATACCTTCTGATTAGGAAAATAGAACATGTCATGTTATTGTATTTGCATTAGAAGAGTTTTGTTATATTAATACATTCTAATAGTTATCTTCTATCGCTAATGAATCAGTTCATTGAATGTGTGAACCGTTAATGAGTTCCTTTCAAAAAGGTTTTAGCCGATGAGAAAGAGAGGAAAAGAAGAGGTACAATTTAGCACGGTTCCAAAAAGAGCAAGGATAGCATGCAGCCTGTTTGCACTGCATAATGACGTAGTTCCCTGAGAGCATTAGAGCTCCAAAAGTGTTATTGAGTGGACAGTCGAGACACAGTGTTGTTTCATTATGGGGCTTTTAGGTGATTGTAGAAACAAGTCTTTTTCCTTAACAATTCCTGTTACTGTATGTCCTCAGAGTGTTTGCTCTTCTGGTAGATTGGACCCATGCCCATCATATGTGTACTGATAGTTGTGTTTTTCCATTCTTAGCGAATGGAATTGACCCTTCCCATAGTTATCATAAGATCTAGTGGGGAGAGATTAATGTTTGCAGAGCAGTGAGGACAAGGAAGGGGGAAGGCCTTTAACCCCTTGAGTGCCCATGACGAGATGGTCTTGTCATGAGCCCCGCCTGCTAATGAAACACCCGGCACAGGGCGTGGAAAGGGCGGGGCACACAAGGGGTTAAGATGATTGA
Source organism: Triturus cristatus (assembly GCF_964204655.1). NCBI lineage: Eukaryota > Metazoa > Chordata > Amphibia > Caudata > Salamandridae > Triturus > Triturus cristatus. The sequence goes on from NC_140585.1 coordinate 357,648,410, forward strand.
AGGTGGGTCAGGTGTCCATTCTAAACAAAGAATGAGAGAGAGAGGAGGAAACCAAGGGGATTGTTCGTCACCCCAGAGTCCTATGAATAATCAAAAAGAACGAGCTAAATGTGGTTTCCATAGACCAACATCTCCTAGGTCACGGAAGTTGTCTTCCTAAAGAAAGCCCATTAGGTGTTTAGAAGAACTCTCACCCACCATCCTAGTTGGTGGCATGCTTCATCAGCGGGTTCCCACCCGGTAAACAACAAGAACGAGTTAAATGTGGTTACCATCGACCGACATCTCCTAGGTCACGGAAGATGACTCCCTAGAGAAAACCCATTAAGTTTTTAGAAGAACCCTCACCCACCAAATGGCATGCTTCATCATCGGGTTCCCACCAGTGGGCAGAGTGCCTCCTATGCGTGCTTCGACGCCTGCTTATAGTGGGGCGGGATTTGATTTGGTAGATAGGTGAATATTGTGTGGGTGAGCCTTAAAACTGCCTCCAGTCAATCAATCAGGGTCTTGTGAAGCGTGCTACTCACCCGTGACGGTTACAAGCCGCTGGAGGGGGGGTTGGGTGCGGCTCCGGTTCAGCCAAAGAGCCAGGATACTAGAGCAAGAGTGCCGGACATTACGTTATTAAAGAGTTCCTGGAGCAGGGTTAAAACCATGATGGACATGAAAGAGGAGAAATGACCTCACACATCCTAAAGAAGTGAAGTGGTCTACATGTTTCAGCCAAATAAACCAGTGTTAATTGGCTTTCTTCAAGACCGGTGCTGCTAGGGCCACGATGGACCCTTTGCATGTATCGTGACTGCACACGTGCTAAGTTGTGCTTAAATTAAATGTTTTCATAACCTACGATTTACAACAACATCGAACATTTCTGCAAAATTAAAGAAAAGAAAATATATAAGAAAACATGACTTGCTTCTGACACTGTTAGGTGATTTATAGTATTGTGCAAAGCATGCAAATTGTCCTGCATCCAATGCCCCAGTGCCCTTTATTTCAAAACAAGGACTAGCGATTGTGCGTGCTATTATTGTGGCCTATTCGTATACTTATAACACTCCTGATATTCATTACCCGGCATGGTAGGAGATATTCAATCTCCTACCAAACCAGAATTAGCTACAAACAAACATTGGCACAGGTTATTTATGGAAAGGGCTTCTATCCTTGTTTAGGGAATAAAGTATAGTATTGTAGGGATTGCTTTTCCTGTTTGCTCACTAAAGATGAGGTTGTCATTGGCTGCATTGTGTAGGTTACCTTTTTAAAGGAGTTGCCTGACTTGCTGGGATTTACTCTAATAGCAAATAAAAGGGGTTATGTAGCTAGCAACAATAATAAAAGGCAAATGAAGCTTCCTTGACTATTGCCATGCGGTGCAAAACTGTTGGAGAGTGAACCGTTGATACTAATTCTGGGAGAGGGGTGAATATATGAAGTGAGGACCATATGGGTGAAGAATGTACTTGTTGAAATCCTATCCAGTACTGCACACAAAAACCCAAGAAACCTTACCAAAGGCTTTTTTGTGCCCAGTGCCATTGAAGTTGTTGTTGGTTATTCAGCAGTTTGGCTTTCTTGCTAACATGGCTAAACAACCTAATGGTGTTTGAGGCAAATCTTCTGTTCACAAAGTGGACCTGGATCAGGTTAATTAAGGTTCTTTAGTGATCTTTATGTTTAGCTGATTTTACTTATTCTACAATTGAATCTCACCGCAACTTCGGCGTTTTTTCCTTTTGTGGCATCTTAAAGGATTTCAGCCTGTTTCTGGTGGGCTCTTATCCCCACTTCGCTCCACCTATTTTCTGTTGCCCTGGACCACTCCCAGCCGAGTATTGACGCTGTGGAGCCGGTCCCGGGCACAGAATAGCGGCGGCCATCTTGGGTGTGGACTGGGCTTGACAGCGCTCTAGTGGAACATAAAAAGGGATGTCCTTGTCTTCGCGCAGCGAACGCGCACAGCGGACGCGCCTGACTCGCGCCGGAGTCGCGCCAGAGTCAGGCCTGTCTACGCCCATCCACGCCAGGACGGGCCAAGGGACACAAGGCATGGTTCCGCCTCCTATAGTCCCAGTCCACTGCGGAGACAGCCATACCTACACTAGTAAGGATTTAAAATTACTTAATCACCCCCCCCGTACAGTGCGCCACGTGCGTATTGCCCATGCATAATTTTAAATGTTCACATTTTGGTTTCACCATGGGTAAAATGTCTATGTGTAATCAATTCAGTGCGCTACATAAACGGGGTAAATCTAAAGGTAGAACTAGGGAAACTAGGGACACTAAAACCTTCTCTTCCCCCTCAAATTTGCATTTTTGGAGTGTGAACTGTAGATCACTCCCAAAACATAAGGCTGATATCTACGACTTTTTAGCAGATGAAAAGCCTGACGCCATGTTCCTTACTGAAACCTGGCTCCAGGCCTGCTCGGGACCTGATATTGCCCTGGCAATCCCCGAGGGCTTCAAACTGATCAAAATTGACAGAGACACTGGTAAAGGGGGAGGCATGGCAATCGTCTTTAAGTCTAATTATACATGCACTCTTGATGCCCTTCCCTTGGCTGGATGTGAAGCCGGATTATTTAAGCTCGCTATTAGCCTCCGGTTTACTCTATCCGGTCTTTTGATTTACCGTCCCCCTGGCAATGCTACCACTTGGATGACCTCATTTTCCGACGCTGTTGCACCCCTTTCGCTGAAAGCTGCCAATTTCTCCATTCTTGGCGACCTGAACCTTCATTTGGAAGATGACCAATGTAATGTCGGCAAATTGTTTTTATCTGAATTGGAAGCTCTAAATATTTCTTTATGCAATTCGGGGCCAACACACTCTGCCGGACACCTATTAGATCCTGTTCTCTCCAACCTCTCTTTTGAATGCTCTTCTCCTGCTCGTCCTCTGGAGTGGTCGGACCATTATGCCGTCCACTTTGTTCTATCTTTGACCGGAATTCAAAATAAAAAAGGGAATAGTAAGGATGTGTTTATACGTCGTTGGCATAAACTCAATATTGCTGACTTCAACACATACTTATCAAACACTCTCCCTAATATTCACACATCTACATCCGAATTAAACTCTGAAGTATCTAAATGGCTGCATTCTGCCATTGAAGAACTCCTTCCTCTAACACGTAAAAACTCCTTATCTCATAGACCCCCTGCGCCTTGGTACTCTGAAGATCTTAAGCGCATGAAAACCAACTGTAAGATCCTTGAGAGGAAATGGAGACGTTTCTACTCTGCTTCCTGTAAAACAGTTTACAAGGAAGCCATTAGAGACTATCACCATCATTGTAAAACAGCCAGAGCTGCTTATGTCTCTAAGATAATCGACAATGTTAAAAACTGTCCCCGTACTCTTTTTTCGGTCGTGAAGAGACTATCCGGAGCCGACACGATACCAGCATCTCCCGTTTTGGAAGAGGCTCAATGCAATTCTGTGGCAAATTCTTTTTATATCGAAAGTAGAGCGTATTTACGACTCACTAAGTACTTCTTTACCCTCGGATACTTCTCAGTCTGACCCCCATCAATTCCACTCCTATTTTGGACTCATCACCTCTTTTAAGGTTGAAACTTGTAAACTGGCTTCCTTTCAATTATGTTTCCTTCTCCCATTGTTTACACAGCATTAAATCTGGCTCCCCGTTGGACCCTGTACCCGCTGAGATTTTGAAATTACTCGATCTTAGTCCATGTCGTGTGCTTATGCAACTTCTTAACTCTTCACTTCTTGAATCTTATGTCCCTCAGGAATGGAAGCATGCAATGATAATTCCGCTACTAAAAAAGGCTGGAGCAGATTTTACCAACTTATTGAACCTTAGACCAATTTCATTGCTTCCCATTCTATCAAAAATCTTAGAAAGGCATATAAACTCACAATTGTCACTTTTTGTGGAGAGCTCGGGCTTTCTACATCCGTTCCAATCCGGCTTTAGAGCCCATCATTCTACTGAAACCACCCTCCTAGGGGTTACCGAGAGTCTGCGTCACAGTGTCGATCGCGGAGAAACATCAGCCCTGATCCTTCTCGATCTCAGTGCGGCGTTCGACACTGTGTCTCACTCCATCCTTCTCGTGACTCTCCGGTCCCTGGGAGTAGAGGGTATGGCGCTAGCCTGGATAGCTTCCTTTCTAAAAGATCGCACTTTTCAGGTGTTCTCTGCTTCTGCCTCTTCTGCTATTTATCCTTCGGCGTATGGTGTTCCTCAGGGATCGATACTCAGCCCCCTACTTTTCAACATTTATGTAAGACCTTTAGCCACTATTGTGGAGGAAGCTGGCCTCACATTATTTTCCTACGCCGATGATTCTCAGATTATTTTTTCTCTCTCCAATAAAGAGTGTAAGAACATCTCCGCTCTGAAAGAAGGTTTGATCCAGGTATCTAAATGGATGAAGAGAAACTTCTTGAAACTCAACGGTGACAAAACTGAAGTGGTGATAATAGGCAAAGACAAGGATCTCTGGGGCCCCCACCATTGGCCAGATGATATGGGACCAAGCCCGCAACCTGTAACCGCAGTTCGTAATCTTGGATTCATCATCGATGACACAATGAGACAGCAGGCTGTAAAAGTAGCCTCTCTTTGTTTTGCCACCTTGAGATGGCTTCAGAAGATATTGTGGATGTTGCCCCCTCCCACTCAAAGAACGGTCATCCAGGCGTTGGTCGTTTCCCGGCTGGACTACGGCAACGTCCTATATCTTGAAGCCGATCTGACAACTATCAAAAAAACTTCAGGTTGTACAAAACGCCGCTGCCCGCCTGCTCTGCAATGTCCCCAGGAGAATTTCCGCATCTACCGCAGTTCGAGATCTTCACTGGCTAAAAATCCCTAACAGAATTAAATTCAAAGCTCTGTGCTACATCTTTAAAATCAAACATGCCTCAGCCCCCAAATACCTTCAAGACCTTGTTTAGGCCTATAAACCTCACCGTACTCTGAGATCATCACTTCATGGGGACTTTTCTGTTCCCAGATACAGACTAGTAAAAATGGGGGGCCGTTCCTTTGCCCATCTGGGTCCCAAATTTTGGAACACTCTTCCTGTGTCCCTTAAAACAGAAGCCAATCTTCTTCGTTTCCGCAAAGGACTTAAAACGTGGCTCTTCCAGCAGTAAATTTTGGTTCAGTGAAATCAGCCTGACACTCTTTCTTCTTTTGTCTGTCCCTTAGCACCGGGAAACCCACTGCGGGTAGCTGCGCGCTTTAAAAGTTTAAATAAATAAATAAATCTTTATCCCCGAGCTCTAAGAGAGCAGTGTCACTAGACCATTTTCATTTTGGAAGCAGAAGAGCAAGTATGTTCGCCTATCCACCCATTTCTCACGTTAATTGCTTTTCCTACACCAGGCCATGTCTCTTATTGAAAACTTCGGTCCTCTTTAATTTATGATGGTCGTGTAAGATCTTTTAGCATTTCATGGGGTGGTTCATACCTTTGGTGTTTAGGATCTAGTGGGTTTCAAGACTGTGGTAATAAACCTGGTCCCATCAAGTAATATGTATGATTGAAAAATGCCTACATTCTTCCCTGATAGCTATTTAATGGGAAAGTGAACGAGTAGATATATGAAACACAGAGTTCTGGTGTATACAGCTGCCATTGTCGTGTTTGACCATCACTAGCAAAGTAGACAGAATAAAGTAGACTTTGCAGAGAAGGTTCAATTAAACAAAAATCCCCAAAACAGCAGCCCTCACATAAAACCCACTCCCACCCCAAACCCACCATTGAATAACTTTCATAAGTGGAAGCAACCTACAGCCAACAAATAGAGTGCAACACATCTTTCTCAACTAATATCACTGTGTATGTTAAACAGCTTCTCATTGGCCTTCGTAATAGTGATCCCTGTTAAACAAGGGCCATGGTAGAACCAATTGGCAACCTTCTTAATTTGTATAATACTTCATTATCAGTATAAACCAAATCTAGGGCCAGATGTACATACATTTAGTGAGTAAGTTACACACCAAAGATAGCATGTGCTCACCCTCTGGTAGCTTGGCGCAGAGCAGTCAGGCTTGTCATGGGAGGCAATGTTGAAAGCGTTTACACAACACGCTCACTCAGAAACACAATGAATACACCACAAAAGAGACTCCATACAAGATATATATATATATATATATTGTCATATTATTACCACTCCTGAGGCGGAAGCCGGGAGAGTTTGTTGCACATTTCGTCTTGTTTTTAACCTTGCAATTGTTACTGATTTTAATTTGCACTGTACTCTTACCAGTGAGCACTTCACCCCTTGAAAGCTGCTGAATCGCTCCTGCACAGCGGATCCTAGCGCTGTGACGGGAAGGGAACAACATCGACGCCATCGCGCGCCAAACCTCGGGGCCTCGCCCAGTTCCTGAGGCCACGCCCACTCCAATTTCAAATCCTTTTTAAATCGCGCAGAACCGCGAGCGCGCTAAAGATATTATTACCACTCCTGAGGCGGAAGCTGGGAGAGTTTGCTGCACATTTCGTCTTGTTTTTAACCTTGTAATTGTTACTGCTTTTAATTTGCACTGTACTCTTACCTGTGAGCACTTCACCCCTTGAAAGCTGCTGAATCGCCCCTGCACAGCGGATCCTAGCGCTGTGACGGGAAGGGAACAACATCGACGCCATCGCGCGCCAAACCTCGGGGCCACGCCCACTTCCTGAGGCCACGCCTACTCCAATTTCAAATCCTTTTTAAATTGTGCAGAACCGCGAGCGCGCTAAAGATATTATTACCACTCCTGAGGCGGAAGCCGGGAGAGTTTGTTGCACATTTCGTCTTGTTTTTAACCTTGCAATTGTTACTGCTTTTAATTTGCACTGTACTCTTACCTGTGAGCACTTCACCCCTTGCAAGCTGCTGAATCGCCCCTGCACAGCGGATCCTAGCGCTGTGACGGGAAGGGAACAACATCGACGCCATCGCGTGCCAAACCTCGGGGCCACGCCCACTTCCTGAGGCCACGCCTCCCCTCCCCCTACATCAATGTGCCTTCCCCGGACGCGCAGCGGACGTGCGCAGCGGGCGCGCGCAGCGGGCGCGCCATATGCGCGCCGAAGGGAAGCCTGTCCGCGCCAGGTTGGGCCTAGGGCCCTCCTCCCCAGGAGCCCACGGTCGTGGACCAAGGGTGTACTCGTCTCATCTACTAATGTCCATGCGACCCCCTGTTAAGCAACACTGCAAGACCTTACCAAATGACAGGCACGACACCATCTCATGTTCTAACTGCAATTTCCAACTCGAAGTCCCCCAGCTTTGTAGGCCCACCTCCCAAGGTCACAAGCCGACACATACTTGGCGCCTTGGAAGTCTAAACTGTAGATCCCTTCGTAAACATAAAAGAAATATATACGATCTCCTATCCGACAATTTACTGGATGCCTTGTTCCTCACAGAGACGTGGCTTCACGCCAGCTCAGGCCCAGATATAGCTGAAGCTCTTCCGCCAAATTATGCGATTGTCAGACAAGATCGTACCACCGGAGTAGGAGGCGGCATAGCAGTCATTTTCAAAAAATCACTGCATTGTACCTTGGAACATGTCTCTTTAAATGCCTGTGAGATAGCCCTCTTCAAACTCTTACTCCATCCGAATTTCTCTTTCATGGGCATCTTGATTTACCGACCACCTGGCCCGTTGCATTCTTGGGTCACGCAACTGGTGGACTGGATTGCCTCGGTCAGGTTAAATTATAGCAACCTATCTATTATTGGTGACCTGAACATACACTTAGATGACGATAGGAACAAATTTGGCACTAATCTAATTCATGATCTGGCTGCCATGAATCTCACTTTGTGGAATTCGGGAGCTACGCACAAAGGCGGCCATCTACTGGATCCAATTTTTTCCAGTTTTCCCCTGTCACTTAGCCAACTAGCCACACCCCTACAGTGGTCAGACCACTTTCTCATTTACTTTAGTGTGTCTAACCATCTGACTTTCAGATCCTCCGACTTGACAGGGCAGTCCGGCAAAAGAAACTGGAAGAGACTGGACATAACGTACTTCATGTCTGTATTAAACTCTGCCCCTCTAGATGAATTCTTTAATACTGAAGATATTGAGATTGTTGCCTCTAATATAAACAATTGGCTATTAGGAGCTCTAAACATCTGTCTCCCGTTGGCACGAAATAAATTTGCATCCCACAATGCTCCTGCGCCCTGGTACAACGAGGAATTGAAGGCAGCCAAATCCAAGTGTAAACGCTTGGAACGTCTTTGGAGGACGGACTACTCCCCTGCAGCCTGCCTGACTTACCGAAAAGAACTCAAGCTCTATCACAAAGCATGTTCCAAGGCCAGAGCTAATTACGTGGCGAAATCAATTTCAGATGCCACCAATAAATCCAAAATTTTGTTTAATCTTGTAAAAGATTTAGCAGGCTCAAATACTGCAGCCAAACCTCTTCCACTGAATTATGCTCAATGCGAAGAACTGGCGCGCTTCTTCACAGATCAGATCGACATAATTCACCAGGACATAGTAAAGCAACACTAGACACAAACAGCGACAGATCGGGACCCTGTCCCGAAGATGATCACCTTCTCCCCAGCATCATATCTGTCCTACGAGCCACTTACAGTATGGCCCGAGATAAATCTTCAGGGTCTCCAAGACATTTTAGGGAAAGTTAAATCTGGCTCTCCCAGGGACCCCCTCCCAATCTCTGTACTTAGACTTCTCGACATCCCACAACTTTCTATCATCTGCCAAGCCTTAAATTTATCTCTCTCCACAGCTAAGGTTCCAGCCATTTGGAAACATGCCATGGTCTCACCTCTTCTTAAGAAACCATCGGCAGATCCAAAAATCCTGGCAAATTTCCGCCCAATATCTCTCTTACCTGCTTTCTCCAAAGTTATGGAGAAACATGTTCATGGACACCTTGCTAGTTTCTCAGAGGTGAATAACATACTTCATCCCTCCCAATCGGACTTTCGCCCTGGTTTTTCAACAGAGACCACACTGCTGGGTGTGACGGAAAATCTTCGCCTCCTAGTTGACAGAGGTGAGACCACCGCACTGATCCTACTCGACCTCAGTGCAGCGTTCGATACTATCTCCCATGACACTTTGTTAAACTCACTTTCTACTATAGGTATCAGGGGCACAGCATTGGACTGGATATCATCTTTCCTAACTCTTAGGACTTTTCAAATCACCTCCAGTAATGCGACCTCGAATGTCCACCTATCCCCTCACGGTGTCCCCCAAGGTTCGGTATTAAGCCCTCTGCTCTTCAACCTATATGTCACTCCGCTTGCTCAGATCGCTGAAGCAGCAGGTCTAAACATGTTTACCTATGCTGATGATTCACAGATTATTTTCTCACTCTCTAATGGTGACCATGACTCCCCCCTCCCTTCTGAAGTCTGGTCTTAGGAACATCTCCACCTGTATGAGCAAAAATATGCTCAAACTCAACGGTAGCAAAACGGAGGTTGTAATTGTGGGCCCAAATCAAACCCTTTGGAACCCAAGACACTGGCCATCCGAAATGGGTTCCCTACCCACTCCGTCACTAAAAGTTCGCAATCTAGGCATTATTATCGACAACAGCCTAACCATGGAGCCCCAGGTTATAAACCTAACATCCACCTGTTTTACCATCCTGAGGTGGCTCAGGAAAATCATCTGGATGCTACCGGACGACACCCAAAAGTCTGTGGTCAATGCACTAATCACCTCCCGTTTAGACTACGGAAATGTTCTCTACCTGGGGTCCTCACAGGCAACCATGCGCCGCCTACAATTGGCGCAGAATGCTGCAGCAAGGTTGCTCTGCAAATGCAACAGAAGGGAACATATGTCCGGACATCTTAAGGCACTCCACTGGCTACCGATCGGAAAAAGGGTCAAATTTAAAACACTCAGCCTTATGCACAGAATCAAATGGGGCAATGCCCCCAGTTATCTGCAAACCCTTGTGCGAACCTACATTCCGGGTCGCTGTCTGAGATCATCCAACCAAGGTCTTTTCTGTGTACCTAAAGTTCGCTTAGCAAGGATGGGGGGCAGATCTTTTTCCCTATTGGGTCCTAAGCTTTGGAATTCCCTTCCTCAGCACCTACGTTTGGAAACCAACTATACGCGCTTTCGCAAAGCCATCAAAACCTGGCTCTTTTGCCAGTAATTTGCTCCAACTTCTCCTCTAAGTTTCTAGTTCCCCCAAGTGGTCCATATCTTTAGCGCCGGGAAACCCTTTTTGGGTAGCTGTCGCGCTTTATAAACTTAATAATAAATAAATAAATAAAATATGATCAAGGCTCGGAGGAGCCAAAACGTTATGGCGGCAACACTGCACAAAATAAAATAATCAGCACTAACTTGTATGCTGTTAAAGTGGCGAAGATTCAGCTGCTGCTCATCTGCGGATGTATATGTATCCAAAACGACATGAATCATAGAAACTGTGCAACTTATGCTAATCCTGGGTCAGTACCCATTATCCTGAAACTGCAAGGATCAAAATGACATACATCATAACATCAGGACATGAAGATAAACATACAGAATCTACATCTAAACACAACAACATAGGGGCCAGCGCATCTGCGCTCCTATTAGCAGGATTATGGTAGATTTCTGAGCCTCACTGACACAAGTGTATTCAGGCATGTAACATAGGCTGCAGAAAATCCTGCCTGCCTACCATGTGTAATATGGTAATTTAGGATTATTGAATGTGTCAAGTTTGGATCTGGGGGGCCTCCGTCGAGGCCTTCTCCCGTAATGCCACCAACAAACAGCTGCCGCCCCTCCACCAAGGTATGTCTCAACAGGGGAAGGGGGCACACCCTGCAGACTTCAGCGAGGATACCTTACTGGGTCCCCCACATGAATGGAAACCAATGCCCATGATCACGCAGTGCTGCAGCTGTTCCCACAATGCAGATATCGGCGGGGCGACCTCTCTGGATCCCCGCTCCTCGAACATGGAAACGCAGTTGGGCTCCTTCATGTTGGAGCAGGTCAGAAATTGTGCTCCCCACGTCCTAAGCAAGGCACGAACTCACGATGCACACGGGAGCCCTCGTGCTCGTGAATGCACTCCTTCAGCTGCCCGTGGACCGTGAGCAGCGTTTGTCCCTACAGGGACCAACAGTACCTGCTCTCTGCTAGAACTGTGGCGTTGGCTTCACTGGACCATCCTCAATGGTCTGGAAATTCTTTGGCACTTGCCGATGACATTATCTGGGCCAACTACTGGCGGGTAGTTTACATGGGCGAGCAGCGTTCTCTCAGCTGTCGCACTGGCCTCATTCAACACTCGGGTTGCTCCCACAACACCTGAGTGGGGCTAGCAGCATTTAAACACAGGCTTCCCTCAATGCCTTGCCTTGTCAGTGGCTGAGTCTGCAAGTGACCCACAGATAGTGAGAACAGCCCACAAGGGAAAGTAAAAAGCGATCTCCATGTGCTAGTTGCTAGTATAAGGTAAATAAAAATGGAGCACTTGCCACGCGCTGCTTTTTGGGTGTAAGGTAAATGCGGGTGAGTGCAGAATGAAGCGCTCATTATGCGCGACGTGGCGCAGGACTTGGATAGCTGGCTCATGGGTCCTACCGCCAGTTCTGGGCAGTCCACAGTCCCAGGAGTACTCTTTGGGGCACAAGAAGTGCGGTAGGCAGACTGGCAGGCCAGCTCATTAGCTGAGTGGCAGTCCTTTTTTGCAGCCGAGCAGGCCACAGGTCAGCACAACAAAGCAAGTAACTCCAATGGCGGATCCTCTTGGTAGCACTGCAATCTCTGGCAATATGCAGCTTGTTGAACCTATTAATCCAGAGTCAGGGAACAACTGGCAGCAGGGCAACAAGCAGAAGAGGAATCATCCAGTGAGTCCTTTAGGCCACACATCAAGTAGCTGACAACAGCAGAAGAGCAGTCCAGAGGAGTCCTTTGAGCAGCTCAGCTGTCCATCTGACTGAGGTACGGTTCCAGTTCCAAAGGTTTTCTGAAAACATGGGGTCAGAACTCCTGTACCTCATCTCAAAATTGACTTGGTTTTAGGGGTGACTTCAAAGGAAACTTTAGAAGTACGCAATACTCCCATTCAACCCCAGCCCTGGCTCCAGACATCAGTAATGGGTAAATCAACCATTTGTGTGAAGGCAGGACACAGCCTATACAAATGTAAAGTGTGAACGCCCATCCCTCCCAGCCCAGGAAGATCATCAGTATGCAGATGAATTCAGATATAACCCCGTCACACCCAACCCTTCCTGTGTGATGGCTGTCTGCAAAGTATGCACAATGTTTAACTGTCACCCATGCCCAAACGTGGATTGGAGTCAGGCAGCAAAGCACTAAGAGTCATAAGCACATAGAGATGCCCACTTACTAAAAGTGTAAGGTAAAGTTGCCTACAAGGGATTTATTGACACCAAAAGATTATAAAGATTCTCAAAATATCTTTATGGAGCGATAACTAATAGCACTAAGGATAGTGAATCAAAATTGTGTTAAACAAATCCGTAAATTAATTACAACAACCGGATGATGAACTGTAGAAAAACATATTTCAAAAGCCAAAGAATAGCACAGCAATGACATTAAATCAACAAAACAAGTATATGGAGGTACAGAGAATACAATAACACAGATTGAAACTACCACTTGAACATATATAAGGGAATTTCCAATACTAGCCTATGAGAGGATTAGGACTCACAGCAGTGAGAAACCAAATAAGCTGTTTGTCACTACCAGGACATGCACATTTCCTACCCAGCACCCTGCAAATAAGGGTACTTGGGACCTACCGTAGCTGTGACCTATATGCAGTGAAAAGGGAGTTTAAGGCTTAGCAAGTATTTTCAAATATCAAGTCAGTGTGCCAGTAAACTGCGTACGCAGGCCCTAAAGTGGCAGGCCTGAGACCGGATTGAAAAGCTACTTCTGTGGGTGGCACAATCAGTGCTGCAGGCCCACTAGTATCATTTAATTTACAGGCCCTGGATATATGGATACCACTTTACAAGAGACTTACAAGTAAATCAAACCTGCAAACCAGGTGTAAACCAATCATACCATATATAAAGGAGAGAGCACATGCATTTTAGCACTGGTTAGCAGTGGTAAAGTGCCCAGAGTCCTAACACCAACACAAAGAGGGTCAGAAAGATAGGAGGAAGAAGTCAAAATGTTTGGAGATAACCCTGCCAAACGGGCCAGGTTCAACAGTGATGTATGAAAGTTCACTTTCAACAATTTGCAATTTGGTAATAGTTGCATTTGCTATTTTGCAAATTCCTAATAGGAAATCCCCAAATTTGTGAATCGGTGTTAGGAAATCGCAACTTGGAAGTTGCTCTTTGGGAACAGAATGATGATATCACAATGAGGAAGTGCTCAAATGCATGCCCCTCCTAGTGTTTTGTTACACAGAGAAAGTGAGTGCTGTTGCAGGAGTACATCTGTGGATGGTTGTGGGAATCTTTGGTTGCAAACAACTACAAATATGACAAAGACCTTGCAGCTAGAAAGCGCAAGTTTATGTTTTCGGAGAATGATCTGGAGTTCCTCACTGAGAAGTGTAATACCCATAATCAGGAGCTGTTTGGTAAGAGCTTTTTCACTGTGCCAGAAGCACAATTCTTTTTAATGTGGAACAAAATCTACGAGAAAATCAATTCCCTTGAAGTGACGCAATGTACCATCTTAGAAACCAGGAAAAAATGGTTCAACTTTAGATCACGTACGAAAGAGAAAACCTCAAGTCGCTTGACAGAGGCATGTTGGACAGACGGAGGACCATCCCAGCACCACCACCAACACCCTGGAAACCATGATTGAGGCAACAATTCAGCCGGTGAATGTTGTTGGGGTGTCCATCATAGATACCTTCCAGTGTAATTGGTGGCTTGGAGGTAAGATTCCATAAGATTTTCATTATATCATGATAGTATAAGAGATGCAGATATTTCAATAATGTATATCAGAAATGTCACTTCATTTTAAAGGTTATTTGAACTTTCATATGCATTATGGGATTTATAGTAACAATCATTAAAGTATCATATGTAGAGAAACGCATTTAAGATAGTTTCCTCTCAAAAACATTGTCATTAAATATAGCCAATAATCAGAGATGTGAATTTAGAGTTACATAAAATCTTTAATTTACACGGAAAAGTATGCTAAAGTACAACTATATATTTTTCTCAGATGTATCACAGCAGATAGAGCATGACACAAGGTAAGATGGCATGAATGAAAGTCCTTGTGAAATTGAGCAATCCACAGACATACATGCCACACAGACAGAGCAAGTAACAATCAGAAGAAGAGCTACAGTTTCCCCACTCCCTGTTTTCCCACATTTCGGATATGAACCAACCCCAGCCAGGGAAAGCACTATAACACCTTGAGAGACATATGTCTCTCACGGTGTTGTAGGCTTTTGCAGAGGCGTAGTCGTGCCACAACCTCTCGTAATGCTGGTCTCCTTGCTGCAGAAAATGCTTCAGAGACATCTCAATTTGTTTGGAGGGCTAGAGGCCTCCATGCTCCCTGTGTAGCGGCAACAGACCAAAAATATAAAAAATGTAAATCTACAACTTAAGTGTATGAATTGCACAATGTCACAATTGCTCGACTGGCAAGAGAGTTTTAGAAAAGAGTTGAGGATAGTCAGATCATGATGAATAACAACTTTGCATGACTCACTGAATCTATAGATAAACTTGTTACAATGAAGCAACAGGACCACTCAACACAAAGGTGTAGGCATCACCATAGCATGGTGAGGTTTGATCCATTGAGCTGATCTATCAACAGACAGGGACAGGCTACTAGCAGTTTATCAAGGCACACCGCAAACATTCAAACGCCGATGGCTCACTGCTGTTGTGATGTAGCCCTTGGCTTAGTGCAGGTTACATTTCCCTTAGAAAATATTCAAACCAGTGTAATATCAGGGCCTGGGAAACTAGGGATAGGGGTTAGTGAAGAGGCTTCAAGCTTAAGTAGCCTCTCTGTGCCTGATTTATCGAACCTTAGGCGCACACGCCAACATACGTCTAGTACAGATGTTGGTGATACTCCACAGGCAGGCCCTGCTAATAACAGTAGTTCAAGCAGAGGTGGAAGAAACCACTAATCTGTTTGTTGTCTTTTCACATGCATTTCACTTCTTATTATGCTTGCTTAACGAAAAAACATTGAACAATTGTGAAAAAAATCATCAAACGTGTATTGTTTTCATTTCCTATATTTCTTCTTTACTTTGTTTAAAAATAATTAGTAGTGTTTCCAGCAGAATGTGCTTTATCCCCAGCAGCACGAAAGGCATCCCTTTTGGTGTTGTATTTGTGGTATTCCATCCTCAGGATTAGGATCTGATTCAAGCTTCATATTATGTAGCCCCCTCTTAATAACAAGATTATACAACATTGCACATGTAGCTGTGATTTTCCAACATGTTGGGGTTAGTACTTGAGGGCTCCACCACTCGTGTGTAGACACCTGAAGCATCCTTTTAGGATTTCAAATGTCCTCTCTATGACAGAGCATGTAGTTTTGTGAGCACAGTTGGATCTCCACTCACTCCTTTATTGTTGGATTTAAATAAGGTGCCAAGACCAAGGGCGTAATGCATATGCACTGTCTCCTAAAATGTTTTTAAAAAACTGACATTTGTATGACTTTTTAGTTGGTTTGCCAGGCTGGTTGTACAATATTTAATATAGGCTTAGCTAGTAGAAAACTGTCACCAAAATCACCACGAGACAGCCTGTTGTATATCCCACTGTAAGGGAACATGTATGAATCATGAATGCTGCCTGGAAATCTGGCTGCAAGGTCTTTTATTATACAGGATGCATCACACACAATCTGTATATTGAGGGAGTGACTATTTTTGCAGTTTCGAAAAATAAATTCATTAGCAGATGGTAGACAGGTAGCAATATGTGTTCCATCAACACACCCTATGACATCAGGAAAATGTGCCAGACAATAAATGATATTTTTGCTTGCTATAAGTCCTGTTGTGATGTAGGAAAATAAATGTACTCATTAATTGTGAACAACATAACATCAAGAACCCTGTGGAAAAACGTGACTATGCACTTTGGGAGACTCGCCCTACTGCTGCTATTACTCCCTGGTAACTTTTTGCTAAAAGGTGTAGGCAACATGGTGCCTGCAAATGCTGTGGAATAGCATTGCTTCTTCGACGCGGGGACAACGTGAATGGAGTAACCATGCGCTATAAATCTTTTATTATTATTATTCTGTCTATCGATTTGGAAATCCCTATTTTCGATTCATTGTTTGTAATTGCAAAAATAGCAATTTCCAAAAGGAAGGAATCGCGATTTGGACTAGCCAAATTGTCTTTCATACATTCTGAAAGGTACTTTTGCATTCGCAAATAGCGATTCAGACCATTTGCGAAAAAAACTTCCATTTTAAATTTCAGGTACCTCACAATAGGAGCTAAATACATAATAAGTACTAATAGCTATCATATAAAACCATCTTGAGTACTCAAGTCTATAAAGCCATGAACATTGGATCATTCATTTCATCCATATTAAAATTGGGCCTCCTTTTACTTGAGCATTGTATATAATAGGTAGGTAATAGAGAAGTAACCCTGTCAATAGAATGCTAATTAAGCAAATATGTAGATACCCAAACAAAAGGATATACCTCTTATATTGAGGAGCTCAAGTAGAGTGACTAAAGAGTGATGTTAATAAGACTTCTTAATAATTGTCATTTTGGATTACCTTAGGTTCGAAATAAAGGATTCCAAGGCATCCGGGTTATCAAAGAGAAGATTTTTACTTTTATGTATAATGCGAAAGTGTACTGGCCCGGTGAAGGAGGTTTGGCTAGCAAGATCTCTCAAGAATTTCCTCTTTGATAGAAAAGCCTTTTTTTCTTTGATAGTGCCTTAGGAGAAATACTGAGAAATACCAATTTCGTGCGTCATTTAAAGTAACATGTTTTTTCCTGTTGTCTGGAATGATATTTTCAATATGGGCATATCTTAGAGGCTTGAAGATGACAGCACTTGCAGTTGAATTATTTTTAGATTCCATCGACTGATTTCTGTGGGCTGTCTCAATTTCAAATTCTCAATCAAATTTAATCTCTGCTATTTGAGAAATCAATTTTTCAAGGAAGCCCTGAGGAAGTCCAAAAATGTTTAGGTTACCTCGTCTATTGCAGTCTTCTAGATCTGTAAACTCCCTCTTAAGTTGATGTTGTTTGTATAGTTGGCAATTTCTTTTTGGTTTTTAGATTATCATCCTCCAAATGGTTGATTATCATCTCAGTTTCAACAACTTGACTTAGTCAGCAGAGATTCTTCTTCATACTAAATATTTAATTATGCATCGTGTCTGTGTTTACTTTGGTAGCTTACGCCAGTTTGGGTAGAAATGTCACTCTTTTGTAATATTAGGTCCAGGTTTGTGTCTTTTTTACCTTTAACAAGTGATTTTGAGACTGTAGGTTCCTGTTTAGAGCGTTTCTATCTAGATTTAACTTATTTTCTGTCCTTAATTCCTTTCTCTTTGTGGTCTGCAATGCTTGTTCTGAACAATTGTTTCGGTATACAAGAGATTTGTGTCCTACTAGTGTTATTTTGGAGACTATTCAATCAACTGTGGGTGTTTCCATGTAGTAGCAAAGAGATTGATTCTGGCCGAGACTGTTTGGTCAGTTGGTAGAAATTGTATCTGTAATTCAAGTCACTAAAATAGGAGCAAAATGGAGCATTTTCTGTTCATACATAGGCTTGTTGGGACTGGTGCAATTTTGATATAAGATCTGCAATTGTAAAGATTCTCAGATAGCACAACATGGATTCTGCCATAGATCAGGCACTGCCCAACACTTTGTGATAAAGTGGGGTAGGTAGCAGACAGTCCAGGGTTGCCTTGGTCTAGTTTGGGTCAGTGCTGTATTTGAGGTCCTACTGTAGATACAGATTTGCAATCGGAAAGTGCCTTGGAGAGCACCTCACGAGGAATAAATGGGTGTATTCTGTTGAGATGGATATTCTTGAAATACATACTTGGTCAAGATGCTCTTTTGTCCATAAGTGAGAGCACCTCTGCTATCATCATAATTTCCATAGAACGTTAGATCTCCATCAAAGACCAATTCAAGACGTTTTCACTTGGTAACCCAGGGTATGTAGTTGCATTTAATAGCAGTGCTCAGCATTGGCATGTGTTGAGTACAGTATTATTGCTGGTGTGTGTGTAAGACATTTTAATATCCCTAACACATCTGGTTGATTATTCAGGTCACAACTTGAAAAGAGATCTGCAGCCTTAAAACATTTGTCATTGATGTTTGTTAAAGCTCTGTATGAGTACTCCTCTTTAGGAATCTGATTGCTAGAAATTAGGTAAAAAGGCCATTTTAAATTGTTCATTTTGAAATAAATACCCTTATTTTGGATTAAATGCCTTGAGTTGTAGTAAAAGAGAGTTACCTGCAGGCCAGATTGCTGCAGATAGGGCCGGCAGCATTTTGAAAGCTTGTGTAACCTCGCAGTCATACTGAGCATTGCGCATAGGTTGGAAAATGCAGCCAAATGTATTCAATGTTAGAAAAACGTGAGCAGTACACCTGGG
The DNA here is from genome assembly GCF_964204655.1 of Triturus cristatus. Lineage (NCBI taxonomy): Eukaryota > Metazoa > Chordata > Amphibia > Caudata > Salamandridae > Triturus > Triturus cristatus. Next base: position 357,667,047 of record NC_140585.1, read on the forward strand.
TAAAGATGCATTACTGTTATGGCAGTGCAAGCTTTTGCCAAATTCACGATGATCTCTGGATGAGCTTACAGGCCATGCTCATGGCTGATAGAATTTGGAGGGAGTGTTTTCTTTGAGGCCTACAGTGCCAGTATTGTTCAAGGAGAATCAGATATGTGCACCCTCACGATGTAAAAGTCTGTTATACTTCAAGTGGTGCCTGAGAGACTCCTTTGTGGGAGCAGGGACCTCAGCACTTGTGGATCATTGGAGTTCAAGGCTTAAATCCAGGTGCCATGGTGTTGAAAATCAAGACCTCGCACTGAACTGAAGAAATCCGCAATGTCTACTGTCGGGGAGAATCCAGATAGTAGGATTATACACAGGTGTGAGTTAGCAGGGTATTTACTCTGTCCTGGATCTGCTCGTTTGAGCAGAGAAAACTCCAATCATACATAGGTGTTTTTACGGAGCTATGCTAACAAGAGTACATTATCGCAGGCAATAGCCATGCCTTATCTATGTACCGACAACAAACTATTTAGGAATTTTGTAAAGCATTGTGTTTCTTTTTTATATTACTTAAGAGAGCTAAACAGGTTATGCAAATACATTTACGATAGGAGTGGGCATCCAATTCCATTGAAGTGGATGGGGAACCGTATCCGGTATTCCTTAGTCATTACCCTTGTTCTATAAGAGTTGAGTTGAAGGAGAATCTGTTCAGCTCTGATTTTAGTGGTTTTCTGAAGTGATTGTGCTTTACGACATATCTCAAGGCAAGTTAAATAGCCCTGTGTGTATATATGGTATTAGGCCAAATAAACACAGGGATCTTCCTTCGTCTTTTAGCCTCCTGAAGGAACTTTGGTTCATTAGATGGTAATATGAACAATGGATGTTTCTGGTAGGCTTCTAAAGAGGCATTCGTTTTTGGAAGTGTTTTGGCACTTTGCCCCAGTAACCTTTATGAAAGGTGCAGATAACCTTAAAGTTGGAGAGTTTGTTAGCCACTTGTAGAGTTTTAAGAACATTCTGGCTCTTCAGTAGTCTTTGGAGTCTGGCAATGAGTTTCAACAGGCAAGGCATTGTAGATGATATTGCAATAGTCAAGGCATGCAGTAACAAGGATGCTTGTCAGCTCCAATCAATGGATGGTTTGGAGAAGTGTGTGAATTTTATGGAATGGAGAGTGGTGCCAATTGACACCTTATACCGTAACGTTGATGTGAGCTGCAAACAAGGTCAGGGTCAAAAAGTATCCCAGGTTGTGTACATTCATGGAGGTGGGTGGAGGGATGCAGCAAACTGTAGGCCAGTGAAGGATAGTGATATACTCAGTATTAAGATCACAGTCTTGGTATCATTAATCCAGTGGAAGACCTAGTCTTGGCATGAAGGTGGTTGGATGAATTATGCTTTCCAGCTGAAACACCTACTGCTTGAACAGTAAATAGAAGGCTGAGCCGCTAGACAATGGGTATATCAAATACTGGACTTGGCCAATTCTTAATTTTGGCTATGGTTGGTGAAGAGAAAATGGTTTCAGGAAAGAGCTGGTTCTTGGTTCCAGAAAAGAGCTGGTGCTGAACCTCATGCTACTGTTCTAGTCTTTCCACCTGTATTACATGGTAAACAGTGTCAAAGGATAGGTAGAGGAGTATGACAGCTGTTTTCTTGTTTTTATACCTGGGAAGGAGGGCCTCATCCTTGATGTTAGCTAGAGCTGATTCAGTATCACTAGCTGACATGAATCCAGACTGATGGATGAAGGCTATTAAGTTTCACTTGCTCTTGAAGTTGTCTCCTCCACTCCTTTCCATGATCTTGTTGGTGGAAATTGGGGAAGGGTTGATAGTTGAGAAGTAGATGGGCTTAGAACATCATTTGTCTTAACTATGATATAGCTCTTGTCATAATGCAGTGTTTTACAAACATATGAATAAATATGCAAATAAAACAGACAAAATGCACCTTTATATTTTCTTACGGTGCAATCATGCCATGCTTTTAAGTAGGGAATTTGGAATAAAATATTTTTCAAGTTATTAGCAAAGAGATTTGCTTCACTGTTACCGGGACTCATTTACCCTGACCAATTGAGATTTATCATTGGGAGAAACACATCTCCTAATATTAGAAGCCTCTATCATTTGGTGGTTAATCCACTTTTTGGTGGAGCAGGTTCAACGGTGGATACAGTTGACATGGAAAAGGCAGTTGGTACCTTGAATCGAACCTACATGCAACTGGTGCGCGAGGAAATGGGGTTTGGGTTGGAGTTTAAGGTATGCGTGAGGCTGTTGTATGCCAAGCCAACAGTAAGGATACCTAATAGCAGGGCCATGTCCAAAGCATGGCCGGTGGAGAGTGGGAAGAGATAGGGATGCCCCCCTATTGCTGCTGCTATTCACATTGGTCATGGAGCTTATGGCTGCTACACTTAGGCAGGAGGAGCGAGATAGATGGGTGACCCACACACATCTGCCATCCTTATATGCAAATGGAATGTTAATATTTTTTAGGAATCTGACTGTAGACCTACCAGTGGTCCCTGAGCACTTAGAGGGATTTGTGTCATATTCTGGACTGAAGACGAACATTCAAAAATCCACCGTATTTAGTCTGAGACCTCTAGAGGCAGCGGGAAAAGCGGCTGTTCTTGACCTATCACTTCAATGGTGTGCGATGTCATTCAGATACCTGGGGATCCAAGTTGTTCAGGCGCCTCGAGATGTGATCAAGGGAATATTTCAGTAAGAATCTATCTGCTGCAAGGGAATCTATACGGTTCTGGGTAAAATTGCCCTGTAGATTGGCACTTCCAAAAATGGTACTCTTACCTCGCCTCTTAAATTTTTTGCCACAGTCCCATTGGTGATACCCTTTATGTATTTCAGATTTATAAAGAAGTTGTTGGATTTGTTCTGGGGGATGGCAGGAGGAGGGTGGCGTTATGTGAACTGTAGCTCCTCAGGCAAACCCAGACTTTGAAAGCTACTACACTTCGACCCATATGCAATGGGTGGCTTGATGGGTGCGCAGCCCCCAGTGGGAAGAGATTAAAAACGTTGGGCAAATTGGAGAGGATGTGGTCTAACGGCTAGGGCGGTCGACCTCAAATCTGGGGAACCGGGTTTGAATCTCTGCAATGACGCTCAACATCCTGTGATTCTGGGCCAATCACTTAATCTCCCTGTGCCTAACAAAAATGAATGTGTCCTTGTGTAACGCAACTGCTGTTCATGTAAAGCGCTCTGATACCTTCGGGTCAAGTTTGCGCTATATAAAAACAGAAAAAAATTGTAGGTGTAGAGAGACTGTTGACAGAAGTAATGCATCTGGAAATTTGGAAACAGAATCAGAGTACTAGAGGTTGCTCATTACAGCTGGAGACAGTGCTTGCTTCAGACCGACACAAAAGAGTCATATTCTCTAGAGATGCCGTTATTGATACATCTTCAAAGTTGGTGTGACCACTTTGAGATCAGTACGTTAACCATACAGACTACACAAATGTCTGTGAATCAGTTTCTAGATTTTGGGTTACTGGTGTGATATTTAAAATCCATTTGGAACAGGGAGACAAGGAACCAGTCCTGCATCATATGCTGCGAAGTATGTTGACACATGATGACACCAGAATAGCTATAACAAAGATGTATACCAGCTTAATTACACAATCCACAGCAAGAAATGTATGTTGGGTTGCATTTCACTCCCAAAGAGTGGTCCCAAATACTTAAATACCCCTTGAAAGTCTCTAGAAACCCCTGATTGTAGCTCATAAAATATAAGATACTCCATAGAGTGAACCTGACAACTAGAAGGCTGCATAGGAACTTCCCGACGGTACCAGAATGTTGTCCCAGAGGTTATAGTCATAATGCAGGCTTTGCACATATGTTTTGAGGTTGCCCAGATCTCAAATGCTACTGCAAAACATTGCAGGTACTGATTAAAGAGATTACTGGAAAATACTAGAATAATGTCCTTTTAGAAGGTGCGATTGTCTTGTTGAAAAGCTGGAGGCTTACTAGGCCTCAGAATAAGTTTGCTGATATACCCTGGCTCCTAGCCTAGCAACAGATAGCCATCCCATTAAAATATTTAAAAAATATTTTTCTGAAATTAAAAGATAAATAGCCAGATAAATGTAAAAATATTTTTATTATGCATTAATAAATATTAAAAGTGGTGTAAAGAATTAATTGAGAGCCGTTAAATTATGTTAGTAAAAAAATGTTACATTAATTTAGAAATGCAAAAATAGTAGTTAAAATATTTTACAATTGAATAAATGCTTGATTTTTAAATTTTTTAACATTAAATTATATTTTAAACTATTTAAATTAATTTAATTTAACATTATTTCCTATGGGGCTTTTCTAAAAGCCAATGCCTCCATTAGGTTCTATGGGAGGGTGTTGCAGTGTTTGAAGTTGCCCTTTATGGTGATTTGCTTACTACGGTTTCTTTTTGGCAGTAGTAACTTACACTCAGATTTGTCTACTCTACATCCCCTTTTTAAGGGGGCATAGACGTGCAAGTCTAAACTTTTGATTGACTATGCACTCTCATTTTGTGAATAGCAAAAAGTAGTACATTTACTAAAATGTTTAAGAGTAAATTACACACGTAAATTACTCACAAATGTAAGTTACCTTTGTAAATAGCACCTTTGCTAGCAAGACTTTTTGAAGAAAAACCACTTTCACAGTAATTGTCTTATCGCGCAGATAAGCAGAAAGAAAGACAAGCTCTGGTACGATTTAGTAACTCTTAGCAATTTCGGTTTCCAGTGCTGGCTATCCTGTCCTTGGCCTTATCTACTTTTGAACAACAAGGAAGGCAATCATTCATTAGTGAGCAGTCATTGGCTAGCTACATTTGCACAACCATACACACAGCTGGCCAGACATACACAAAGCTTAGTTCATTTGTTCAACAAAAGCTTTTTAGCTTGTTTCATTTCTTTCTGATAAATCATTTTAATAATGAGGTTAACTGAAACAAAGTAGCTAATTTAACAGGTAGACATCTGCAACATTGTCTTAGAGGGAAGTGGCGATAGCGGATAAGTGGAAAGCCTTAAAATGCTTACATTATACAGCACTCTTTATACAGTGCTATGAAGTGGGCACCTAGCTTGCCACTTACCTGTGGCCTCCAGTTCCTGCTTGATCCAGCCTGAACCAGTGACACCTCCGCTGCCTGGTTTTTCCCATTCACCATTCTTCCCGCCAACACTAGCTCCAACTGCCCCAGGACCAATTTTATACAGGTTGCACTGCACCCGAATCAGTAGGCACATGGGCACCTAACCTTCCACTTGCTTGTGGCCTCAAGTTCCTACTTGTTCCAGCCTGCTCCTGTGACACTGCTGCTGCCTGGCTTTTCCCACGCGCTGTTCTTCCCGCCAACAGTAGCTCCGCCTGCCCCAGGACCTACTTAATGCAGGCTCATAGTTAACCGCAAAAGGCAAGCCAATATGTGCCAGTCTATGCCTGGATCGTTCCCAGCAATTCAAATTCAACCGTGAGCCAACTTTGATTCAACAGCTGAGGTGCACAGCCTGTAAAGGGAGGCCCTTGGGCACCATTCATACCAAAAGCGATCCAAATCATCCTTTTTATACTCTGTTCATTTAACCATCTTGTCCCATATTTTCACCAGTTCAAACAGGCTGAACACGAGGACATTCATGTTTCAACAATTTTATTGTCAGTGTGTTGTTTCCATCAGTGTCAATCCACAAAATAATAGTTCCTTGTAGTTATACTTTTGTTGCCACGACCCCTGGCCCTCCTGCCTCCCTAAGATACACCACCGCTGAGCTCCACACCCTCAACACCGGACGCCGCAACAAACACTGCCATTGCGTTGACCCACACTCCACTGCGTTGACCCACACTCCACAGTAGGATCTTTCGCCAGAACCCACTGCCTCTTCACCTGCCACAGCACACACACCAGCCCAATGACGATCCCCACACAACAGACACCACCTGAACAAAAAGACCAACTCTCATGCGCCCTTCTCAACACGCTCTCACTATGCAAACACACCACCGAGATTTGGGACCTCATTGCCACCCTCACACCCGACGTCCTGTTCCTCACTGAGATCTGGATCAACCCCACTTCTGCACCCGACATCAGCGCTGCAATAACCAAAGGATACAAGATCAACCACCTTGACCGCATCAACAAGCTTGGTGGAGGTGTCACCATCGTGCACAAGGAATCCATTCAATGCACCACCACAAATGACATCACCCCAGCCATGGAACACCTCGACTTCAGACTCCATACAGACAGCAAAACCACCATCAGGGGTACCCATGCCTACCATCCTCCAGGACCACGTCCAGCGTTCTGCATCTTCATTGCCACTCTCGCCATAGACTCCAACAACTATATTTTCCTTGGCAATCTCACCTTCCATCTTGACGACCACAATGACAACGCTACCAACCTCCTCGACAGCATGAAAATGAAAATATCCAACTTGTCCACGCACACTGCAGGCCACACGCTAGACCCCATCTTCACTTCCAGTGACTGCATCAGGTACAGCCACACCGCGGAACTCACCTGGACCGTCTACTCCATCATCCACTTCAACGTCACCAGCTCACGGACTTCTGCCCTTAGTCTGCCCACTGCCCCCCACCGCAGCTGGAACAACGCCCTCAACACCACCCACCGCATCTCCTCCAACAACTTACACCAGAATGTCAGGAACTTCAACAACAATCTCCAACTGCGTCAACAGCTTTGCTCCCATTAGCAACAACACCCAGAGAATGTCCAAGCAGGCTAGCTGGTACACTGAAGACCTCACAACCGCTAAACAATACTATAAAGAACCGGAAAAGAGATGGCACAACAGCAAGGACACGGCCGAGAAGACCGCCTTCAATTAACCCCGCAACCTCTACCACAAACAGTTGAGAGAATCAAAGAAAAAGTCCTTAGCCTCACACTTTGAATCAGGCTCCAATAACAGCAAATGACTTCAACATCGTAAAAGAATTCTCCAACCCCTCAGCTGCTACAAACATTACCCCCTCACCGGAACTCTGCGACAACCATGCAAACTTCTTCCACAACATTTAAAGAACTTCAAACCCCAGCCCAAGGCCACCAACCTTCTTCAAGCAATACATCAATCCCACTACCATCACAGACATCTGACTAACCGAATGGAGCCAGCTCACCCCACAGGACACCATCTTCATCATGGACTCGGCCAACCCAGGGGCCCCAACTAACTAATGCCCTCACCACATCTTCACCCTAAGTGAAGCCAGAATCAGCCATTTACTTACCACCTTGTTCAACACGTCAGTTGCCACAGCCACCTTCCCCGATGACTGGAAACATGCAGAAGTCAATACCCTACTAAAGAAACCATCGGCATACCCCAGCGAATTTAACAACTACAGACCGCTCTCTCTGCTCCCGGCCAAAGTATTGGAAAAATCCATCACCCGACAACTTGTCACATCTGGAACGGAACCTTCTACTCAACTCCTCCCAATTCGGATTCAGCAGCAACCACAGCAACAAGACAGCCCTACTCGACCGAGGAGAGACTGCGACTATGATCCTCCTCGACCTTTAACGAACCTTTGATACCATCTCTCACAACACACTCGTCTCAAGGCTGTACGTCATAGGCATCAAAGAAGCCGCTCTCAGATGGATTGCCTCTTTGCTAACCTGAAGAGGTCAAAAAGTCCGCCTTCACCTCCGAACCCAAGAAAATCTGTTTAGTACCTCAAGGATCCTCGCTCAGCCCCACCCTCTTCAACACTTATGACACCTCCAGTCTGCATCATCAAAACCCACAGACTCAACTCATCCTCTCCCTCTCTGAAGACACCCCCAACACTAAGACCAACTTCCACAACTGCATGACAGATGTCGCCAACTGGATGAAGGACAACTGCTTGAAGCACAACACGGACAAGTCAGAGGTACTGTTTTTGGAAACAAAAGCTCCCCAAGGGACGCATCGTGGTGGTCCTCAGAACTCGGACCTACTCCTACCACTGCAGACCACACTAGGAACCAAGGCATCATTCTGGACAACAAGCTAACCATGACTACTCAGGTCAACTCTGTCTCCTACCCCTGCTTCCTCATCCTGCTTCGTAATATATTCAGATGGCTACCCCTAAATCTCAGGACACCCCCCCACCCAGGCCCTGATCTCCAGCCGACTAGACTACGGCAATGCTCTCTATGCAGGGATCAGAGCTCACGACCTCCAACAACTACAGACCATACAGAACGCTGCAGCAGCACTCATCCTGGATCTCCCTAGACAAACACACATCACCCCCTACCTCTGGTAACTCCCCTGACTCCTTGTACATAAAAGATGGCAGTTCAAGCTCCTAACCCATGCATACATAGCCCTACACAACTGCAGGTCTGCCTACTTGGACCATTGCCTGAACTTCCATCAGCCCACCAGATACCTTCACTCCACGTTCTTTTCTCTAACCCCCCCCCCCCTGCATCCGATGTAACAGAGGCGGAGGTGTCTCCTTCTACCTAGCAGCGAAGACATGCAACAAGCTACCCTTTCATCTACGGACCTCCCCATCTCTCCCTGAGTTGCAAAAGTCCTTGAAGGCCTGGTTATTCAGCTAATCAACTTTACCCTCCCAGCGCCTGGATACCCTCATGGGTGACCAGAAGCACTCTACAAATGTACTGATTGACTGAAGTAGCTCTTTTCACAAAGCAGTCCTTTACAAAATGTTTGAATACAACCATATACAAAATGCATTCTCTATATATTGTGTTACAGTATATTTATGTAGTACTTTTAAGTAATATCTTTGGGCATAGGTCTGATCCACCACAGAGCTAACCATAAGATTATTTTTCTTTAGGACAAAATACCATGCTGAAGAAAGTGGTTCTAACACAATCTTTTTGTTAAATCAATCTTGACAAATTTCTCTTCAAGAATGGATAACCAGGTTAACAAAAACAACCTGGAGTAAGCCTTGCTTGAGGAAACATTTCTTTAGGCTGGCCTTTCAGTTTTCCTTTTTGTTAAGGAGTTTACCCCCTTAACATGTTAGTTTTTTAAGGAGGGGTTCCCCTCAATCTTTAACCCTCTCCTCTACTTTTAATTGTGCCTTGTGCTGCTCACCCTCTAACATTTCTGCCATTATGTTTACGAATCCCCAAAAACCCTCACTGTTCCACTATGTATACCGACCGTTTATTTCCTTCTTATCTTCTTCTCTCACTGTCCTCTTCTGTCTCTTTTTAGTACCAGGCTGCAGTAGGCACAACAGAAAGACCACATCAGGCTTTTACATTTACCTTTGACACAAAAACTTATTTTTGATACAAAAAAAGTATTGTCATTTTGAGTTTACTCTAATATGAAGATTCATGAATTAAAAAAAATAAAATGATACAATGACCAAAATTCAATCAATGGAACTGAGGATATGCATTGTCAAAGCCTTAAGTAAAAGTAGCAAAATGTGCAAAGTGACAACTGTGGTTAGCGCGGGCTGGGTACAAGACTGAGTTTCGCCCTCTGGACAGTGTACCTGGTTATACTTGGGCTGAGATGCAATGTCCTGCATTGAGTTGCTTTGCACCTGTTCCAATGAGGCCACTGATCAGGAGCTGCGAGGTGCTGCGTCATGCTGTTCTGTTCCAATGAGTTCACTGAACAGGAACTCCGAGGGTTTGTGATGTGAGGTCCTGCGTTGAGCAGCCAAAGGTCCAGGACCTAGGAGGCACCTATTAGGGATTAGGACTCACTCCAGCAGAGGTCAGCAGTAAAGCACAGGCAGGTCCAAGTGGGTCTGGTCAGCTGTGCAAATGCAGGACACGTCTCTGGAGCTTGTCATGTCCCTGTAGCTCATACAGGAAACTAGCTCGGAGTCACTCTGGTGATCCTAGTTTCAAGGAAAAGGTCCAGGCTTCCTTACTCAGGCAGCAGTGCAGTCATTACACCTGCAGGGTAGTCCTTCAAGCAGCAGGGCAGCAGAGCAGTCCTTCTTCTGAGCCTTACACAGGTCCAAAGGTGATGTGATGAGTGACTCAGAAGGTCCAATATTCATACTTGGTGCCAGCCTTTGAATTGGTTGGACCCCCTTATTCTACCCCCACATCTGGTTTTGGAAAGTTCCTTCCTTTCCCTGCCAAAGCTCCAAGTTGTCTTGGGTGAAATGTATGTGGGGGAAGGGAACAGCCCCACCCCAGAAATCCTGGCAAGATGGCTCATCCTGTCAACATCTAGTACCCTTTTTTCTCACTGTATGGGAGTAGTACACAAAGGCTAACAGCTAAGTTAATGCCAGTCATGTGACCCAGGATACAGACAGAAGGCACAAATGGTTTGGACAAAAAATACCAACTTTCTAAAAGAGTCATTTTCAGAATTATGACTTAAAATCTGACTTTACCATCAAAGAGGGGTTTAAATCACAATTAATTTGAGTGTAAACATAATTTTCCTATCTGCTCCCAAACTTAGGTTATCACTTATTGAGAGTATTGAGGTAACTCAATGTGATCCTATCAGAGAGATAGGAATTACAATAATGAAAAAACAGACATTTATCAGTTTTGCACTACCAGGACATGTAAAACCTAAACCCACATATGCTGCTTTTGAAATACAGTACACCCTACCCTACGAGCATTTAAGTCCTAGCTTAGGGGAAATTTATAAGTATTGAAAAAGGAAGGTTTAAGCTGGCAAGGTCAGGTTGAAATGGCAGTTTAAAACTGCTCTACAGGCTCCAGTGACAGGCCTGAGACATGTTTTACAAAGGCTACTTCAGTAGGTGGTACAATGAGTGCTGCAAATCCACTAGTGCTGCAGGTCCACTAGTAGAATGTAACTTGCAGGCCCTTGGTACATGTAGTACCATTTACTAGGGTCTTGCAAGTATATTAAACATACCCATTAGCTGTAGACCAATTATATCACGTTTTAGCGAGAGCACACACACTTTAGCACCGGTTAGCAGGGGTAAAGTGCAGAGAGTCCTAAAGCCAAAACAAATTGTTTCAGTAAAACAGGAGGGTGAAGGAAAAATGTTTGGGGGTTCCCCGCAGAGAGGGCCACGTCCAACACCCTGCAATAGTCTATTGTAGGAGGAGATAGGTTAGAAGCATTTCCCAGAAGTACTTTAGGGAAATAATATTTCATTTTTGTTTAGTATTCAGCTTTTTCATGTGTAAAAGGACTTACTGAGATGTTCTGCCCATCTTTGGAGCATCATTTAAACAGAGAGGGTTCAAAAGGAAGATATCTGCACTCAAAAGGTAGGATATATTACTTTTCTTACCTCGGGATAACACATTGAAAGAACCCAGACTGTAAAACCATTCCTAGGCAAAGACTGCTTTCTTGAAAGAGATTTTGTTGGAGACTGAAAAAATTCCTTTTATTTAACGGTAGCAATGGGCTAACTAGACCTTTATTTTTGCTAGGCAAATAAACAGGGATTCTCAAACACCTATGTCAGCGGTAAATTTATTAAAATGTCGGTTGCGATCAGCCCAGGAAGGACAGGACCTAGGGGACATTGTATAAAAGGGAAACAGTTAACATAGTTATAAAGAAATCGGTGATGGGGGACCCTTGAGAGACCTTTAAGTCAGTTTTGGAAAATAAGGAGCACAAAATCTGGCAATTTTTGGCTATACTCGATAAAGAGCATAAAAATAGGAAACAAATGTGAAACCAGAGGCTTTCAAAGCTATAGCTAGACTATTGAGAAGTATGCCAGCTGAGGTGCTGAAGTCTGATAAAAGATAAAACATGATCATCGGATTGCTGCCTCATGGTTGTCACACTTGAAGCTTCAGTCCAGAATCCCATCACAACCCGTTCAGGCTTTATCTTCCCTGACGTTAGCATGAAGTTAGCTGCTAAAGAGGCATGGCATGGTCAGCTGTGGTGCTGAAGGCTGATAAAAGATCAAGAATGACCCATCGGTTCCTGCCCCATTGTTGTCCTCCTTGAAGCTTCAGTCCAGAATCCCAACACAACCCGCTCAGGGTTTATCTCCCCTGAAGTTAGCATGAATTTAGCTGCTAAAGAGGCATGGCATGGTCTTGGTCAAAATGGACATGAAGTTTACAAGTTTACTAAGACTGAGTTTAAGATACAGGCTGGTGGACTGAAAATAGGATAGAACAGAAGGGTCACAAATGAGCTTCAATAGGAGGTAATAATGAATATCAGTTGATACAAAGCATGTTGTTTGCAACGCATGCCTCAACCAAACTTATTTACGTGTTCCCGCTTGCAACACATTGTTTTACCTTCTGGTATTTATAACCCATTATGAGTTGTAACAACTGATATTTATTTACATACAACTGTGCATATAGAGGGGTTACCCTGGCACTGAATGGAGCTCCTAAGCCAGGGACAAAAGAGCAATTGTATTGGAAAGTGCTATATATTCAAATGTTTTGTTGTGATGGGGGCATAACAATTTTAATACTAAAACCCGGAAGAAAGACTGAATTTAGTGTATTTATTATTATCTTTAATATGTTAACACTTAAAGATTTAAATCAGACATTGAGGACATTATCTTCTATAGTTCATACAATAGCATTATTGCTCACTTTGATAGGTTTTCCAACACTGTTCATGAATATTAAATGAAACTTTTTTTTCAAATTTAGATGACTGTACACATTAATCTTTCTTATCCATCATGGCCTTGTGTTCCCATCTCCTATGGATTTAAATCTTTAAGTGTTAACATATTAAAGAAAGAAGAACTTGTCAAAGTGAAACATTGAAATATTGTATAATGAAAAACATAATGAAGAATGAATGAGGATGTATGAATTAAGGAAAAGTTTGCTTCATTATACAGCAAGGACAAGACATTTTTAAATTAAATGAATTATTAAATTGTATATAGATAGAAATGTATGTATTTATGTAAAAAAAACTGTTTTGATATAATAAATACACTAAATTCAGTCTTTCTTCTGGGTTTTGGCATTCAAATTTCGATGCCCCCATCACAACGAAACATTTAAATATATAGTTACCTAAGCATTTTCTAATACAATAGCTTATTTATTTACATACATACATATATCACCCAGTGACGGTCGCCAATGGGTAGTTGTAGTTAGGTTTGCGTTTCCAGAGAAAAGCATTGTCTGATTTGCTTCTAACTTTGCAGGGGTTTGACGAATCTTCATGAAACTTTCCAAAAAGAAGTCTCGTCCACCAGAGCTCTTCCCTGGAAAGTTTCATTAAGCAGGGGCTGAGAAAAAGCGATGTCTCAAAATGTGTTTTCCCTATTAATTTTTCCATAGGAATATTGAACAGCGATACCACAAAAACTGCTGAACAGAATTACACCAAATTTGGCAGAAAGCTAGAACGTGGTCCAGAAAGCATACTAAAAGCCCCGTCAAGTCCTGGAGTCGCATCTCCTTTCTCCATCACTGCAAGCACGCCTCCTGGCGCACTGCTGGTTGGGGGATGAAGTCCCTTTGGCTCAAGAGGGTCCTTGGGGTCAACAAGCCCTCCTCTTACCACCAGTAAGTCCTACAGTGCACGATTGCTGAGAGGATTTCAGAGGCCACGCCCCTTTTCCCACCGCTCTGCAAAAGTGTCCCCTGGTGCACTCCTGGTTGCGGGAGGGAGTCCCCTTGGATGCGGAGGGTCCTTGGGGGCCCAGAAGCCTTCCTGTTACCTTCAGTAAGTCCGACACTGGAGGATTCCTGAGAGCTGGTCGGAGGGCCCTACCCCTTTCTCCACCACTCTGCAAACACGACACTAGTTAAAAAACTTCAGAAATCCACATAAAAAACCAAAGGTTAGAGGGACATTATTGTTGGGAAATAGATTTTGATAACCCTTAGAAATTCACTTAAAAACCAAAGGTTGCTGGGTCATTATAGTTAGGCTTAGATTTCACTCATACAAAACCAGTGAAATTCAGCAGGTATAGTTACCTGAGATAACTATAACTCGCCCCTCACAATGCACTGCTTATGACCTCACATATCACATCACTCATGACATGATCAGTGACATCACTGATGAGCTCTTGAATGATTTCACTGATGACATCATCCACAGTACCACTCACATAGATACACCCCCCATCGTATGCCCACACACACACCTGCACAACCACTCACATACCCATTCACAGACCTTTACCAGTACTCACAAACCCACTCAATTCTCCATAGACCCACTCACACACCCACCTACCACACGAAGGGAGCAGCAAAAAATGCTGTTCCCTGCGTGCGGGAAGAATTCTTTCATCTATTTTCCTGCCTGCTTTAGAGCATGCAGGAACACAGATGAAAAGTTTGCTCCCAGTGGGCGGGAGCAGTTTTGCTGCTCCAGCCTGCTGGGAGCGGAATTACTGTTTGATCTCACTTGGCGGGAGCTGTCAAAGCATCCCTCATTACATGGTCAGTGACCCCACTGATGACATCACTCATGACATCATCCACAAAATCACCAACCCGCCCACTCACGCCCCCATAGAACCTTTCATACACCCACTCCCACACAGCCATTCACAAAGCCATTCACAGACCTATACCACTATTTTTCAAGAAATTTGTTTTTTTATTCCATTTCCTAACTATAATGTCCCTGTAACCTTTGTTTTTTATAGTGAATGTCTATGGTTTTTTAAGTAATAATCATGTTTGCAGAGTGGTGGAGAAAGGGGGTGGGGCTTTTCGACCTGCTCTCAGAAATCCCGCTGTGTAGGACTTACAGAAGGTACCAGGAGAGCTTCTTGACCCCCAAGGTCCCTCAGCATCCAAAAGGACATAATTCCCCAACCAGTAGTGTGCCAGGAGGGGCATTTGCAGAGTGGTGGAGAAAAGGGCCATGGCCTCCAAAGACTTATTAGCAATCCTGCTGTCTGGGATTTACTGGAGGTAATAGGAGGGGTTGTTCGCCCCCAAGGACCCTTATCAGCCAAGGGGACTTCATCCCCCAACTAGTACTGCACCAGGAGGTGTGTTTGCAGAGTGGTGGAGAAAGAGGGCAGGCCACAAAGAACTCTCAGCTGTCCCGCAGTGTGGGACTTACTGAAGTTAGCCGGAGGCATAGTTGGCCCCCAAGGACGTCGTTGGGGGCCAACAACTCCTGTTACCCTTCAGTAAGTCCCACACAGCGCGATTGCTGAGAGGTCTTCGGAAACCATGCCACTTTTCTCCTCCACTCTGCAAATGCACATCCTGGAGCACTACTGGTTGGGGATGAAGCCCCCTTGGCTGCTGAGGGATTGGACACCCCAGGACAATGCAGGAGCTGACCCTGGGGGATGGTGGTCCCCAGGGCCATTATTGGCTCCAGTAGGAGGGCCGTGTGGGGTGTTAAATGCCCAGGGAGGTGGTGGTTCTATGGGGTGCGGTAGAGGGTCCGCATGGCCCCCCACTTTTTCGAAATGAAATGAAAAAGACATTTATAAAGCGAATAGCTACCCTGAGGCATCCCAGCGCTGAGATCAGACGCGGACAGAAAGAGAAAGCCCATGATTAAGTGCAATTTTGGAAAAATCAAGTTTTGAGAAGTTTACTGAAGGGAAGGAGTTTAGGCTCCCCCCGTATATGGGGGGGGGGGAGATCGTTCCATAGTCTAGCAGAGTTGTAAGAGAAGGAGCGTCCGCCATATCTAGCTCTCTTAATTTTCGGGAGCATGGCAAGAGATATGGATGCCGAGCTGAGGTTTCTGCTTGGTCGGTATGGAGTGATCATAGATCAGGGGCGGTGCGTCCATTAGGGCACTTGGGCGTTGCCTCACTAATTAATTTGAGGCACTCGAGTAAGTGGAGAAACAAGCATTGCCGTCAGCCCGTCACTCTCTCTCACTCAATTTGCTTATCCAGGCCGCCGGAGGCAGTCGGCTCAGAGGGGGAGGGGCAGCAGAAGTTCAGTGCAAGTGTCTGATGAGTCATCATGACATGACATGACATCGACACCGGGTAATATGTATCACTGGCGGAACGCACAGCAAGAGTGCGCATGTTCTGTGTAGGGCTTAAACATTTTGCGACCAGCCCCAACATGCGCACTAGCTGCTCATTAGAAGAGCAAGGGTTGTTCCATGCCGCTCTTCTAATGAGCAGCCTAGTGCGCATGTTCGGGTTGGTTGCAAAAATGTTTAAGCCCTACACAGAACATGCGCACTACTGCTCAAGCCAATCCTGACGCTGCTGCTGGAGCAGCGTCTGGATTGGCTGAGAGTGACGCATGCAGTACTGCCAATGCGCCAACGCGGGAGTCGGGCCCTGGCCCCCAGAAGGACTCACAGAGGCGGCGCGGACCCTGTAAGTTTTTAGTATAATGCTTTATTTTTTACACCCCCCCGCGAGTATTGGAGTGCGACTGCCGGTGACTGAGTGCCCCAGAGCTGCTAGGAAAGGCGTTCTACCTCATTTGCTAGTAAGCACGCGCACTGCGTGCCTCCCACGCCTTTGTTTGATGTAGCGAGCTGGGACTGCTCGATGCTCGTGCTGTGGAAATTAGGGAGGAGGTCAAGGAGAACAGAAATGTTTGTGGGTGGGAAGTGGGGGGGAGGGAGGCTATGAGTGGGAATGAAGCAGCACAAATAGAATGAATGAGAGAATTCACACAGACACTGTGCCAGGTTATAAGAGTGGACACAAAAAGGGTTGCTAGCGACTGTGTACTTTTGAGAAAGTAAATTTGTGTTATACGCAGCGATACCCGGGCTCGCTCTTCCTTAAGGCGAAGCATCAACCTTAGGGCACCACCGCTCATTGGCATAAAATTAGAAGAAAAGGTCAGAAAAAAATCCATTTGTACTAAGGAAAGGGGAGTCCTCCAACGCAAAATGCTATTCTGCATGGACTCCCCATATCTTTACACTGTATCTGCTGACGCACAAGGAGAACAAGCATTGCAATGCAATAGGTCTCGCATTTACACGAGTTTGAGCTATTGACATTGCAAATGACAATGCCTTATATTTTTGTTTTTAAAACATAAATAAAAGGCATTGTCATTTACAATGCCAATAGCTTAAACTCGCGTAAATGCGAGACCTGAAAGGGGGGGGGGGGGGTTTATGGCCTTTACAGTCGCCTGCCAGAAGCTTCTTACATGTAAGCTGTATCTGGGCCCCTGTTGTAATTGTGCTGCATGCAAAAAATAGGCTTGCTTTTCAGCCAGCTTTAGCGGTATTTGGTGCTTCTATTAATGTTTTGTATGCCAATGAGTTCAATAGTAGGGAAGTAACTCTCCTGCTGGGTCGACTATTGTTCAAAAGACCCCTAAAGTCTCTCTTTAAGCAAAGCCCCACAATTTTTCTCATAAGCATATCACGTTTGAGCTGAGTTCTCAGCTATGTTTCAAACAAAGTAAACTCTGGGAATAAGTCCTTCCCTAGATGCACAGTACAGTACAGTGCCCATTTTTATATACCCCCTAATGATTGTGGGCATGGGATATCACAGAACATTGTAAAAACCTAAACGCGCAAAGCAGTGCTCAAGGACAACATGCATTTCTTTGATAAAGCCGATCAACAATCCTGGATGTGCGATGCGTGTAATCAGGGCCTTAAGCCGACCAGGTCCCTGGCGCAGTAGTAATTAAAAGCCAGCATTGGGTCATCACAGTGCCCTATAATCCTGTCCTTACGTTTAACGATAAAAGCACTGATCGAATTCTGAACAACGAAAGTAAAACACATTAAATAATCCAAGTCAGAGATTTAGTTCATGTTTACACTTAACGTGTTTTACTTAACCTTCCATTCCCTAAGAGTGTTTGTTATCTATTTGATGTTGTATTTCTGTAGTTTTGCTTTATGAAGCATTTTACTCGCAAGTCGTATCGAAGTGTTTATAATGGAGTACGCAGGGCGAGCTTCTCATAGTGGATGTCACAGAGTCAAAAAGCTGTTCAGAATATATGACCATCCACTTGTTGGCCTCTCTGAAAAGAGCACAGGGCAGTGGTCATGTATGCCAATTGTAACTGTGATTCTATGCAAATGTGTGCGAAGGAGATAAACAGTGGCCAAAATACTGACAAGGTGTAAATAAAAGACTGAACTGCTTACAACTGAGTGGGTGTGTTGAGTTTGGTGAACTGAAGGTGATACGGGTAAGTACATAAAGGGGAAAGTGACAAGACGGTGCTGAAGAGGAAAGGGGTGTGGTATAACGATATGCAGATGAAGAGTTTCAGAAAGATGTGAAGAGATAAGGGCGCATATTTTTAACAGATTGCAGGGGAATGTGGTGTGAATGGAAGAAATCGAGACACTGGAGGCTTTTTACCCCTTCCGCAGACGTCAGTAAGGATTAAATCACACACTTAAAATTAACGGCTCACAATTTTAACAGTTTTAATCGCAAGCATCTCCACTTCAAACAGAATTTAGGGGCATATCAACAACAACCGGCGATAATTATCTCTAAGCGCACTTAGCGCTAGGATAATTATCGCCGGCTAGCGTGAATTTTTATCTCTGAGATAGCGTGCTATTAGCAACGCTTATCTCAATAGTGATAAAAATCCTCACGCTAACAGGCTAACGTGAGATTATCGCTGGAAACCCAGCGTTAATCTCACGTTACCTTGTTGATAGGGACAGGCAAAGTTAGCCATGATATCCTCCTTCCATAGGATATCATGGCTAAGTCAGAAAAATACCAGACGTAAAAAAGCTGCGTTAACCGCGGTTAGCGCTGCTTTTTAGGTCTCGCTGAGCCCAGCGCATGCGCTGGCTCGAAGAGACATTTTGTATGTGGGCTCCAAAAAGTGCTACCAGGCCAGCCTAGAGCTACAGTGCATGTGAGCGGGCGCGCGCGCCGCGCTTACTTTCACTTGATCACGATGGCGATCACTTTCAATTTCGCGGCCACACGGCCGCTTTGCTGCGCAGACCCAGCCTCCTCTGCCGGCACACCATGCTTAACAAAGCTCCAATAACTGTGCAGGCGTCACCCATTCTACATACAGGTGTAGGTAAATACTCCCGCCTTTGACGCTCCAAAGGCGCTAATGAGACCTACCAAGAATCCGCAACAACCACAATATACTGACAGCAGCTTCAAACATCACAGAGAGGTGACGCACCCTCGAGCAACTTCCACTTTTGCAATCTCCCGGTCTCATCATTAGCACGACACAAGCAATGACTCACACAGCCAAGGCAGACTAAATGCGGTCAACTGTCACTTCTACGAATAGCGCAGTTCCTCTTGCACTTTCCATCGACTTCCCTCGTACGAGTCATCTTAATTTTTTTTTAAAAATACGCTTTTATATAAGTTATCAGTGCCCAAACATAAAAAGCGTAATTAGTTTAGAACACGAAGACTGCCAGACTAACAACGCTAACTCATCGTTAATTCATTTTCTGAAAATTTACTTGTGGTCGGACCGAGCGATAAACTCCTAGAACGAAATACATAACATGACAATGTTATTACACTGTAAAACTAATTGCGTTACCACATTTGATCATGCTCTCCTTTAGTTCTACGTTTGCACTGTGTTGATCAGCTGTGTATTATAAATACAAAGAAAGCTTGCTATGCAAAACTATTTTCTATAGGTGTCCAAGGTGCATCTCAACATACGACACTGCACATATACAGAAGACACATGCCAGTAAACATAGAACTGCGTAATGTTAAACAATTGTATTTAGTACGCCATCAGAAAGATGGGTTTACATGAATGAAAAAAAAATGCTTGGCACTACCCACCTTTCTCTTCCGTTCCCATATCGGACTTCATAAATACAGCTGCTACTTTCAGAAGACAGACAATTAAAATAAATATTTCAGTAGAATACAGAGAACATTTCTGCAATTGTGCAATGAATCGGAATACAAGGAAACTTCCGCCCTTCCAAGAAGTCAGTCCTGACATTTAAACACAAGCCTAGTTTCATTGGTTACCAACCGAAAGAAACTTTGCTTCCGGATTTCAACGTCGTGACATCATACTAGGTGCAAGCGTTTGGAGGTGCTATTTTAAGAGAAAAATATCGCGGCCATCTTTCAAAGTTTTGCGGTGCGATCTTGACGCTCTCCGCTCATACAAAATGTACCGTAAAGTAATATTTTTTGTAGTACTTAATTAGTCAAGAATTGTTTTTTAAATGGTAAATTCTTTAATGTTCGGTTATAGCAAATTAGGTGTTAACGCGTAAAGAAGAAAATGTTTTATTCTTATTGATTGAGAGCTAACCGATGAGTCACTATATATTTTGGGATACTTTTATTTCATGCCGATTTTGAGTTTATAATTGAACGCTCAGAAATCCTTGTGACTGAACGGTATTATATTTTCTACCCCATTAGTAATTTTACATGGAACAACATCACAACGGTTACAGTGCATACAATTTTGCTCCTTTCCACTTATCTGTGCTATACATTATGCATTACAGTACATTCAAAATATCGGGATGCTATAGAGCAGTTGTGCGGTGCGCCGCTCTCTCCATACAGGGTCTGAATTTCACCTGGTTTTTCCCGGTACGCTAATGAACAAAACATATTACAACATAAAAAACTGCAGCTAATATATATGGTATGCTATAGGGCATTTGTGCAGTGTGCCACTCTCTCCATACAGGGGCTTAATAGCTGCATTTCTCGTTGGTCACGTGCTTTCGCTTCACTTTTGGTTGTTATCTGCTAATGAAATTTATGGCCTTTCCAGTCGCTGCCGCCCTTGGTTAACCTAGTTGGATTTCTGACATGGGTCACCCTATTCCAGACCCTTTGTTTTACTTTATCAGCAACCAAGCTCTGTGGCTTGTGTTGGTTCTCTTTGCCCCCCTGTGCCTCCTCCCAGCTGTTTCTGCTTGCTTTCCCACTGCCTGCCACCCCACCCTACCCTCTATTCTGCTTTACTACCCAACATTCCTCCCTTGTTTTTCTGTGTTTGTTTTTTATTGTTGTGAAAGCTTTTAAAAAAGCACTGATGCGCACTGCTCAGAGCTAATCAGAAAACTCTCTGGTGCTCCAGACAATAAAAAAGCATTTGCAATGCAATAGGTCTCGCATTTATACGAGTTTGAGCTATTGGCATTGTAAATGACAATGCTTTTTATTTAAGATTGGTTTTTTAAAAACATAAATAAAAGGCACTGTCATTTACAATGCTAATAGCTCAAACTCGTGTAAATGCGAGACCTAATGCATTGCAAATGCTTGTTTTGTCTCTAACAGGGTTAGCGACATTCTTGATAATAGGAGAAATGTCGCTTAGCGACATTTCTCCTATTATTTTACTCTGGAACGCCCCTTTGCATCTCATTAGAGATGCAAGGGGAAGCGTAGAGTAAAAGGGTGCTAACATGCAAATTTGCATGTTAGCACCCTGTTGTTGATAGGGTGCTAGTTTTATCTCTCCTTTTTTGGCTTTTAAAGCCAAAAAAGCAGAGATAAAGCCCTTGTTGATATGCCCCATACTTTCATGCAAAATGCTTTCTTGGATTAGCAGATGTTGGGATCTTGCAAAGAACAAACGCTGGATACACTCTGTCCACCCGGAAATTAAAAATGCATAAAAAGAGAAAACAGAGAACAGATGATGCTGGCTCACAATGTAAGGGTTCATTGAGCTAACAGCTGGCTATCAAAAGTGATGTGCTCCAGTAACCCTAGCACGTCGTATTCAAGCCAGAGATGGCAACAAAAAGCAAAGAAGCACCGTGTTTAGAACATGAACTCTCACTCCACACAACGAAGATGCTTGACAGTGGTCAGGGGACAGGCTGTGTGATTGGCATCCGTTGTAAATGAAGGAGGATGCAGTCACATTGAAGTTGCCAGCTGGTTTTATGCGCTCCGGTGTGACCCGTTCGCTTTGATGTCGTAGAAAAAGATGCTCATTTTGGGACTGATTTCCATGAAAGGTTTTTTTCCAGGTAGTCTGGCAACGTTTAGTGGCTCACAACGAACGCGCACGTGTTTCATTGTCATTTCACACAAATCTGTGATTTGTAGTCATATTCCCTCTGAAAAAAAACAAGCACGCGAAAAGAAAAAGTGAAAGTGATCGCGATCACGCGAAAAGAAACAAGCCCGGCGGAGCGTGGCGCGCGCGCTTGGGGGCGGGGGAGCGCATTCCAGGCGGGGGAGCGGACCCTTTGAAGTGCTCCCAAAAAGCAGATTGCATGGCGGCACGATGCGCGTGATTGTGCGCGTGCTAGCCATGCAATCCGCTTTTTGGGAGCACTTTTCAAACCCGCTTTCTATAGTCTCGCTTTGCGATCACTTACGCGATAGCAAGGTCGAGACCTAAAAAGCATGCAGTATATGACCTTTGGTAGAGAGGGGGAGGGACCGGGGTGGGTAGAGATTGGTACCTGCACCCTGTAGGCGCACGGATAAGAGAACCCGGTCTGTCTTGGAAATTTCAGAGAGTGAGCTACTTTGCGCAAAAGGTCCACTTACTTATAGAGCGCCTCACTCGCCCGCTTCTCAGAACTCCCTTTTTGACAGTGAGAACTGATGTTCAGGCAGATTAGGTGATTCGTTCAAGAGCACATAATGCAGTCAAGTGCGTCTTTGCTTAAATGTTAATCTGTTTATATAGCGCCTAGCCACGCGTTTTAGCACTGTTCTCGGCACTCTCTGTGTTTGACAGATGACATTTGATGCGCGGGGAGATTGGGGATTGGTCCATGAGCACACAGTGCTGTCACCCAGGTCCCCTACACATCCATAGTCTTACATGATTAGGCACTCGTGAGTGGCACAGCACTGTCAATTGAACCGCCTATAAGCTCTAGCTGCTCAAAGCTCAGCCAGTATTGTGCGTCATACGCCATTGTTATGTTATATTGGGAGTTTGCAAAGCATGACAAACCACCCGAAGGTCTCTATGCGCTATAGCTGAAAGAAGTTTTAGTAAAGGAAGTGAGTTAAAGTGAAAAATATAGGCTTTTAGGCATTTCCTGAAAAGTAGGAGAGCTGAAAATTTGCATCCTGAACTTTGTTATAGTGTCACCCTTGTACACGCAGAACTACAAGTCCTAAAATTAAAAGAAAAAACACAGAACCGTGCAAGCAACTTTCATCTGACATAGAAGGCCTATAGAGCAGAGCTACGTCACGTGAAGACAGGAATAAGAACCGGTGGGAGGGAAGCCTTTTGCAGAAGGTCGGGTATGCTTGATCTAACGGGGGTGGGTCAGGTCGGTCAGGGGGGCGTTGATACATTCGGTAGAGAGCACACTGTGAAAGATTGGCATCTAGGCGCTTGTGGTAGCTGAGCTGATGCTGCGATATTGGCCTGACAGAATAGGTCTTGAAATGCCCTTGTAAACATGCCCTGTCCACCCATTGCCCCCCAGGGTCAGCGCTTTTAGAACATGTCAACTTGTGCGCATGCAATAACAGGCGTGGTCCTCCATTCCTAGGCCAAGGCACGCTGGGATAATGTTATACACCACACAGACCGAGCACCTCCACCTGCAGCTGTCCAGTCACATCCCGCGTGTGTACAGAGCTGGACTTGACACAGTGGACGCTAGCTCAGTGGGTGAATGCGCCTTCCGCACAGATTCACATGCAGCTTGCCGATCATGGGGTTAAACTCCAGTCATGTACTAGCCCGGAAAGTCGACGCGCCTTCTACAGGCATTTGTGGATGATTTATAAGCTCCTGGTTTAAGTTCCGCCAGGATAGCTGGGAAAGTAAATGCGCCTGCTGCAGAGCTGTGTGTGTGATCTACAGATCCCCGGTTCCAACCGCAGTAAGATAACGCAGAATGTTAATGCGCCTTGACCCGTGATCTGCGCGTGACGCCTGTTATTGACAGTACTAGGGAGTGTTATTTGTTGTGCCACGTCCCAGTGTGGTTGGGTTTGGAAAGGAGTGGCCACCTGCCTACCTCAGGAAACCTAAACTAGCATGAACTCCTTTGAAGAGAAGTGATCTCTTTTTTACCTAAACAACCTGAGGTATTTGATGGAGTGCAGAATAAGCGATCAACGCAGGACTGAATAAACTGACATCTTAGTGAGTGGTCGGGTCTGTGGTTTTACTGGACAGAAGTCCGATCATGTGGCGACTCTGCGAAGGAGCCTCAGCAATGTCTCTGAAGTTTATACCGAACAGCCTGCCCACCTGTGGCTCTGTACTGGATATGTCTTTGGGAGGCATCTTTGGAAGGGATCTTTATTAATGTAATAACTGCACTTTCACCATTGCTTTATTAACCTTCCTGCTTTCTCAAATTTGCTTGAAAACGCACCATTTGTCCACAGTTTTTTTCATATTTTTCTCGGGGGAGACAACCCCCCGAGCCCCCATAGGTTGTTCCGGCTCGCACGCTACGTTTGCTCACTGGGGTGCAGTATGACAATAATTTTACGGCACACCACTTTCAAATGTCACCAGCCGCCCCTGTCATAGATCGGCTAATTGCTGGTCCACTCCCCCAAAAGGACCTATGTGCGATACACATAGCCTTAAATTTGATTCTCTCCCTGACAGGCAGTCAGTGAAGGCTCCTCAGTGCAGGTTTTGCGGATTGCTGGTAAGGGATCTGGAGGAGCAGGCGAGCTGCACAGTTTTAGAGGATCTGGAGCTTGTAGATAGTGGATTGGGGGCTCATAAATAAAGGGCATTCCCATAGTCTAGGCGAGATAGGATAAGAGCTTGGACCATAATTCTTCTTGCTTGGAATGGGAGGAGAGGGAGTATTTTGCGTAACATCCTCAACAGGCCATAACAAGTGGCCAATAGTTTTGCCGCTTGGTATTCAAAACTCAGAGAGTGGTCCAGCCAAATGCCTAGGCTTTTGATCTGTTTTTTTGGTTCTGGAGCAGGGCCAAGACAGTTGGTCCAAAGCAGCTTGGAATTGAAAGATGGCGAGTTACCAAGGAGCATAAGCTCCGTCTTGTCCCCATTGAGTTTTAGGCACGATCGCTCCATCCATTTGGCTACCTCCTCTAGGCAGCTTCCTAGGTCGCCAGATGACTTCTCGGGATGGTTTAATGCCACCACGAGCTGCGTGTCATCGGCGTAGGTAACGATTTTAATGCCCAATGGATGGACTATCTCTGCCAATGGACTCATGTTGACATTAAACAGTGTGGGGCTCAGGGAAGATCCCTGGGGCACACCACAACTGAGGGACATTTGTTAGGATATGATGTCGCCTTCAAAGACCTGGAAGGATCGTTCTTCTAGGAAGGACTGCATCTATGTAATGACACCATCTGTCACTCCCAGACTCCTAAGTCCAAGGATCAGCGAGTCGTAGTTAACGGTGTCAAATTCAGCACTGAGGTCCAGGAGAATGATTGCCGCTGTAACCCCTTGATTCAGAATTCTCCTGGACTCCTCAGTCACTGCTAATAGTGCGGTTTCAGTCCCATGTTGGGGACGGAAGCTAGTCTGCGAAGGGTGAAGTAGATTGTTGGATTCTAAAAACTCTACCAAAACTGTGTTGGTGTGCCTCTCAAGGATCTTACTGAGCCTTGGGAGGAGGGAAATGGGGCGATTATTCCCCAGATTATCCTGATCAAGGTTAGTTTTTTTTAGAAGAGCCTTCACCATTGCGCATTTCCATGCAGGGGGGACCACTCCAGTGGAGATGGAAGCATTGACAAAATCAAGGGTTACTGGAAGGTTGTTTCCAGTGACTGAGGTCAGAGCACGGGGAAGTGCAGGGTCCCTGGGGGAACCTGATTTTACACGAGCCATGATGGCTTCGAATGTTTCAAGGTCCAATAGAGGGATTTGCTCCAGTACTGCTAGGGTACCATAGGCTGGTGCAGTGATAGGAGCCACATTTTTGGGACTGTCAGTAAAAGGGAAAGTTGATTATATATTTTGTATTTTCTGGTGAAAGAACTCGACCAGGTTGTTACAGCGGGCAAGGGCACCATCCATGGTTGGTTGTTGATGGGGCAGTTTTAAAAGGGTTTTAGCGATACGGAAGATTTCCTTGAGGAAGTTAGATGCTAAATTAATTTTTTCCTCGAAAAAGGAAGCTTGTGCTGCTTTAATTACGGCTTTATACGTTTTAATTGCCTCCCTATATTTGGATTCTGCATAGTCCTTTCTCCATTTCCTCTCCAACCTATTACAGATTTTTCTCTGTTTAAAGCCGCAGGGAGGTGGCAGTCCCCAGGGATGCGGGGGGGGGGGCTTGTGGCCCCCCACATTCTTTTATGACAAGCCCTAGGGAGGTGGCGGTCCCCCAGCTGGGGTCCTCTTACTAAAATGTAAGCAGCCCTAGGGAGGTGGCAGTCCCCAGGACAGCGGGGGAGGTTGTATGGGCATCCCACATTAATTAGCAAAAAATCCCCCAGGAGGCGGTGATCCCCAGGGCATAATAGGCCCCAGGAGGGGGCTTGTGTGCCCCCCTCCTGTATTTACACAATGCCCCGGGCCGTGGTCCACCCGGAGGCCAATTATTAAGCACTAGAGCCCACTGTTTTTTTTGTTTTTGGTGGGATTCACAGATCCAGTGCGACTCCTGTCGAAAACAAAAATGCTTTTTACCCCCGGCAGGGGTCCCTGGGGAACCCCCCCACCGTATCTGGGGGCTCAGGGTATTCCTACTCTGCCCCCTTTTCTTTCTTTTAACTTTTGTTTGTGGGACTCGGCTTGAAGCCTGGTCCCAAGATGGCTGCCAACACTTCCTGGTTGAAGTGTTGGCAGCCAATCAAATTTCAGTCGGATTTCCATTTTCTTTAAACATAGATATCTCTTAAACTACTGAACGGAATTACACCAAATCCCAAAAGCATGCTTTCTGGACCAACATCTAACTTTCTGCCCCATTTGGTGTAATTCCATTCAGCGGTTTGGGTTGTAGTCGTGTTAAAAAGATAAAAAAATCCCCATAGACATAACATGAGGAAAACGTGTGTTGGCCCCCCCTTTTTCTCAGCCCTTGCTTGACCGTGTAGTGCTATATGCACTCATATGTATAGTGACAATGTGGAGACCTTTGACAAAAGGTTTCAACTTACTTAATTTTAAATGTACAACATAAATTTGTGTGCTCTTGCATTTTGACTTGTGATTTCATTTTGTGTCTCCTCGCAGCTTCAGAGTGGATTGTTTACTTTCTTCACAGCACAGAGCAAAACAGTCTTGCTTGGAACAGAACATGTGGGATGTGCATTTCAAAGCATGAGAGAGAAATGTGTGGAATGTACTTATCTGTGTCAGAGTCAAAACACGGAAAGTTGGCTGGCTTCCGTCATGTCCTTAGAACAGACTGGTACAGTCAGCTTTGGTTTTGCAATAGAGGACGGGAGGAGGAATTACTAGAAGTCTCTCTCCATGTTAATAAAGGTATTAAATTTGGCACTGAATCAGGAGCTCACTCGTGAGATGGACACATCGTCATGAGAAAGTCTTGCCGTCCTATTGAGACTTCTGGCTGACCGCCGAGGACTTCCCAGTTGAGCTGACCAGAATGCTGTGATCTCATATGGTGATGTATTTGTGTTCTTGAGTTTTATATATTTTCGGTGCTTATTTCTTACATTTAACAGGGCTTATTTCTTGTATTTGATAGTGTTTATTTTTTGTATTTGATTGCTTGCATTTGGCAGAGCCTATGTCTTGCATTGGACGTCCATTATTAATATTTGCTTGTGTTCTACTTTCTTGCATTTGACTTAACATTTGTGTGTGTTTTACCATTATTAGCTGCCTATGTTTTGCTCCATTGCATTTCACTTCAGAATGTTTTATTATTATCTGATTTTTAAAAGTTTCATTATTATCATTATTATTTGCATGTGGTTTACCATTATTATCTGCTTGAGTTTTATCCCAAGTATTTGATTATTTTGTGAGTGTTTCATTATTATTTGCTTGTGCACATATATCTCGCTCCTCCGCACCGGCAAAAGCGCGGCCCACTAAAGGCGGGTGCTTCAAATGCGGCTGTGCCCCGCAATATCCATTATCGCTCCCAAATTCCTCCTAGATTGTAAAAAAGGAATCTCGAGCACTCACGGGGGAGTAGTTTTCGCAGCTTCGTTTATTACGGCAAAAACAACAAACGTGTTTCGGAGCTAGTCCTTCTTCAGTGTTGTTACCAAATTCATCACAAGGTGCCATTTTATAAACACATAATCGTTTTGTAAACATAGAAATAAGCAAAGGGGAGGGGATGACGGCCAGCATATCGCGAGCGCCATCTTGGAAAGGTCAAATCCTTACTTTTCATTTAGTGTTGTATACAAAAGCAAATGAACCGGGTTTCCTAAAAGCAAATAAAACGATCAATTCGTTCATGTGCTTTAAATACATTAACCCATATTGCTCAAATCTCACGTTAGGCTGTTAGCGCTAGGATTTTTATCGCTGAGGAGATGAGCGTTGCTAATAGCGCGCTGTCTCAGCGATAAAAATCCTCGTTACCCGGCGATAATTATCCTCACGCTAAGAGCGCTGAGCGATAATTATCGCCGGTTGTTGCTGATATGCCCCATTAATCTTTGATCCCTTTCAAGGCATCACACACTTTTGAAATTTGCAAACAGTGCAGCATGTAGAGCATTATGTGGCAAACACATCAAATTCATAATCACACGGAAAACGTAGCGGCACAAAAATAGTAGCTCCATCGCTGGGCACAGAATGTAAGTAAATCATCAAACATGTGACCAAAGGCTCCATCGCTCTATGATATGTGTTATGGAGATGGTTTGTCTATCATCAGGGGTTTCGAAATCGTACCTTCGAGGTAGTGACTTCATCCTCAGAAGAATGTCTGTAATGGGTTTATCCACTGTAGAATAATGAAAATGACTTTATCAGGGTCTGAAGCTAGGAACACATTATCAGGATGTAAAGAGCCCTTCTTAGGACCAGAGTATTGCTCGTATGATGTCGTATCGTCGTTTGATACTGCGTGTAGCCCTGAATCTGAAGGGCAGAGACTGCTAGCCCATGTTGCAGCAAGCTTGAATCTGCGGTTATGTAATTTTTTAAAGAAAAGTGTGGAGAATAGAAGCAGTCATGCAGATAGCTACGCTCTTTGGATGGTGTATAAAAATTATAACACAAAGGCCCTGATTATGAGTGTCAGTAACTCACCCATAATGTCAACTTCAGGGGAGATACCACTCCGGCCCATTACGCGTAGCACAGTGTCTCGAGAGACCCTGCACCCAGTTTCATTGGGTGAGGAGCGACACCTTGTGGAATTACAGCAGGGCCGTGGCCATGAGCTTTAGGTGTGAGCCGAGTTGGACCTGGCCAGTCCCTGCAGCACCACGGAGGGATAGACAATACTTCTGCAGGCTTCCTGAATCCTGCCCAAGCCTTCTACCAACCTTCCTCCTACCTCAACCTGCCCTCCCGCTTACATCTTTCACCATTTCTGAATAGGAGGAAAATGTGAGCAGATTCGTCCCGGTAATCCGTGAAAATTCAGTGGAAAAGTACCCGTATTCCCAGGTCCAGCTGGTTATTCTCCATTTTTTGCGTGGGAATCCCAGGCAGAATCAGAAGTTCCGTCCCCAGGGAGTGAGATGCACAGGTGCCCCAGTGGCAGCACAGTGCCCAGTGAGAACAGATGCGGTGCCCAGACAACACTCTGCCGGCTGCAGTAAGTGTAGAAACAGACGTTTTCTCTTGGTATCGTCACACAGTCATTCACATGTCATTCACATGTCATTCTGCTAAGTATGAAAACAT
Organism: Triturus cristatus; assembly: GCF_964204655.1. Lineage (NCBI taxonomy): Eukaryota > Metazoa > Chordata > Amphibia > Caudata > Salamandridae > Triturus > Triturus cristatus. The sequence continues at coordinate 357,696,720 of NC_140585.1, forward strand.
TCAAGAAGCCCATAGATCAATTATAAATTCAACATCAAACAAATGTGATTCTTAAATATATTTCTTTAATTACATTTTTTTTAGCTATCCATAAAATCAATAAAAACAATTCATAAATGTACACAACTATTACCAAATTCCACAGAAAAAGTAACAGATTTTTTCATTCAGTGTAAACAAGAGACAAAACAAGTGACAAAAATTAAAATCATCATAACATCAGTTAATTCGATTGAATCAAATTCTTATAGGTCTATCCATCCATAGGTGATTAGACTCAAATGTTCCTCGAATTTAACAATAAAAAACAAGGCGTCGATGCGTTTCGGTGGACTGAGAAATTTAACACCACCTTCTTCAGGACTTTATATTTCTATTGTCTCTCTTGTAATAAGCACATATTAAAAATGCCTGGATATCCAACTGTTTTAATTATATCAACAGATTTCCAGAACTTTAACATCTTCCAATCAGTATATATTAAAGAGGTTTTCTCCAGTGTTATCCGTAATTGCAGAATGAATGGTTAAAAAGCTCTAACGCAATAAAAGTAGGTGGGTTTAACTGGGTCACCAGAACGTTGTCCTTGGTGGTCCTCCCCCTGTAATTAGCGTCGGAAGAGCGGGTTAGGTAAACGGGTCAATAATCCTCCGTTTCATTCAAATTCGGGAACAATTGTTCTAAAAAAAATAGTCCCAAGACCTTTTTATCCCCCACATGGTAATATTCCCCTGTTGTGAGGCGTTTCTTTCAATAGAAGGGAAAACTCCGTATAGTGATACCGTTCGTTCCGCGCCGCAATCGGAACGTGAACATCTGTAACCGGGCAGAGGGGAGGGACAGCGCTTTGTGAGCGAGGGGCACAGGCGAGGTAGCAAGAAGCGTGCCTCAATTCGCGGTTCCGCACGCCGCAGAGCAAGCTCCCTGTTCATTTAATGACTCGGGCAGGATACTAACCCCTGCCGCTGCGTGGGGCGTGGTCTGCCGAGCAGCGGAATGGCTGCTCTTTGTGTGCGCTCCGCGGGCTGGGACAATAATCTTTTCAACATCCTGCATTACGGTGGGGCCATGAGACTGAAACCGGCATCCTTACCTCTCTGACCGGTTGTGCATTGTTACGCTGTCTGTCCCGAGCTCTAGGCGTGTCCCACGACGTTGGATTGAGGGGGAGACTCGCCGCACCCGCGGTGCCTGCCTGAGGTGGTTACGGCGGCCGGCGACCCTGAAATTCGAGCCCGGGGCTCGGGTGGAGGTGCGGGCTTGTACGAGCGGCGGAGCTGCGGATGCCTGGATCGGACGCGCTGGTCGTCGCCGCAGTCTGTGAGGCGGACCTGCGTTGGAGGAGCGCATGAAGATTGGAGTGTCCGGACGTGCTTCCTGCTGGCGGATGACCCAGACGGAGGCGAGGGAGAGCTCCGGCGTGAATCGGAGGGGCTGAAGACGCCATCTAGGGGAGTCGCGAGCATGACGGAGAAAGCTGCAGGCCTGTGAGTAGCATGTTCCTCAGCCTCCCCTCACTTGCGGTGGACCCGTGCGGAGTGCTGTGCGTGACTAAGCCCCGTGTGGAGACAGCTGTGGTCTCAGAGCAGCCCCTGGAAATATCTCTGCGAGGTGCAGCACCTGATGTGTGGTGGGGACTAGGGGCAGCTGCTGAAATGGTGATACGGCGGGAAGGTGCATAACCCCATGGCAGAGATTGGCGATGTTGCAGCAGCCCCTATGCTGCCAGGGATGGCGAGGGGCCCAGGAACACTGGCATTGCAGAGCCCCGTGGGTGAGATCCCTAATAGTAGTATGCTGTATTTTCGCCCTGCTGTGTGGACCCCCTGATTGTACTGTAAGCGCCCATATGGGGTAAACATTTTACAGCCTGAAGCGATCTGAACAGAGCGCTGCCGTCACCTGACATCCGGCCTGTCCTGCCATTCCTGCTTGTTGTTTGCTGCTGTGTATTGCCGCAGGTGGTCAAAGTGGCGCTGAAGTGACGCGGTGTGATTCAAGATCGAGGAGAATTGCGCTGCTGCCTAACGCTGTGAGGATCAGTGGTAAGACAGACTGAAAACACCCTTGAGGCCTGGGGCTCTGGTTCTGTCCTGATAGCTGCTGGGTGCTGGCAACTCGGTGCACGATGGGCAAGCATGATGCCAAGCAGCCGAAGCTGACCTTTGACAGGAGAGCCACGCGCAGTCGCCCTCTGACTCGCCAACGGAGGAACAGCAGGAGATGCGCTCTGAGGATGGGGGAGAGGATTTGTGCACTCTCATGTTAGAAATGCGCTCTAGCCTGCGTAACATTGATTCCAAGTTGGATACCCTGACCTCGCAGTTGGACTCAGTAAAACCTCAGGTTCACGTGCATGACACTCGCCTAGATGCTCTGGAAAACCGGCATACCGAATTCCACGAATTCCAAGTGGAAACAAAAGAACAACTGTTAAATATGGACAAACTCTTGGGAGTTATTCATGCCAAAAATGACGATTTAGAAGCGAGGTCGCGCAGAAATAACCTACGCATTACCGGGATTCCGGAGACCACTGCGATCCCTAGGATGGAGAGTTACGTGACGGAGCTCCTGCATACGCTGTTCGACCCTCAGCTGTCCCCTGTCTTCGTGGTGGAAAGGGTGCACAGATCCCTGGGGCAAAAATCCCCGGTGGGGGCACCGCCTAGACCGATACTGGCCAAATTGCTGAACTATCAGGACCGGGACACTATATTGAGAATGGTGAGGGAAAAAGGTCAACTGTCCTATCAGGGTAACGCCATATCGTTCTATCCGGACTTTATGCCGGCTGTGCAGGCAGCAAGACGTGAGTTCCTACAGGCCAAACGTATACTCCTTCAGGCGCAGATCCCGCACTCTTTGCTTTACCCCGCGAAACTGAAGGTTTCCTATGATGGTACTGCACACTACTTCACTGATGCAAAATCCGCCCTAAAGTTTGCCAAGCATGTTGGAGGGAGAAAGGGTAAAGATGCTCTGGAAACCTTAGTGACAATGACTGAGACAGAGCCCGATCCTCATTGAGTTACACATATACTCACTATAATGCCGAAATATGTGGTAATTCATTCAAATGCAACTGTGGGTCAATATGGTGTTATTTTCTTTTCTGGTAGCTTGCCTTTGGGATGTCGTGGGAGGGATTGTGGCCGCACTACAGTGCTCCCGGCCACCCTGTTCACTCAGGGGTGATTGCTGACGCCACCATGCCCCCCATGGGAAGTTTCCCTCACAATTTCCGGAGTTGGTTACGCATTCGGTTGTTTGGGTGGGTTATTCTGCAACTTGATTGGGGGTTGTTTGTTTTTTTGCCGCCAGTATGATTCTGAGATGTAAGCCACTGTACACTTTTTTTGATTTGCTTTTTCGCATAGCAGCACACCTGCCTCTCACACTGGAACTTTGTCTAGAGACTCACACGCGCAACCACTGAACTTGTTAACGTGGAACATCAGAGGACTGAATGATTGCCGTAAGTCCAGACTTGTCCATGCTTATTTGACTAGGCATAACATTGACATTTGTCTGCTGCAGGAGACACATCTGAATACTACGCCATCTCCGAAACTGCGACATCGCAGGTGGGGGCACACGTACATGTCCATTTATTCCAATTATGCCAGAGGAGTGGCTGTGCTGATTCAACAGGGGGTGGACTGCTGTGTGAGGGAGGAACACAGGTATCCTGAGGGAAGGTTTGTCATCATCTGTGGAGTGTTGGGGGGCTTCCCCTGGTGATTCCAGTGCAATATGGTCCCAATACTGATTCCCCTGACTTCTTCCATGATGTATGGTCTAGAATTAAGGCAACAGGGTATGACACCGTGTTGTGGGGGGAGATTTTAATGCCATTTTAGATGATGCTACAGATAGAAAGGGCACGGCTCACACCCTACATCCGGCTGCTAGTACAGCTCTGCAGTCCATAGTGCGAGACGGGAACCTAGTAGATATATGGCGCCGTAGGCATCCCCTGGTGAGGGACGGCACATGTATATCAGATCATCACTGTGCGTGGTCCCGCCTGGATTTCTGGCTGGTATCAAGGGATGCGGCGGCCTGGATGGCCGACGTTTCGCACTTGCTGCGCACGTTGTCAGACCACGCTCCATGCCTGTTATAATTGACACTCCCGGAATAACCCCCCCCAAGCGTTTTCATGGCGACTCCCACCGCATGCTTTGATAGATGAGGTCTTCAGGGAAGAGATACGGGGAGATATCCTTGATTATTACACTAATAATGAAGGGTTGGCAGAGACTGACGCTTCACTCAGGTAGGCTTTTAAGGTGGTGGTCAGAGGCCAATGCATTGCGAGGCAGGCGGGGGTACTTAAGGCGATTCGTGACACGCTAGCTTCCCTGGAGGCCCAGATTAAGGAACTAGAGAGGGTTTTTTATTCCACCAGCGACCCTCATGTGGTGCAGAAATGAAAGGCTCTTCTGTTGGACTATGCAGAGGAGGCGCAGCGTGAAACGAAGTTCCTGGGCAAATACGCTGAAGCGCGCAGATACGGTGAGGGAGACAGACCGGGTCGCACACTCGCTGGTATGATTAGACCATCTAAATCAGCAACGTTTGTCCATGAGCTCCGCAACCCGCAGGGGGATATGATTAGGGTTCACATGGGGGTGTAGGGTGAATTTGATGCATTTTATAATAGACTATACACGACCACTCAGAGAACACATACAGAAGAGCTGGATGCATTCCTTGACACCTTAGCATTGGTCTGGATTAATGATTCCCATAGGAAATACATGGACCTCCCCTTTACAGTGGAAGATGTGGCACAGGTCATTAAAAGCCTACTTATGGGTAAGGCTCCCGGCCCGGACGGTCTAACCACATCCTTTTACAAGACTTATGCTGAGGAGTTGGCGCCTCACCTATTGGAGGTTTATTGAGAAGCACTGGAGGTGGGGATACTGCCTCAGTCCATGAGAGAGGCGACGATCATTACGATCTTAAAACCTGGGAAATCGGAGGAGGAGCTGGGCTCCTTCCGTCCACTTTCCATGATAAATGTAGATGTAAAAATCTTCGCAAAACTTTTGGCTAACAGGTTGCAACCACTCTTGCCAATGATAGAACTTCCGGACCAGTCGGGCTTCATCCCGGGGAGATCCACATCTCACAATTTAAGAACGATTTTTTCAGTCCTCCATTACCTGCACCCAGACGAAAAGGCTGCGGTTGTATTTTTGGACGCCACCAAAGCGTTCGATACACTTGAATGGTCCTATTTATTCTCCATCATAAAGCGAATGGGATTCAGTCCGCTTTTTATAAAGTGCATCCAACTGCTATACACCTCTCCCTCGGCACGTGTACAGGTGAATGGTTTGTTATCCGACCCCTTCTCAATCTGGTGTGGGACTCGACAGGGGTGCCCACTATCCCCTCTCCTGTTTGCTATTGCAATGGAGCCCCTAGCGGCTCGAGTCAGGCAACACCACACCATGAGAGGTATTGGTTTTAGTTCCGGTAACCTGCTCATATCTCTATATGCGGAAGATGTCACGGTGTATATCATAAACCCAGAAGACAATCTGGACCCGTTGCTGAGGGAATTTATCCGCTTTGGTGGGCTTTCGGGTGTTTGCATTAACTGGACTAAGTCTGTGATCTTCCCGTTGACTGATGGCACCCCCCAGGTGACATCGGAATTCCCCTTGCACTGGGAGGCGGGAGAGGTTAAGTACTTAGGAGTCTGGGTAGGCCGCGACACGCAGGAGGTGTGGCGCCTAAATTACGGCCGTACGATTGTGTGGCTTGAGGACAAAGTGAAAATATGGGCGTGAATGCCGCTGTCCCTGGCAGGCAGAATAGCCCTCGCCAAAATGGTCACCCTGCCAAAATGTTTATATTTGTTTGTCAACATACCAATCCCGATTACCAAGCACTTTTTGAACACACTTAAATCCCATCTTCTCCCGCTGGCGTGGGCGGGTAAGCAGGTCAGAGCTTCGTGGGATCTTCTCACTCTCCCACTGAGGCAGGGGGGTCTGGGAGCCCCAGATATGCACCTATACGCACTATGTGCGCAAGCCCAGTTCTTGCATTATTGGGTACACCCGACCCCATTCCAGCCGCATGTAGCGGTTGAGGCAGACGTAATGGCCCCAATCCCGCTTAAGGTTGCGCTGTATCAAAAGCCTCGCCGCCCTCGCGGAGATATAGATTCGGCTGGAACCCTGTGCTGGGCGTGGGACGAATTGCGCAAGAGGGCGAGACTCCCGTTGATTTATGCCCCTTCTGTCCCTCTGCCACAGAACCCAATGATGCCTTGTGTACGAGACAGCATAAGCAGGACACTAGCTAAGACAATGAAACTCCAGACGTTCGAGGACTTATACCCCGGAGACACATTTCGACTTTCGCCTGCCGCGATCGAGGGACAGGCGGTGCCATTTGCTGAAATCTTTTTATATCATAAAATTCGCACGACGTGTCGCTCCTTATGGGTGGACTTCCCGAGGGCACCGCCGACTATCTCTGCACTGGAAAATCTGCTGATATTCCCCTCCTCGCGGAAACTAGTCACTCGCTTGTACACCCGCATGCAGGACACTGCCCCGATCGTAACGCCAAACTATCTTAAAAATTGGAATGCAGAGTTAGATGTAGGCTTATCTGAAGAGCAATGGGAATATTGTTGTGGACAGGTATCAGAGCTTTCCCCGAATTATAAGTTACGATTGATACATTTCAAATATTTGCATAGATATTATAGAACTCCGGTTAGTCTTCATCATATGGGCCTTCGAGCGGAGAGTGATTGCTGGAGGTGTGGCTTCACACCGGCTACATTTCTGCATGTGGCGTGGCATTGCCCCAGGATAGCTGATTTTTGGGTGGAAATCTTTGATTCAGTGAATGACATACTGGGGGTGGCGTTGACTCCATCTTCGGTGATGGGCCTGCTGGGATATGTAAAGGACACGCCACCTAAGCTGCGTAAACTGCATGCCCTCCTCCTTCTATTTGCAAAGCGTCAGGTCGCCGTGCACTGGGGTAGGCGGAAGGTGCCCCCCGTCAAGGAATGGGTTAGGGACATCGCATACGGTCACACCCAACTAAGTACATATTGTGAGTTGCTGCCACCCACTTCCAGACCCCGGAACATCTGGGACCCATTCTTGACTTGGAAAATTAACTCACAAAGGGAAGCTGAGACATCGGAAGTGGCGGCATCGTAGTCACCATTGTAGTTGTATTATATTAATGCCTCACATTTATTTTTTATTATATAGTAAAGGAGACGCCAGTCTGGGCGAATAAATGGGTGTGTGACTCTGTAACCGGCCCTCTCAGGCAAAGACATGTCAGGCAATAATATGTTTGTATCGCATCCGATATAATGTGAGTATACTAAGACATTTGAGGTCTATGTATTATATGTGTGATTTTGGGGAGGTGGTTATGACGAGTTCTGTCATTGCTATCATGTACGAAGTGGACTCATTTGAAACTGACTGTTGATTATTCGATATGTAACTGACTTGTTCAACTGGTTTGTTGTTGTTGAGCTGAAATGTCAATAAATAAAAATATATAAAAAAAACTCCCGCTGCCACTCTCAGTCTGTACATAAACCATTCTCAGCCTCTCTATCGGCCTCACCGCACATCCGCCAGTATAAAGGACCGCCAAGCACATTACCCCAACGGGATAAACCGCCCTCCTGTGCACCAACAGCAAACTCTGTCAGTGCACACCACAATCCGTTATAACTGAGCCCATGCCCGCTAGCGCATCGTGCACACAACCCGTCCACACCTGAGCCCACATGTACTCTTCACGAGCACACAGGACTGAGACCCCCCACCCCCATCTTTTCTTGCATAGACTGTCAGTTCGTGCCCACCCACATCAAAGCCGTCCTGCACAGAATACATTAAAGACGCACCAACCCCACCTAGCCCCAATCTATTATTTTCGGTCATGCGGTCCCAAAGGCGAGACCTATTGGCTATGCCAATGCTTGTTTTTTGGGGGGGGGTGTCTGATCGCCCCCTTATTTACCTTTTTTTTTTTTTTTTTACACTTTAGGACAGGGGACTAAGTCCCTGAGTCCGGTTATGGCTGCCAGATATATTTTTCTGATCAAAGTGCTTGCTCTCTGACTCACACATGAGCGAATTGGCACAAATGGAAATACAGCCCCCCGAGCCAATCAGAATGCTCTATTCTTTAATTGGCGCTCCCACAAGAGTCTTTAGAGCTTGTGGACTGTTTCAAAATGGTAAATGTCCCGCCATTGGACAGATATGCATCAGCTGTGGCAAAGCATACTATTTCATGATGACTTGCGAGGAGTAGAGAAAAGTAAGTGCATCACAGTGTGAAGACAAAATAGCCATCCGACCACTATCTCTGCGACATTCAATGTTATCCCACAGGCCAAGAGTTCACATCAACTGAGGCAATTCAACACCAAACGAAGTCGATCATCTTCTAAATCATTGACAAAGAGTTCCTCAGTATCAGTTTCCAGTGAAAGTGACAATGACATTTGTCCAATGTTGATGTTTACTTTAGAAAGGCATGCGCATGTGGGACTAGTCAAAGGTGAGGAAAACTCAAAGTGAAGAAAAATTGACATGAAAAAGCACCAAAAACATTCAAACATTGTCAGAAGATCACTCTAAAGACAAATGGGTATTCAATACTATTCATAATTGAAAATATCGAGCCTGAGGAGAAGTATCAAGAGTAGTCTGTTACCACAACTTACGAAGTCAAAGACTAAAGTATACCCCAGCCTCACACCCCTAAAAAATCAAGGTTTGTTTGTAGCCACAATGATATATAAGAGAACTGTGGCGCAAGCGCCCATTCATGTACTTCAAGGAACAGTATCAAGTGCCTGTTTGCTGAGTTTCAACAATGCTGCTGATATGGGGCTTATATCAGTGAACTACAATATGAATGCTCATCATGAAATTGTAATTGAATTTCCTTCAATATTTGATGGGTTAGGAAAATTCAAAAAAATTAAAGTAAAGTTACATATAAATGAGGATGTTCGTCTTGTTGCTCAAAGACACAGACAGATTGTGTTTCACTTGCAAGAAGCTGTTGAAAATGAACTTAATTTGTTGCTTAAATATATCATTGAATGCTCCACTGGTTCAACACCATAGGTGTCTCCCATTTTAGTAGTGCCTAAAAGAGACAGTAAAGGAGCTCTATGCATATGCGTTGATATGAGTCAGGCCAACAAGGCAATTGAGCGAAAGAGATATCCAGGTCTGCACATTGCTAATATGATAACTCAATCAAATGGACACATTTCTTCTCTTGACTAGACTTAAATAAAGGATATCACCAATTGGAACTTGAAAAAAATCCAGGTACATTACAACATTTTCTACGCATATTTAGGTCTGTTTCGCTATAAGCAATTGGTGTTTTGGTGTATCCTCTGCTGCAGAACTTTTCCAAGAAGTCATTCAACGTATCATACAGTCTGTAGTAAATGTATTTAACTACAGCAATGACATATTGGTTTTTCTAGCAACACAGAAAGAGCATGATAAAGCTCTTGTGCAGGTATGTCGTTTGCTGAGCAATGCAAGCTTATCTCTGAATGCTGACAAATGTAAATTCGACAAGAAAAGCTTGAAATTATTTAGCCATGTTTTTTCTGATGGGGATATGAAGCTTGATCTAGCTAAAGTGTAAGCGCTATCTACCGCAAATCCCTATAAGACATTTCTGTGTTACGATCATTTCTTGGAATGGCCAGATACTGTTCTTGATACATACAAGACTTTGCTACTGTCAGTGCACCGTTACGAGAACTGATGAAAAAGAATATGTCTTTTCATTAGTCACTTGAATGTGAGAATAGCTTCCAAAAAATCAAGCAAGCTATTGAGAGTGCTGCTGAATTGGCCTACTTTGATCCCAAACTTTTCTTTTTTGGGGGGGAATTTTTTTATTGAGTGGACAGTTAAAATGATGGGAAAAAGCAGCTTAGCGTTGCAGTGCAGAAATCAAGAAGATCAATAATAAAACAATATCTATGTGGTCAGGAATATCCAAGTGCATAAATACAAGACCCATATAACAATAGGCACACACTACGTACAATGAAGATTGAACAAAATAACCAATTAGGTACACAACAATTTCTAAATTGATGCATTTATATTTCCTATATCACAATCGGCCACAGTACTAACAGGCGCAGGCTGCTCCTGCGTTGGAGTGTTATCACCATCCCGTGTCGTCAAGAGGTAGGTCTGAAATGGTGACCAAATATCCACTGGTCTAGAGGCCGGTGGTTGCAACTGTGCATAGGTGTCACTGGTGGTGTTGCAATATGTCATGCCTTGTAACCAGGTTTGAAGTGTGGGTGTGAATGCGCATGCCCATCTGATGGCAATCTCACGTTTGGCAAGTAGAAGTGCAATGGCAACAAAGCGACGCCTAGACTTAGGGAGGTTGTGCACGTACCCCAGAAATGCCAACAAGGATGAGGGTGAAATCTCCACTTCAACCATCCTGGATAGTTCTCCAAAGACCGACCTCCAATAATGCTCCAGTCTGGTGCAGGTCCAGGTCATGTGTGCGAAGTCGGCCCCCGGGGATTGACACCTTGGGCAGGCATTTGACTGGGTAGGGTCAAAGCAATGCAGTTTGCTGGGTGTCATTACTTTGATCCCAAACTTCATACAGAGCTTGTAGTAGACGCTAGCCCTGTCCGGTTAAGCACAATCATTGCACAGCACAATAGACAGCCAAATGCCTGTATAAGTATCATGGTATATGCCAGTAAAAGCCTGTCACTAACAGGACGTTCCTACTCGCAACCCGAGAAAGAAAATTTGACAGTGGTCTGGGTTTGCAAATATTTCCATGTGTTCTTATACAGAAAGCCTTTCACTGTAGTGACTGATCATCAAGCACTGTTGACGAAATTAGACAATCTCAAAGTCATAATGCCTCCTCGAATTGAATGTTGGGGTTTGCGGTTACTAGAATACTATATAATTTTTAATCGCCCAAGAAATGATCAGAATCCTGCAGGTTATTTTTCAGGAGTGCCATTGCATTGCCCAGGTACCCCATCTAAGAAAGCAGAGGCCTAGTTAAATTTTATTGTAAAATCGAGCACACCAGCTGCCATGTCTTTATGACAAATTGTTGCTGCCAGGAGCCAAGATAGTGACCTGTTAGAGTTAAAAGACACTATTACTCATCAATTGTGGAACCAGCACCCTAGATCTTTCACTAGTGACAGTGATTATTTGAAGTTCAAAAATGTAACAGATAAATATTCACTGACTCAAAAAGGCCTCATTCTGCAGGGTACACTAATTGTTATTCTTGAGAGTCTACTACAACAAGTTATTGACGTCGCCCATGAGGGACATTGAGGAATAGTTGCCACCAAGAAATCTCTCTGTGACCAAGTCTGGTTTCCTTATCTCAATGAAAGGCTAAAAAAAAAAATTCAAGACTTGTCATATATGCAACTGTCTTTCAGCTCAAGTTATTCGGCAGCCTTTGAATCAGAATTGCCACATCATGCTTGGGAGGAAATTGCTATTGATTTCTTTGGTCCTCTTGAGAATGGAAATCCTCTTCTAGTAATTGTTGATGAGTACTCCCATTTTCCATTGGTAAAAGACCTTTCATCCACTACTCATGAAAAGGTTACTCAAAGATTAGATGGCATCTTTGCGACATGGGGTGTACCTGCAATCTTAAAATCTGACAACGGCCCACCTTTTAATAGTCGAGAATTCAAAGACTTTCTAATTAACCTCAATCTAAAGTATCAAAAAAGCACTCCTCTTTGGCCCTAGGCCAAAGGCCTGGTAGAATGGTTCATAAGTACTCTAAAGAAAGCTGTTCAGCGTCTTGCATTGGAGAAGCTCAACCTCGAAGTTATTTTAAACACTACTCTTCAAGCTTATCATTCAACCCCTCACTCAACGACAGGGGAAAGCCCTGCGACTCTCATGTTTAGAAGAGCCATGACGACCAAGCTGTCCCAATGTAACCAACCTCCGATCCAAGACTGAGGAAGACATTCATACTACAGCATTTGGAAGCAAACAGAAAATAAAAATATATGCTATCAGACGTCATGTGAAAAATGTCTGATAGCATATATCGATTGCTTGTCAGACTACCCAAAATAAGAAAGTCTGATGGTCCTTTTGAGGCTGACTCATTTACCATCACTATCACATGGCAACTGCCCAGCATCCTGAGAAGTCCCATATGAGAGGTTTCTCTAATTTTCGACATGTGGCCCATCACCCACCAAACATCGATGTCAATGTAGAGACTGGGTCCCGACAGACTGTTGATGACTCTGTGTCTGCTAATGATACCACCTCACCTGGGCAAATCACTGACACTTCGACTACCAGTTCCTGGTATCCAGTGACCCGATCAGGACGTGTGATTCAGGTGCCACGAAGATTAATTGAAGAATTATAATTGCCTGAATTATTTGTGTATTTATTTGTTTATCTATTTTGAAAGTTGGAACTTTTTTATTTAACAAAGCCTGAGATGTAGTGTCTTGTAAATAAAAGAATGCTGGAACTCGTTTGGTTCCCACTGTACACCATAAGAATGTGATGTAAGCATTGGAGGGATGAGTTGAATGGTGAGTTCTGACTTACATGCAGCATAATAAAGACGTGTAAAACTACTCTTTATGTGTGGCGTAGTTATTGGTGAGTACCTGGACTGCTAGGATGCTACACTTTCCTTCCTCCCCTCCCCAGTAGGGAACTATAATAAGGACCTAGTTTCCATAGAGAGAGAGTTTTTTGTTTTGCTAATAACTTTGGCGCTGTTTTACTAATCTTCACTCTGTAGGAGTCTCAAATGAGTTTTTCCCCTGCAGTTTTAGACTCAACTACAACCCGAACAACTGAATGGAATTACACTAACTTTCACAGATAGCTAGATCTTGGTCTAGAAAGAGTTTGTTTTGTAATTTGGTGTAAATATGTTCAGTAGTTTTGAAGTTATAAAAAAAAAGTATGTATATCTAGAGACGCAGATATGCCACATATGATCTGCTTATCCATGTGCCAACAGCAATAACCTGATTGGCTGGCCCCAAACCGGAGAAAAACGTCACAGCTGCCATTTTGACAATCAGGACACAGATCCCGAGGGGAGGGGGTAATAATGTGTAAGTAGGATATAGGGCATCAGGATACAGGTATCCCAACCCCATGGGACTGATGGAATGGTCTGTGAGGGACCCCTCATGGGCAAGAAATTGTTGAAAAACAATTGATGTTTTGCACGTGAGGATCCGCAGAGCTAAGCATGGCCCTTGTGTGAATCTGGTGATCCAGACCCCAGTTAAAAAAAACACATACACTCACTCAAAGACCCACAAAACCATTCACATGCTCACACATCTACACACCCACTCAAACAGCCATGCAGTCACTCACACACCCATTCACAGACCCACAAAAAAACACTCACACACCCATACAGCCACCCACACACCCACTCAGAGACCCAGAACACCCACTTACACATCCACTCACAAACCCACTCAGAGACCTAGAGAACCACTCACAGACCCACACAGGAACTCACACACCGATGCAACCACTCACACACCTGTATAGCCACTCACACACCCACTCAGAGAACCACTCACACACCCACTCAAAGACGCTCACAGCCAGGCACATGAACTCACACACCCACGTACGCACCCACACAAATGCTCACACCTACTCACACCCATACAGCTACTGACACACCCACTCGTACAACCATAGTCACTACACACCTACAGAGCCAGTCATACACTCACTCACCCACACACAAAAATACTCTCACACCCACTCACACACCCTTCTGAATTTCTATGTTTTTTGTGTGTGTTAAATCTGAACCTAATTATAACATCCCTGTAACCTTTGATATTTTCAGTGACAATGAAAACAAATGTTAAAGTAACATTATAATTTGATAAAAACATAATGTTTTAAACTCTAAAACACACAGAAATTCACCAGTTATAGTTATATTTATCTCAAGGAACTATAACTTGTGCTCTAAGGTAACTATAACTTCGCCCCTGCCATGCACAGTTTTCTCATCAATAATTTCACTGCATATGTTGTAGTGATATTATCAATAACATCATGGAAGATATCATGAGTGATTACTAATAAGTAGAAAGATACCCCCTATATACTGTAAGGTCCTAGAGGAGGGGAAAACAACAAAAAACTGCAAAAACCTCTAAGCTGACCTATATCACTTTAGTAGATGGCCACTCAGGCTCCTGCATTAAACATGTACCCAAATTATTTACTCAACCAGAATATTTCATAAAACCATATTTATTATTTATAAAAAGTTTTGGGGGTTTTTTCTCTTTTTCAAACATTTTTTTTCCTTACTATAACTTAGCACAAACATTGAAAGTAGACACACAAGCACTATAGTCCTGTTATATCACTCTCTCAGTATAGTTCATATACTTAATTTCATGAGCAACTTGGTATCTCAGTTACTGTAACATGATTGGATAGAACAGAGAACACAGATTCAATATAAGCAAATAATCATACACATGAAAAAGAGATAATTACAACATGATATCAACCTAAGTATAGCGATAAAAATTAGAATAACCCCACACTCAATCATCCAACATTCCTTCAGCCACATCACATACCTCATCCATACCATCATACACACTACCCCAACAAATAGTACTCATAAATGTTCTAAAACATATGCGGGGTGTAGTGAGTAGGATCAGTAACTTTGTGACTACAGTGTGCTGATACGTCACAGCAGTTTCTTCTTTATTTTTATATCTCAAACTGGATTCCCATCTGTAACAGGGAGATATCATGAGTGATGTAATGTAAGGGGTAATTAGCAGTGCATGGCAAAGGTGCAAGTTATAGTTCCATTAGAGCACGAGTTATAGTTACTTGAGATAACTATAACTGCTGAATTTCTGTGGTATTTAGAGTTTAAAATGTTACGTTTTTCACCTAACTATAACGTTACTTTAACCTTTCTATTTTTCACAGAACTTCTAGTTTTTTTTAACATAATATGTAAGGCCCACCCTCCGCTTCCAGGGGGAGGTTGGCCTCAGGGCCAGGCCTTGGGGGTCAATCTCCCTTCTCCCCTCCCAACACCCTAAATTTAAAGCAGATCTATCATCTTTTCCCCCAAAATATCAATTATTTCAATCAAATGTATATTTCAATAATACACAAAATACAAAGTTCATCATTATTGATTACTTAAAAAAAATATTTACAAAAGTGTTATTAAATTGCATTTCTGTGATTCTCTCTTTTTATCTAGTTTTTATCATTTTTTGGGGGGTGGAAATGTTAAAATAAGTAGCCTGAAATACATTATTTTTTTTCTATAAAATAAACTCATGCTTTTTACTTTTTAATATTTTACACCTTAAAACATATTCAAAATAAAAATAGCCACATACAGGACTTGTGGTTTATGGAATATATTGTATCACATAAACTACAACCAGCCCCTAGGTGGCACTGCAATCCCAGCTGTAGAGCAAAAACTCCAGCCAGGGAAATGCTTTAAAAAATATGGTAAGTTCTCCTGGGGTCATGGTTTTAATGACCCAGGAGACTTACTTTTTGTTCTAGTGTTGCTGGGGGGCTGCAGAGCTCCTTACAGCCCCCCTGCAACATTACCCCAAAAATTCAGTGATGTTTCTGCCCCTTCCAGGGACATTACCAAAACAAAATATAGCTAAATAGCCCTCCCCCTGCATTATGAGGTGCTCCTTGAAGGATCAATGAATAATAAATGAGTGGCTATGGCCACTCATTTGTTATTCACTTTGGTTGTTTTTTACATTTTGCTTGAGGGTGTCCCGGTCCCACATTTATTCACCCACAATTTTTTTTTTTTTTTACAAAGGGTTGTGGTGGGAGCCCCAGGGCCCCCTTGGCTCCCTATTCCTACTAGAGCATGCATGTTTTTAGGTCAAGTGTTGTGCCCCAGTGCCCACCTGGGACACGCCACAACTTGAGCGCTTTATGTTTTTTTAAAGAATAGGGCGAGGGGCTGTGTGGGTATGCCCTGGGCACCAACAGCATTTTCTTTCTTTTAACAAAAGTAATAAAATTGGCATACCCACCCTGGGCACCCCACAGCACGACCATGTTTGGAGGCTGCAGGTGGGCACCCAGGGACCCCACAGATCTGCCGGCTCACCTGCTTGCACTCATCAGGGGTGTAGCGGGAGACGGCATTGCTTCAATCCCATGGGAGCAGTTTTCTTTTCCCCCTGCAGGGTTGGAACAATACAAAGCATTTCCCTGGCCAAGAGTGTGGGCAGGGACATGCTTTGTTCTCTCCCTGGGTGGGAGCAGCTTCGTGGTCCCACCCAGTGAGAAAATCTTGCATCTTCCCTGCCAGAAATAAATGGTGTCCCGGAGGTTAGGGACCCCAGTTCACCACCACTGAGCTTGCCCTGGAAGATGGGGGTTCCCAGGGCCATAACATGACTCGGGAAGGAGGACCGCACAGCCCCCCTCGCCTTCTGCTAATTTACCGGCCCTAGGGGATGAGGTCCCTGGGGCCTCTCCTAGCCCGGGGAGGGTGCTGCGTGGCTCTTCTACAATTCAATTTAGTTAAAGGTTCTGGGGATGGGGTCCCCGGGACCTCTTCTATCCCAGGGATGGGGTTCTAGCGGCCCCAATTCCCTTCAATTAACCTGCTGGCCCCAGGGGATGCAGTCTTTCTGGCCTCTTCCCTTCAATGTAGTTAACAGCTCCAGGGGATGGGGTCTCCAGGGCCCCATGGTGGCTTGGGGATGGGGGACCATGCTCCAATCCTCCTTAAATGAATGACGCTCCATCCCCCCCAGGCCCACCAAGGGGGCTTTATTTTACATTTCGCTGCACATTAAAAATATATATTTTTGGGCCTAACTTTTCTGCATAGGTTTGTGAAGATTTGTCAAAGTTATTAACAACACAAAAAGTGCTTTTCCTATGGAATCAATCCTAACTATAACTGCCCAGTGGCAGTATATATATATATATATATATATGGAACAAAAACTCCTTTCCAGGAACAATCCACACGCACTCCCTGGTATGGTGCTATTCCAATTTAGTTTAATAATATCCAAAACATGGCAAGCAGGTTACAAACCCAACGCGTTTCAGTCAACCTTGACCTTGTTCATGGGTAAACGACATTTTTTTCTTTGTTATTTTTATACCAGTCACATGATGTTACGTCACATTTTGCTTGGCATTATGGTCCTTGTAGTGTAGCGACCGTTTCCAGATTTTATTAACTATTCTCGGCTCATCGATGGGTCTAATGGAGATTCTCATCAAACATATAACGCTAGCATTGGAACAAACTACAACACAATTGAAGGAACTAGAAACAGAGTTGGATAAAGTGGAATTAAATGCAGAATTGTTAAAATTCAAACAGGATTTAGAACAGCAAATTGAAAAACACGAAGAAGCAGTACAACTGCGTAAACAGAGCAAATTCCAAAGGGACAAAGAAGATTACGCAGAAGGACGAATCTTCACATACGCTAGGAAATACGACATCCTGAAACAACAGGATAAATTGGATTTGGTAACAAACATTTCCAACAGTGGCTCGTCCCTAACATCAACAGATGTGAGTGAAAACGAGGGAGAACCATCAGGTATACGCCCCAAATGTAATTTATTAGGGGAAATGAGACTGGCACTCCAACAACGAAACTGGGAGAAAAACATGGGGGCACAACCAACAATGGGCTGAGGAAGGGGCCGAGGAAGAGGCCGCCCAAAAACAAACAAACCAGAAGAGGGAAACGTGCCAACAGACCTCAAAAAACTAGGAACTTGGACAAGAAGCATGAGACAGAAAAAGAACTAGAAATGTATCAAGAACAAGAGGAATCTCAGGAATTGGAAGTTATCAATCTTTCCAAGAAAACGATCACAGAAACAGAATGTCAAATTCTCAAAAGAGGTCTTTCTTTCTGCCCTACAAATGAAATTGATGTGCCACAAACAAGAATTGATATATACAAATATATCAGGAAATTGAAACTTGCCAAAATCTTTGAGGAAAACACCAGAATGCCGGAAAATGAAAAACAATCTGAATTACCAGCAATGGATCTCAAAGCAGGAGATGCTCATCACTTTATCACACTGATGGAATTAGATAAAGATACTAGTGAACCATCGAACGATCTAGAGACATACTGCACACAACTGGGGGAAGGCAGTAGTGGAAAGAAATCCAAATCCAAATACAATCCACACTTTCCAACTGGAAACAAAATAGAAATATTTCATGAAGCAGTGGTAAAGGACTTATACCAATTGAACAACAAAAAACACAAACATAATATAACGCTGGAAGAACGTAAGGCCTTACAAAGATTGAAATCAGATGATGATATCGTAATTAAAATGGCCGACAAAGGCGGAAACATTATTATACAGGACAAAAATCTCTATGCAGAAGAAGCCCACGCACAACTTAACAATACGCAACACTATGAAAGACTGAAGGAAAACCCAACGACACAGATCAAAAATGAATTAGATATGAAACTGAAGGAATGGAGGGAGAAAAAGCTAATTGATCAAGATGAATTCAAGTACCTTTCAACGGATAATCCAATAATGGCAACAATTTACTTTCTCCCTAAAATTCATAAAAACCCCACGAAACTACCAGGGAGACCAATTGTATCTGCCAAAGGATCGTTACTTGAGCCAATTGCGAATTTTGTGGATACATTTTTATTTCCATACGTCAAGGAGTTAACATCATATTTACGAGACACCAAAGATCTACTAAGAATCCTAAAGGATGTGGTATGGGAACCAACATACAAATTGATAACAATGGATGTTATCTCTTTGTACACCAACATCAACAACAAGATTGGATTAACAGCATGTAAATATTTCCTAAAAGAACGGAATATCCACTTCACAAATCACAACACCATGATAACAGATATGATTGAACTATGCCTTACCGAAAATGTATTCTTGTTTGGGGAAGAAATATACTTGCAAAAGAATGGTACTGCGATGGGTTTTTCTTTCAGCCTAAGCTATGCATGTCTCACAATGGGCTGGTGGGAGCAGAAAGTAGCCTGGGAGATCAAAAATGAACACTACGTGGAGCGAATAGTTCCTGGATGAGATACATAGATGATCCCCTTATAATCTGGAATGGATCAGAGGAAGAATTTGAGTCATACTTCAATATTTTAAACAACACAGACACCAACCTGCACTTCACATATAACATCAGTGACAACAGAATAGTGTTTCTGGACACAGAGATTTATGTCAAGGATGGCAAAATTCAAACAACATTACATCGAAAAAGTACAGCCAGCAATGCTCCCCCACATGCGGAGAGTTTCCACCAACCATCTCTAATAAAGAACATTCCCTATGGGGAATTGTTGAGAATACGTCGAATCTGCTCAGATGACAATGAATGGAAAAAACATAGTCAACAATCCATAATGAGATTCAGAAAACGTAAATACAATATGAGTATTCTGACAGACTGCCTCAAAAGAACTGAAAAACAAAATAGAGAAGACATCATTAAGGATAAAAATTCAAGTGAGAAACAGGATGAAAATATAATCCGTCTGATCACGACATTATCAACACAATCGAAACAACTTGAACAAATCTTACGGAAACATACTAACATTGGATCCCACGATGGCCAAAATAGTGGGAAATCACCCAAAAATCACATACAGGTGAGCTAAAAACCTGAAGGACGAATTGGTCCACAGCCATTTTGAAACTACAAAAAAACAACAAACCTGGTTACAACTGAAAGGTTTTTACAAGTGCTCCACATGCAAAGTATGTCAGATTGCACAAAACACCAAGGAGATCACAATGGCTAATCAGAAGAAATGGACAATCAATCAAATGATTAACTGCAAAAGCCAAGATGTGGTATATATCATTGAATGTCCGTGCAACCTGAAATACATAGGGAGTACAGTCTGCGAACTGAAAAAACGCGTCCTAGAACATGTAAGAGCAACAATCAATAAAGACCGCAGCTATGCTGTTGCGGAACATATGGAAAAACACCACTCAAGTGACTGGAAACAACTGAGTTTCTATGCTGTGGAAATGGTCGGTTGCCATGTGAGAGGTGGCAATCGGGAAAAGATCCTCAGACAAAAGGAATCACGTCACATCCTTGGGTTCAGAACTTTGGCTCCATATGGATTGAATAAAGACGAGGAGATGCATTCCCACTTATGAAACAGAGAAATAGACTAGTGGTGATACTGAGACACAAGCCATTGAATATACCACAGCTAAACAAGCGCTTCTACGGACCTTTTACCTCTCGATATCCTGATAGAACTAAGGACATTGCAAAAATATGTGATTTATACATATGCATGCTTAAAATAATTTGTGGTTTTTAATATTCACAGATAATCAGGTGGTCTAAACACGGGAACATAGGGAAATCCCATTGGATTGTACATTACCCACTTGAGGGTAGAATAATAAAAGGTACAACTCACGGCCCACTAGCGGGCAAAGGAGTGATATACAAATTAAATGTTCTGATGCTAGTCAGTCTGACGAGACGATAATTAAATTATTACATTTAACACTTTTGTACATGTACAAATACACAATATGTTCCCCTAAGGATAACAAATATACACCAAACATCACTGAATAAATATTGACACCTGACAGAATAGTTAATAAAATCTGGAAACGGTCGCTACACTACAAGGACCATAATGCCAAGCAAAATGTGACGTAACATCATGTGACTGGTATAAAAATAACAAAGAAAAAAATGTCGTTTACCCGTGAACAAGGTCAAGGTTGACTGAAACACGTTGGGTTTGTAACCTGCTTGCCATGTTTTGGATATTATTAAACTATATTGGAATAGCACCATACCAGGGAGTGCGTGTGGATTGTTCCTGGAAAGGAGTTTTTGTTCCATATATATATATATATATATATACTGCCACTGGGCAGTTATAGTTAGGATTGATTCCATAGGAAAAGCACTTTTTGTGTTGTTAATAACTTTGACAAATCTTCACAAACCTATGCAGAAAAGTTAGGCCCAAAAATATATATTTTTAATGTGCAGCGAAATGTAAAATAAAGCCCCCTTGGTGGGCCTGGGGGGGATGGAGCGTCATTCATTTAAGGAGGATTGGAGCATGGTCCCCCCTCCCCAAGCCACCATGGGGCCCTGGAGACCCCATCCCCTGGAGCTGTTAACTACATTGAAGGGAAGAGGCCAGAAAGACTCCATCCCCTGGGGCCAGCAGGTTAATTGAAGGGAATTGGGGCCGCTAGAACCCCAAGCTGCCTGACAAGGACACAAACAAAGCATTTAGTTTGGAGTTAGAACAACATACTTGGGAGTTTTGAGGTGGAACAGTCGTACGCCAGCATACTGGGGCATCACCTGATGTTTGGAGTCTCTCATTACTTAATGAGGCACCACGATGGACTATAGTAACCACCATGCAGTTCACCCAACTCTCACAAGCAGAAGCAACACACCTGCATCAAGGAGGAGGAGTCGAGAGACCACTAAATAGGAAGCGGTCTCCGAGTCACACCCAAGACATTCTTTTGTGATCGGCACTGATGACGGCC
Source organism: Triturus cristatus (assembly GCF_964204655.1). NCBI lineage: Eukaryota > Metazoa > Chordata > Amphibia > Caudata > Salamandridae > Triturus > Triturus cristatus. The sequence continues at coordinate 357,718,418 of NC_140585.1, forward strand.
AATGAGGCCAGAAACGCGTCTGCCTGAATGCTCATGCCATGCAAGGACTGTGCTGTGACTTCTGTGAATGCGCTTAATTAAAGTCTTTGTTTGTGCCCGGAGCTGTGTCCCGCTTGCTTGAATCCTAAAGGTGAGCATTGGAGTGGATTTATAGTCGAGTATGCTGAAACCGACGGGGACACGCCCTCTCGGTCTGGAGCTCCGCGCTTATCAGCAACTGTTTGGTGTGGTACGTGAAGTACAAACGCGGCGCCCCCCCGAGCGAAGTCATCACCATTTGGTGTTTATTTGCAGCGAGGGGAGAGAGGAGGCAGCACAAGCTGCCTGACAAGGACACAAACAAAGCATTTAGTTTGGAGTTAGAACAACATACTTGGGAGTTTTGAGGTGGAACAGTCGTACGCCAGCATACTGGGGCATCACCTGATGTTTGGAGTCTCTCATTACTTAATGAGGCACCACGATGGACTATAGTAACCACCATGCAGTTCACCCAACTCTCACAAGCAGAAGCAACACACCTGCATCAAGGAGGAGGAGTCGAGAGACCACTAAATAGGAAGCGGTCTCCGAGTCACACCCAAGACATTCTTTTGTGATCGGCACTGATGACGGCCAATGAGGCCAGAAACGCGTCTGCCTGAATGCTCATGCCATGCAAGGACTGTGCTGTGACTTCTGTGAATGCGCTTAATTAAAGTCTTTGTTTGTGCCCGGAGCTGTGTCCCGCTTGCTTGAATCCTAAAGGTGAGCATTGGAGTGGATGATATATATATATATTACATAAACTCTGTTTGACAGGTCACCATCCCATGCGGACCGGCTGCAGCGTGCAGGAAAACAGATACCAGCTAAATGTAAAAAAAACAATTACCCCCTTTAACCAACACCAAATGCTGTCGGCCACAATTGTGTCTTTTGAAGTATTATTTATTGTTCATGGCAAAAGTGGACCCAACGCATTTTGACTCATAATACTGAGTCTTGCTCACAGATGCTCATGGTTTCTGCCCAGTTTTTAAAAGTGCTCATGTGACTCGCAAAGTGAAAAACATACTTTGTAAGCAGATACATATTCCAATTATAGGCAGCATTTTACAAAAGAAGAAAAGAACATCCTTTTGTGGGAAAGCCCCCAAGACCTCCTCTTTGGAGTTAGTTAGAGGGAACCCCAGAACACCCCTTTACCTCTACCTGTCTCAACCCTAAAAGTCCCATTCCTCTCTTTAGCTCTATCCACCGCTAACTCCAAGAGTTTTAGCTATTGGCATTGTAAATAACAATGCCTTTAATGTATCTGTTTTAAAAACAACACATAAATGAAAGGCATTGCCAATTAAAATGGCAATAGCTCAAACTCTCCTAAATGCAAGACCTAGTGCATTGCAAATGCATATTTCTTTTAGAAGAAGGTGTCAGCAAGTTAAGTGCGAGTGAAATATTGTCTGGCAGAGGTTCCCTATATTCATTCGGAACAACTGCCTACTCTCCGAGTACTGTGAGAATTGTCTCCTGCTGCAACTGCTTACAGTGGGTACAGACAACGCGCAAGTCATTTACAAGCTGAAGAAGTGACATTTGGATTATTCTGCTGAACTCCTTGGCAGATTCTGTTTATCACTCTGGAGACTTTCTTGTTGCAGCACCACCTGTGGTTAGGAAGATAAAGTTGGAAGTTTGGATTCATATTTGTGAATGTGTGACATATGGAGTGATGTTGAAAAAATGTAGTGCTTTGTGTGTAGATCTCATCTGTGATTCGCACTCTGTTAAAGCTCATTTGGTATACGCTTGAAGATACAGTTTTGGTGTGGATCAAATCAGTTGGTGATTAACACACTATATATGGGGTGTCTTTAGTCCTAAGTAATAAAAAAAAACGATGTCCAAGAGCTGGAGTTCAGGGGCTAGGATTTACAGCGGTCTGAGCCGGGTTCCAGTTGCTCAAAATGTCACAGCATGATATCCTAGGCTACGGCCGAAATGTGTTGAAGAGGACATACTTGTCGATTAAACTGTATTTACAAATCCAGGAGTGTTCGAGTTATCCTTCTGAGTTATCCTTCATCCTAGGATATTGTGCTGTGAAATATATATATATATATATATATATATATATATATATATATATATATATCTCCATCCAAATCAGTATCGTGTTGAAACTGTCTTGAAAAAACAATACGCCACGGCCACAATGCAGTTCTTCAGCGTGATTTTATTTCGTATACCAAGTCACTCTACGTGTTTCAGAGCGTTCTGCTCCTTGTTCACGAGTAAAAGTGAATGTAACAAACAGGGGGATATTCTCAAGAACGTGTGATAAACATCGCAAAAGTTACTTAACGCAACCTTCAACATCGCAGTCCATCGCGGGAAACTAACGCCGTGTTAACCAAGTATTCACAACACAGCGGTACCATGCTATAGTCACCAGATAACGCGTCAAATGGCCGCATTAAAACTAACGCCATGCCGCAAAAATGCGAAACACAAACGCAAAAAAAGCTGCGATGAGGCCAGACGCGATACAAAAAGCAGCAAAAACCAGCAGCAGGCCCGCAAATCCCATGCATCTGGCGGAAAAATGCACTATAAAAGCAGAACAAGAAAAACACGCCAGAAGCAATCCAAAGTGCGCAGCAACATGGATGCCCCCTGACTGAGCGCAGGGGCCAACGCGAACCCCACGAGCCCCACAGACCACCAGCAAGGTACAACCGGGTCAGAGAAGGCCAGGGAGAAGAGGGAGAGGAAGACGGGGTGCAGTCCGCAGGAAAACAAGACCAGCGCCATGGAGATGACAGAACACTACCATCAACTAACCCACAATCAGACAACCTTGAATGCAGCCGGAGTGTCGAGGAGGCCAATGGAGGAGGCCAAGAGGCGCTGGCATGATGTGAAAACCTAAACTAGGCACAAAGACTCCGCCAACAAGAAGGCAGCAACGGCGACAAGAGGTGGGAGTCCTGCGCCACAGGAGGAGCTGGAGGAAATGGAGACCAGTCAATAGTTTGGAGACGGTGCAAGGAGATGGGAGTACGGACACAGCTCGAGAGGACCTGACACAACAACAACAGAGTAACGACCAGGGACTGGGGGACGGGGGGAGATGAGCACAATGGCACACATGCACAAGTAAGTATAGCACACTGCCCAGGATCATGTCCCTCATTCCCGTGGCACACTGTAGCACACACACATAGCAATCACAGCACATCCCATGACAATGTGGCACCAAGTGCAACACCGACACTGCAGAACAGGGGACACAACTGGGTCCGCTCATGCGCAGAAACAGGCCAATCACATCTAACACAGCAGGGAACTCTGAGATGCATATGTACGGGTACAACCTCACATCCGTCATGTAGTCCAAATGTCCACTCTCCCCCCTCAAATTGCCAGCACCACCCAAACAGTCGCAATGTACATTGTCACACAGTCTGCATGTCAACAAGAACAATCCGCCAGCATACATGTCAACTCAATGTCAACATGCATCTCCCGTTCACATTGCAGAGGGACAAAAAACACCTCCAGCAGGTCAGACCAGACAACCCATCAGTGATGCCGGAGACGACCACCACACCTTCGACACCGACGCCCTACAACAGCTCATGGACATCTCAGGCAACCCACCCCCAGGAGCAGGGCAACCAAGCTACATAGAAGAGACCCCAGCCCCTACACAGACCACACAGCAGGAAGCACCCGCCACCACAGCTGGCTCCCAACACTTCACCGAGGCACACATTGCATTGCAATGCCAGGTGTCAGAATGCCAAAAGGAGGTGTCTGAACAGGTGCGGATGGGCTCAGAGCTCATGGAAGCCGAACTACTTCACACACGGGGTGTCTAAGTCCCATCAGGGACCACCTACACCCCACAAAGGAGACCCACACTGCGACAGAGACACATGCAGATGTACATTCCCAGTACAGAACCATGCCCAGGGGCACACACATATCAGTCACACACCCACGCTGGCTCTGCGTACGACAGCCCAGTCCACTCCCCTAATGAATTGAGTGGGTGACGACAAAGCTACATATCCAAGCTCTGACCCGCTGCCTGCGGTGACATGTCTGCATCCGCTGTACACAGCACAAGTAATGTCGTAGGGCCAAGGGCCCTCATGCATACAACATGACCACAGGGACACACGCATATATCATGTTGAACTGGTTACAGGCACGTGCGCAGGGCCCCTTTATTAGCAGGGCCACATGTACAGTGACGCCTGTGCTGGATGTGTGTGGGGTGAGTATAAGCCAGCATGCACGGAGTGCTTGGTGCTGGAAACAACTTGAACAGTGGACAAGAGTGCAATGGAAACAGAAAACACATTCATTACAGAGTCAACTGCTGAGCAACATGGAGGGAGCCGGAGCAAGTACAGAGGTCACCCAACATACAAACAGAAGTGTCCGTGAGTTGCAGTGCACTGTGGTTGGGGCACTAGAGATGAGCGCGCTCATGTAAAGAAAATGTCTAGGATTGTGTCCCTTTGGGTTATTCCTAATGCAGATGCAGTGGGGTGTGTTAGACCTGCATCAACTTCCTCATCAACGTCCCAGGTCTCCCACACTGCCTGAGGTGACATTGCTGTGCAACCTCTCCACAGCACAAACCTCAATCAGTAACGGTCCATGCGTTGCGGTGCACTGAGTCAGTAGCACCTGGAGTGCTGAGCAGGGGATCAGGCAGATGAGGGCATCCACGACAGGTCTGAGCAACTCCATTAGTCTGCCAGTACCACTGTTTCGACTCTGGCAGATGGTGGTTGGAGTTGGCCCTGGCGATGGAGGCATGTGCCTCCTGCGATGATGCGACGTCTTGTGCCAGTCAGAACTCGAGTTGATGTGTGAGCCCTGGTGGTCCACATTTGAGGCCGGAGGCAGCGGACAGCGCAGGGTCACATGCACATGGCGTCGATGACCCCAAGACCACCGTCACAGAGGTCATCCAATATTCATTCAGGCAGGGTCCCTGACTTGAGCTGCACAGAGTTAGTGGCCCCAAGTGCACAGCGTCCGGCACATGCACACCACCACAGGAGGGTGACTTGCGGTCCACTGAGGTAGGGCCACGCAGACTGAGCTGGTCCTCATCGATGTTGAAGGTGAATGTGGCGGAGGGTTGCGGGGCACAGTGGAAGGTGTCCTCCAGGGCATGATGCAGAGGGCAGAAGCTATCTGGAAGCAGCAAATGGAGGAGTGGAAAGCGACAGCCTCGCTGCCACCACCAATTCCGTATCAGCTGCATGAGGATGAAAACTACCCCCTAGTCCAAAGACTCAGACGCCACCAATGTACGACCAGAGAGTGTCCATGAATGTAGGGGAACAGACTTAGTGGCACCGGGGCTGAGAGGGGATCCAGTCTGCGATGATACCAGTACACTGATATGAACTCCGGCATTGCCAAATAAAGACTCTGGGACCTACTGGACCGCAGTGTAGGCCGGAGTAAGCGGTCAGCAGTGGGCCACAGCCACATGTCGTAGGCTCGCGATGCACAGAGTTAGTGACACCAGGGCAGTTGTCGGTAGAGTTCGATCACCTCCGCAACAATGATCCTTTTTTCCTCCCAAATGCAACGCGTCATCCTCTTACGCCTCTCCTTGCGTGCAAAGATATGTACTCTGCCTTTGAATAATCGATGTCCAGTTCCAATTCTGTGACCTACTAGAGCGCAGCGTAGGCCGAGAGCATTAGTCCGCGTGGGCCCACAGAATCTTGCGGTTGTGATGTACGACTAAGACCTGGTGGCACCACATCGAAGGGTGTATAGTGACATACACTGAGCCATAATTAATGTGCTCTGTCATGGCATAATCAAGACTCAGTTCCAAATGTGTGACCTACTTGTCCGCTGTGCATGCCGGTGGAGTACGTCAACAAGAAAGGAGTACTGCGGGTCTGTGTTGCGGAGGCCGTGATGGTCTGAGGTGGTTGCCAAGGTCGCAGGCTTCGGGCTTGGAGATTGCACCGGCACGTGGTGGGCCCTCTTCGACACACACTGGTGTCAGCAGGTGGGCATTGAGGCATGGGTGTGCAGGGGCAGGCAGGACTGGTTCGGGGACTAGCATCCTGGGGTGCAGCAGTTGCACAGGATCGCTGGCAATACCGCTCACGGCGTCGCCCTCGTGGCGGGGTGAGAGGCGCCGCCCTGGCAGAGACATTGGGGCATTCCGGTAGAGGACCACGCCCAGAGTTACGTGCCTTTCATTCACACCCCTACGCTGGCCTGGTGTGCGCCGGGCCAGCCCATTCCGCTCACGCTTACGGGGGGGACGTGACAAGCTACATTTCCGCAATCTTCCCCACTGGCTGGGGTGACATGGTTGCTTTCACTGTCCATTACACTCCAAACACCAGCAGTGTGTGTCGGCATGGATATGTGTGTGATCTGCATACTGCAGTCTGGCCAGCACATCTACGCCACACTTGGCATTGTGTACAGTGTCATTCATCGGTCACTTGCCTCCTTCACACATGCCTGGTCCCCACCTCGTCCGATATTCTGCTATTGTGTGGCCGAGGTGCCATGCTGTTGATGGCTAATGTACATGGCTGGCCCAGGTTCCCACAGTGAGTTGTGCTGTTGTGGGTGTGCATGTTGTATGTGAGCTTGTAACGTGTGCATTTCCTGTGTTGTGTGTTGCATGATTGTGGAGTTGAGGTGTGTGGTGTGTGCATTTGGTATTGGCCAACGAGCAGTGCATTTCCGTAGGTGCCATCCTGGTGGCACAGGTTGATGATGGACTGTCGGAAGTTGTAGGAATCATGCACACTGCCTGGGTGGTTGGCGGCAGCATTGGCGGAGATTCCCCGGTGGTCCACTATTGCCTGCACATTGGTGGGATATGTGCGCTTTCTGTTGCGCTTATTATGTGCAGTGTTGCCAGGGCCCACTAGAAGGACATGTGTGCAGTCAATTGCCCCCTGACACATGCGTCAAGCCAGCTGTGGTGTACACGCCTTGCTTGGTCTCCGGCTGGTCCTGCGCAGTGTGTGGGAAATATAGATAGTGGGATACCAAGCTGATGGTGTCATCCATGACCATTGAGAAGGACTTGGATTGGCCTGGCTGTGTGACTCCTCCGTCTCAGGCGGATGTTGGTTGGAGGGTACCAGAGGCCAACACGTGCAGCACGGCCAGCAGCTTTGTCTGAGGTGGGATGTTGGTTGTCCGCTGTGTTGGTACTGTCAGCCTGTGGGCAATGGTGGTCAGGATGCGGAGGATGGTTGTCCTTTTGAGCCTGTAGTGGGCAATGTCTGTGAGGCTGGTGCGTTTTCGGAAGGTCCACGATCTGTGTCTGCGCTGCCTCTGTGGTGCTCCGGGAGGGTGTGCGGGGCCTGGGGCTGGTGGCAGTGGGTGTTGTGGGCCTGTTGGGGCTCTGAGCTGCATGATGAGTTGAAGAGTCTGAGGGTCTCACAGCCAGCCCTATCAAAGTTCCTCAAACCTCTCCTGGATGCCGTGATCAGCTTGATACCCCAGAACCTAAACTTCCCCCCACACTGTGCAGGAACAGCTGGAGACCAAGCAAGGCTTCTACGCCATAGCTGCATTGCCGCACGTGTTGGGGGCAATTGACTGCACCCTGCCAACACTGCACACAACTACAGCAACAGAAAGCACACCCATTCCATCAATGTGTAGGCAATAGTGGACCACCGGGGACGCTTCACAAATGTCGTCTCCAACTACCCAGGCAGTGTGCATGATTCCTACATCTTCCGACAGTCCATCATCTACTGGCACTTTCAGGATGGCACCTATGGAAATGCCCTGCCCGTTGGTATGTACCAAATGAACACACCTCAACTCCACAATCGTGCAACTCACAACTCTGGGAATGCACATGTTACAGACTCAATTGCAACATGCCAAACAACATGCCTACCTACCAGACATGACAGCACAACTTACTGTGGTAACCTGGGCTAGCCATGTACATGAGCCATCAACGGCATGGCACCTCAGCCACACAATAGCAGATTGTGGGGAGAGGTGGGAACAAGACATGTGCGAATGCCAAGTGTGCCGTGGATGTGCTGGCCTGACTTCAGTATGCAGACCACACACATATCCATGTAGACACACATTGCTGGTGTATGGAGTGTAGTGGACAGTGGATGCAACCATGTCACCCTAGCCAGTGGGGAAGATCCCGGAAATGTAGCTTGTTACGTCCCCCCTGTAAGCGTGAGCGGAGTGGGCTGGCCCGGCGACCGACAGTACTGCGTAGGGGTGTGGCTACTACACACGAGGATCTGGGTGTGGTTCAGTGTGGGCCTTGACAAGGATGTGACTGATGTGTGTGTCTCTGTTGTGGTGTCTGTGTCACCCGTCACGCAATCAACAAAGTTGCTATGTGGCATGTCCCCGGTGTGTGTGGTCAGCCAAAGGGGTATATGGGGGAGGGCATGTCCACTCGGGTTCAGGGATCACACATGCCAACTGTTGTGTGTGTCGCTATTAGCCCAGCATGAGCCAAAGATGTTCCCTCAACAGCATGTCGAGTTCAGCCAGGCAGGTGCTCTACATCTGTATCAGCACTGTCCTTGCAATGGGCCTACACACACTTGGCCGGTCACATTCTGCGCAGTATCATGACTGTGTCGTACTCTGGCCTGTAGACATGCGCAGACAGGCATGTCAATGGTGTGCCGTAGGGGTGCATGTGATGTAATCGCGCTGCGCACACTAGTGAATGTGCTCGGGGGGAGGTGCAGTAGTGAGGCTACGTAGTACACAGTGATGCAGTTTGCAACACGCAGTGCATGTCATACAGGAATCACTAAGTCACACATATCACACACCAATGAACCAGTGAGCCTGCCAACACATCATGCAGCATGTAGTCGTGACTCATGTCTCTCTGCAGTGTCACATGTGACAAAGGATGTGCACTCTGCGCTTGGATGACTCCCTTCTAAGCCCCGAACACACAGGCCCAGAGGCAGTACAATTTGGCCCACAAACGCACCAGGGGCATCGTGGAACGCACATTTGGCGTGTTGAAGTCACGTTTCAGGTGCCTGGACGTCACAGGTGGTAAGCTCCTGTACAGCCCAGACCTTGTGTGCAAGTGATCATTGCATGTTGTGTGTTGCACAACATATGTGTACGCAGCAAAGCCCCATGGATACGAGTGCCAGATGCACCAGACGATGATGATGAAGATGAGGCAGGTGGACCACACCCCATTGCAGCCACAGCAGGAATAGCCGGTAGGGACTACATCATTGATAGCTTTTTCTGTGGTAACGTCACATTGTGTGGGTCCTTCGCAGCAATAGCACAGTACGATGACTGCCACAGGCACTGCATGTGCTAATAAAAGCATTCCGATACACATTCCACTGCATGTCACTCATCTGTACAGGCACTTCACTCAGACAAGTGTGGGGTGCGCCATGTTGTGCTGTCAATAGAGGGATTTGTTGATGGTGGGTGTGTCACCTCTTTGCAGTGGGGCTGTTTATGGTGCCACGTATTCTAACTGCCAGTTCTGTGTGCCACAGTTGTTAGGGTATCCCACTCTTCGGAGTTTTACATGTGTCCCATATCATTCCATTTTGGCTGTCATTTGTGGCCTACAGGTGACAACAGGGATTTATTTGTGCTCCGATAAGTGCCGCCATGATGCACCCTTTGACTCAAGGCCCACGACATGGGCAACATGTGCATAAGGGGGAGTCACAACCCCTGCATTGGTCCGTGCTTTCATTCTTGTCTGGTCATGTACATGGGACGTCGGAGTGCAGGGGGTGTTGTTTGTCCCTCGGCAATGTGAGGGGGAGATGCGGTTTCACAGTGTGTACCATGTTTGTTTCCGGATTGGCGCAGGTTACATACTGAATGCATGTCTATGTGCATAGTGGCTGTTTGTGGGGAAATGCCTATCTGATTTGGACAATGGTCATTTGTTCTGCATCACAACTGTGTGGTTGTGCTCGCAGGTTGTCATCTCAGGGTTTGTTTACTCTGCTTTTATGTTGCATTTTCCCACAAGATGCGTGGGATTTGCAGGTCGGTCGCTGGTTTTCAGTGCTTTTTGTAACGCACAGGATTTATTGCGTTCGCATTTTGCATTTTTGCGCCATGGCGTTGATTTTAACGCAGTCAGTTTACAAGTTATTTGATGACTATCGCATGGTACCACCGTGTTGTGAATACCTGGTTAACATGGCGTAAAATTCCCACGATGGACTGCGATGTTGTAGGTTGCGTTAAGTAACTTTTGCGATGGTTATCACACGTTCTTGAGAATATGCCCCTTGGTTGCTTAGGGGTTCATACATGCAGTCATAGGCTGTAGGGGAAATATAAAGTTTAAAATGTTGAAATGCACTACAGTTTGTGATGCGCACCTGTTTCAAAAAAGCGGCCTTTTGCACACAACAAAGTTGTCTGTGATATGTACTCTGTCCCGCTCTCCCATGGAATCAAAGGGCAGCGACAAGATCCTCCTGGACATGCTGAAAACAGGAAGCACAAGCAGCAGGCCAACCATAGTGAAGTGGCCCGTCGCATTAACCCAAGAGAGCAGGGGTTGCATGCTCCCGGAAGCAGGAGTCAGAGTGTGGTGGTGGACCAGCTGTGGTGGGGAGAAGTTCAACATGAAGAACCAGAGGGGAAAAGGAGCACCAGGAAATCTCATGCTGTGGAGTATAGCGGAAGCGGCGACCATGTGTGGTGTGAAGAAGCCCACCACAACCAATTGAATGCAGGTTTGTGTGACCCGTGAGCTGGTGGCAGGCCGACCTTGGTGGGAGGAGGCCTGCCGCTAGTAGCCCAGCTTGGGAGGAGCACATCTGCTAGGCCAGCTTGAGGAAAAAAGGCAAGTCCATGTAGCCCTGCCCACAGCACAGCTGCTGGACCATAGAATGAGGGTGAGCCGTGCACTATTAGGTGACTGATGGCAGGCATGCACTCACCACGCCCCTGCCCTCAGTCAAGTTACCGGAGGGGGCATTAACGCTAAATGGCAGGGGCAGCAATAGGACCACAACAGAGGCTGCATAATTGATCTGGGGGCATAAGTAAGATGGCCAGTTAGCGAAGACGACAAGGACAGTTGTGCGCTCACTCTGGGAGGTTAAGGGCACAGCACGGTTTCCTCTAAGCCTGAGATAAAAGCAGCACAGCATATACCTAACATTTGAGCAACATGAGGAATGGGCCAGAGCAAACAGCAGAGAACACATTTAACATAAATGTCATGAAGAGCTCTATTGGCTGGCATAGGAGGCTGGCAGTAGGCTAGGAAAGGAATGCTTTCTACAACAGCTGTTTGGAAAGAACCCTCCTTCAGCTCATAAAAGCGCAGCCGAAGAACCTAAGAAGAGGGCAAGAAAAGCCAAGGCAGAAGGATCATCTATAAGGAAGAATCAGAAAGAAAAGACACTGACAACACATCCATTGCAGGAACCATACCAGCGATGCTTCCAACAGAAAGTTTTCCTCAGTGCCACAAACAAACAGACTTAGCTGCAAATTGAAGTTGCTCACTTATCGCAGCTCAAGTTCCATACCTCGGAGGTGCACTGTTGAGATTCTGTTGCTGGCTTCTGCCCGGATGGAGAGACATATGGATTGGAGGACAAATGCTCAGGCTTAACAGCTCTAGGTACCCATAGATCTGGCCTAGTCTGGGGCTATCAAAATAAATCTGGTTTTGTCTCCTCATACCTTTCTCAGAACTCAGGCAGGAGAGATAGCAGTGGAAATGGGTACAGAAGGCATTTGCTCCATTGCAGGTGGACTGTGTCCCCTAGGAACCCTTAGTAAAATACAGTGTGCAGTAATCTCAACAATGTACGTTCTCAGCAGTAGCAGAAAGATCCAGCCCAGACACACCTCATGGTTGAAAATGTCCAGAGTCATCCCTGTATGAAGACTCCATTTGTAATTTGCTAATTGGCACCTGATGTATTTGTCTGCTCTAGCATTTAGAGACACTGCCACGATGGCAAGGGAGATGCCTCCATGATCAACGCGCTTTTAAAGGCACAGTGCCTCCTGTCACTAGATCCCACTGCACCCTGCTTGCTGCAATTCCACATAGTAATGTTGTCCATCAGGCCCTGCACAGGACAGGCAGTCTTAGTTTTGTGCCCATTAGAGAGAGAGAGGGGCAGATTTACAAGCCTCTTTCGCCACCTGTCATTACTTTTTGTGTCGTACAGGAGCGCATTTAACTGCTCCATATTTACAAGGACAGGTAAAGCCACCCTACGTGACTTTTCCTGTCCTTGTAAATATGGCCCCTGTGCATGCAGCACTTTGCGGCAAAGGGGTGTTCCATGGGTGTTGCTGTGGGTGTTCCCACGCAACACCCATGGAACCAGACACAGTTCCAGATTAACGAGGAATAGTAAATCTGGAAATGCGTGTGAATGCTACGCCTCCCAAGGGGAGGCGTAGGAGGCATAACAAGGAGAAATGTATTCATTTCTCCTCGTTTTCTTTTCCTCTTTCTAGAAAGAGGAAATCACCTCTAATGATTGTTTTTGTTCAGGAAGAGTTCCCTTCCTGCACATAAACAATCATTTAAACAATGACCTTTTTCAACTTCTATGTGTGCTAATGCAGCACACACAGAAGTTGAAAAACTGCATTTTCCAGATTGTTTTTATTTAGGAAGGGTTCCCTTCCTGCACAAAAACAATCTCCCCACGATGCAGGCATCCTTGCACCATGGTGCAAGGGGGCCTGCGCCGGCGCATGGCAGCAGTTTATGCGCCAGCACAGGGGGAAGCACAGAGATGCGACATATTGTTGTAAATATGTTGCATCCTTGTGCTGTTTGAAAGTGACTCAGTGTGGCACAGCCAAATGGCTTGCGGAATGCACAGAGTCACTTTCTTGTAAATCTGCCCCATAGTTTTCAGTGCTGGGCCTGCATGTGCCGTTGGGCACAATGCACCAGGAGGATACATAAGGCCATAAGTTCAAATAGCCTCAGAGCAATCCTCATCGAGACCCAGGATTGATCTTGAAATATTGTGATCACATCCTGAATATTTCGGACTCTCTGTGAGGGGCGGAAAGGCCTTGAACACCGCTGTGTCAAAATTTGGTCCCTGTGAATTGGAGGTGTCAGAAAGAACTTCACATTTTGTTCGCTGATGGAAACCCCCAAAGATGTTGTTTGAAGATGGGCTGCCACTGACTCTGACCAACTCATCTTGAGCAGCCAGGTACAGAAATACAAATTTGCCTGACCTGCAAAGATGAGCTGTCACCAGCACCACCATCATCTTTGTAAATACCAGAGGGGCGGCGTTGGAGACGAAGGGCAAGACAGAAAATTAGAAACGCTCTGAACCCACAATGAACTGAAGGTAGTGTCTTTGGGACTGGAGGACCAGCACATAAAAGTACTCATCCTTCAACTACAGGGACCCCAACCATGTTCTGGGATCCAGAGCAGAAAGAATATGAGAGAGAGTGACCATTTTGAATATGTGCTTCCCTGGGGGGCACTAAAGGGTTGAAGATCCAAAGTCAGCCCGGGCACTAAAAAGTAGTGGGAACCTTCCTAGCCCCCTCACCCCACAGTCCCCACACACTCCCCCATCCCCCACCTTAGGTCTGGTTCCTTCTCAACAGCCTTTGTGGCCAGAAATCACTTGACTTGCTGCAAAATGATGGCGGTATGATCTGTTGAAATTTTGGTCGGTGCTGGTGGGATACAAACGGGGGAGGGAGGAAATTAATGACAAGGCATAATTCTTTTGAACAATTTGCAGCAGCCTCAGTCTTCACTCCACAGTTTCCAGCTGGGTAGGAAATATGCACTCCTTCCCCATACTGGATATATGTGTTCTTGCAAGGTAGAATATGGATGGCTGGGGAGCTATTGCGGAAGGAAAGGAGGAGTGGACGAATGCTTCTATTGGTGGTGTCTGCAGCCTCTGCAAACCACGTCCTTTAAGCCGTGTAAAGTCTGAGCTGGATGTTGAATTGGTTGTGAGGGCTGCTTCTGTCGATAGGCCAGACCTCGTGAGTAGCTTCTAATATTTCTGTACTGCTGTTGAAACTGATGGGCTGGTGAGAGCAAGCCTAGGGACTGTATCTTAACTAAGCTGTGTCTGAAGCATTGGCCTTCTCCCGTAAGAGCTTGGATCCGTCAAAGCGTCAAAGAGCATGTCCTTTAGAGAAGTCTGGATACTGCTCGAAAATCTAGTCGCATACATCCAGGTATGACCCATGAGCACGACATTAATGGGCAAAGTATGCCAGCCGATAGCACATATTTGGCAGCATTTTGTTCATTCTAAATTGTTTGGCCAAAGGTTTCTTAAACTCTTCAGGCTCAAAACTCTGGTGCAGGAGGTCAGAGGACCTTCTGAACCTGGAAGGGTGGGGAGACCCTTTCGTATCTGAAAGGAACACGTAATCCCTAGAATCAATGCAATAAACCTCTGAGGTATCATTGTCATAAGAGGCAATTCTCATAAAGAGGGAAAATGAACCACGTCAAGACGCTGCCTCACTCAGAGGTAAGAAAAAAATACTTTTTTAAAAAAAATAACCCTCACCCATTCTAGTAGCGGCATGCTTTGTCATCGGGTTCACCCTGACTCATAAAGATCAGGGAGCTCTTTGAATATTTCTGTCTAGGGGGGTTTAGCAATCAAATTAAATTAAATTCCTCATCCAACCCCAAGGTATCCCTTTATTAACGGGGAGGATGGGAGAGATAAAAAAAACTCTAGACGGGGCATTCATGATATTGTGGTCCTATGACCCTATTAAAACTCCAACATATTTCTGACCTACACTACTGGCCTCAAAAGGTCCTGGGCATTCCTCAGGGTGCATGCAAAAACAGTGTTTATTTGCCTCTTTGCGTGATGCGGAAAAATGCTGCTGCAAAAGTACACAGTGCACAAGGGTTCGGGTTGCACGGTCCTCACGAGGGATACTGGTCTCAGAATTTCTGAGAGAGCAGATTGACCTCAGAGACCTCGGGAACCCACCTCCTGTCTTGGAGAAATCTTCGGAGTCCTCAGGAGCTTGGGAGATGCAAACCGGGGAGATGCAAACCGGTCAGATGCGTTTAGGTGCCTGCTACTGCAGGGGGGTAACTTCTTTACTCCTAGGGAGATTCTTCAGTCATCAGCGTAGTGTAGATCGTCAAAGTACTTGGTTTCTGTAGCAGGCTTTAGTCCAGGTAAAATCTAAAGTCCTTTAGTCAGGGTTCCTACTTTATACCCGAGGAAGGGGTGGGACAAACTCTGGGGACCCACCTATGGGAGGGTCAGGACAGAGCAGTGGCTACACCCATGTCCTTTGTCCGGTTTCGCGCCAGAGCAGGAGCAAATGGCTCCTGCAACCGGTTTGAGCTGGACTATGCATAGGGACACCAAATGTGCCCCCAGTGCAGACCTCAAAGCACTCTCAGAGTGTACCCACCCAGCCCCAATACACTAAAGCCTGTCTGGGAGGGGGTCACACCTCCCTGTGACAGGAAACCTATTGTCAGGCCTTCCCCTGCTCGAGCTTGGCTCAGCAGCAGGAGGGCAGACTCGTGTCTGTGGCTGGCAGCATCCATTTTGTGATGCCCAGGTCGAGAAAGCTGGTACCGGGTAGCCCGGTGTGTCACATATGTCCCTCTAGGAGGGTGGAATCATACCTCCCCTGCCAATTACTGGCGAGTAGGTATGATTCCAAGGTGTTTGACACCAAACACAACATGTTTCTAAGCAGCCGCTTTAAAGTTCGCATTTACCGCGAGGTTATAATGCACTTAAATATATATGGTTGGTTGCATCACAAACAACCCCGGAAAATAGGTTCCGAAGGCTGCAGAGGGGCTCTGCTCATGCAGGTGCACCCTCTCACATAAATCCCAGCACCCTGACTTCAGGATTGATAAGGCCTGCCGTAGGGGTGACTCATAGGTTTATATGTTCAGTGATTTAGAATAGATATAGTGAACCTATATCTAAGTAAGGGGTACATGCACTACCTTACACAGGCTGCAGTCGCAGACCTGTGGTTTCAGTTTGAATGGTCTCTCAGGGATGGCACAATACATGCTGCAGCCCCTTGGAGGCCTCTGGAGTACCTATGCCCTGGGTACATAGTATACCATATACTAGGGACTTATAAAGGTACCCCAGAATCCAATCTGGAGTGTATCTAAGGTACATGCAATCAATTTAGGGGAGAAAGCAGCTAGACGGGGGTCCTGAATAGCAGGATCCCAGTCAGACTAAGTTGAAAACAGTGATGCATCAGCAAAAAGTGTGGGTAACCATAAGAAGCAGATCCTACTCTCCTACAATGCTTGTCAATTTCATTTAAGGACCACATTATGGTGCTGTTTATCTCTATCTGAATTCAGAACAATCAGTTTAGATGCCCCACAAAATACACAACATACAACTGGTTTGACGATCATTCGCGTAAGTGCCGACAAATACTGGCATACCTGGACAGACATGGTATACATGTAGCGATGCTACAGGAAACCCACTTAGACTCTAAGCGCCCCCAGCGATTCACTGCCCAATGGGCAGGACACAGCTGCTTCGCATCCTTCTCAACCTACTCGCGAGGCACCACAATCCTAGTTAAAAAAAACACTCAGTATATACACATGTGCTCCATTTCGGACCCTCAGGGTCGCTTCAGCATAATGTGGGGTAAACTAGCTTCACATTCCGTCACACTAGTTAGTTGCTATGGGCCCAATATTGATGACTCAAAGTTTTTCGCTAATTTATGGGGGAAAATAACAGACATAGGCTCCGCTCATGTAATCGTGGGGTTGGGGGGGGGAGGTGGGAATTCAACACAACAGTTAACCTGACGCTGAACAGATCGCACCCCCAACCCCATCATTATACCCGTGCCCAACAACAGATGCACAACATAATCACAGAAAACTGCTTAATAGATGCCTGGTGATATTTGCACCCGGAACGGAGAGAGAGTACATTCTGCACTGCCGTACATGCGGCATGGTCGGGGCCGGATTACTGGGTGATTTCTAAGGGACTCAGCACGTGGCTGACACGGATGGAACACATTGTACGCACCTATTCGGACCACTCCCCAGTGGTAATGAGCCACGTCCGCCGTCTGGGCTCGCCCTTCATATGGCCTGGCGCCTAAATCCTACTATGCTATTGGACTCAGTGTTCTGAATGGAAACTGACCAAGAAATCCAAGATTACTTTCAACGTAATGTGGGCCCGGTTATTCAAATGGCAACAGTGTGGGAGGTGTTTAAAGTCACCATTAGAGAGATCTGCCTTGCCAAGGGGGGGGGGGGGGGTGATGAGTGCTCAGGGACCTGCGATCGACACTCACTCGTTTAGAAAACGAGATTAAACAAAAAGAGCAGGCTATCAGCAGCTCACCGACTGCACATAGACAAATAACACTCAGAGATAAAATATCTGAATATCGAGACACAGCAGATAGAGAATCTCTGTTCCGAGGCAAATATTTCAAGGCCCGTAGATATGGGGAAGGGGAACAGCCAGCTAAAGTTCTGGCTGAGCAGATTGGTAAGCCCCGCTTCTCGAACTATGTTCTGGAACTCCGAACCCCAGATGGAAAGATAGTTAGAGATACGTCAGAAATTCTCCACACATTCCAGGCATTTTATTTCTCACTCTGTACCACAACATGGCAACAACCGCTCATGCTGCTTCAATATCTGGAGCCCGCCACTCATGGCTTCCTGGGTGATGCTCAGAGGGAATTTCTCTCTGCTGAGATAGAAATAGATGAAATTCAGGCAGCGATTATGCAACTCTGATTGGGCAAAGCCCCCGGGCCAGATGGCATACCAGCCGATTTTTAGAAAACATATATAGAACACTTAGCCCCCTATCCTCAAAAAGGTGTATGAAGCACCAATGGAGGAGGGCACTCTACCACCCACAATGAAGGAGGCATCCATCATTTCTATACTCAAGCCTAGGAAGCCGGCTGACAGGTGCGAGTCCTACAGACCGCTTTCCATGATAAATTGCGATGTGAAAATATTAGCTAAAGTGCTTTCCAATCGCTTGAGCCTCCTCATGGGAGCATTGGTACTGCCAGACCATGCGGGCTTTATGCTAGGGTGGGCCACCTCCCATAATCTCAGAACCCTGTTCACGGTAATGCAAGACATAGATCCGGATCTCACGGCCGTGGCGGTGTTCTTGGTTAAGGCATTCGATTCAGTAGAGTGGGACTAACTGTTTGGAATACTTCAGCGAATGGGCATGCCGCGTAGCTTTCTGTCTTGGATACAACTGCTATACCACAAACCACATGCCAGAGTAGTGGTACATGGTGCCAGCTCGTCCCCGTTCACCACACGAGGTACGCAACAGGGGTGCCCGCTCTCACCGTTATTATTTGCCTTAGCTGCCGAACCACTAGCGGCTAAGCTTTGGCAGTACCATCGGGAGGGGGCTCTTGAGTACCGCCCCAAACATGTGCTGATCTTACTGTATGCAGATAATATTACACTATATCTGCGGGAACCCCAGAATAGTCTCAACCCCATATTAAGAGAGTTCCTCGTTTTTAGAGAATTATCAGGGGTCAAAACTAACAGGGAGAAATCCCAGATGTTCTCACTCACCGCTGAGGCTCAACCTTATCCCATGGATTACCCTATTGAGTGGTGTCCGGACGAAGTGAAGTATTTGGGGATAAATGTCTCCAGAGATAGGACAGAGCTGCGCCGAGCAAACAATGGAAAAGCATTACAGCAAGTAACAGAATTGGTCTCCAGATGGATCGCCATGCCCTTGTCCCTCGCAGGGAGAATATCCCTGATGAAAATGATCCTACTACCTAAACTGGTGTACTTATTTAACAATATCCCTCTTGCCCCGGGAAACGACTTTTTTTAAGGGCCTGAAAATCCAAATGATACGGCTCGCTTGGGGAGGAAAACAACCTGAAGTGGGAGATCCTGGCCTTGCCTTTCGCGCAAGGGGGATTTGAGGCCCCCAATTTTGAACTGTACTATCTTAGCGCACAGGCACATTACGCGACGTATTGGTTTAACCCCCCTCCATATATGCCACATTTAGCGGTAGAACAATACTCAATCAATCAGGAAATGTATAGAGTGCTCTACTCACCTGTGAGGGTCTCAAGGGGGGGAGGGTGTTGCAGCTCCGGTTCAGTCGAAGAGCCAGGTTTTGAGGTTTGTCCTGGAGGTGTGTAGGGTAGGGGAGCATCTGATGTTGACTGGGAGCTCGTTCCAGGCTTTGGCTGCGACGTGGGAGAAAGCTCTTCTGCCTGCTCTAGTTCTGTGGATGCAGGGGGTCTACATGCAGCCCACGCCGCTGTCAGGATTCATAGCCACGCAGGGGAAAGCAAGAGATACTGGCTCTACTACAGTGGCATGCACTGTCAGAGCATGGCAAAAAATTACGAAAAGATTGGACATTGCAATGATATACTCGCCTCTGCTACTGGTGGTTTGCCACCCCGATCTAGAAGTAACCCAGGAATTAGGATGTCGCCAACTATTAGATAGAATTGGCATTGGGAAATGGGGAGACCTTTATGTTAATGGGGTTTTCCGTACAAAAGATCAGTTTTTTACAGACAGGGACCCCGAGGTGATGGACCTATTTATGTATGTCAGATTGAGGCCGTGTGTGAGAGTGGCTACTCCAGACTTCCCTAACGAACCACCTGCACTGATACCACTACACCGCTTATTACAAAGCACGGATCCCATACATGCGGTATCTCTTATATACCATAACATGCAGACAGCCACTAAGACGGCTGGGGTGCCAGCTCAAATGCAATGGGAGGAGGAACTGGGTGAACCCCTTGGTGATGACAAATGAAGCTATTGCTTTCAACAAACTAGAAAGGTATCTGCGAGCAGCCGGCTAAGTATTATACATTTTAAATATCTTCATAGATTATAATACACCCCTGTTAAAATGTTCAAATTCAAACTTCGTGACAATGATGCATGCGACCGATGTGGACAGGAAGCAGCAGGCTTCCTACATGTCGCATGGGAATGCGCGGCTGTCAAGTCTTACTGGTGCCAGGTCTTTGCAGCCTTAGGACAGATGATTTTGCGGCCACTAACAGAATCGCCCTTAGTTGCGCTATTGGGATACATGGAAGGCTTACCATCAGCATATAAAAGATATGTGGCGTTGGGGTTAATATTGGCCAAGCGCAAGTTGGTGTGCAGATGGGGCAGAGGGCGAACTCCTAAATTTAAAGCAAGGATTTGAGACCTCATATTTTTGCAGGAACAGACATTAACCTATGCGGAGCTACTCCCAGCATCCTCTAGGCCAAAAGACATTTGGGACCCCCTGCGAGGGTATTTGATAACTCATCCAGATGCATTGGACGGACAGGACGACCTCTCTCCCTCCCCTTCCCCTAACGGACAGGAGTGAGAACGCCCATCAAGAGCCCCAAAGGAGCATGAGCGAAGCGGGGACCTAAGCCACACGTAGGACACCATTTGAGATCCAGGAAACTGGATATAATTTAAAAGCTACAGATTATTAGATGCATAAGAAAACACAACTCATTAGCCAATTATCTGAGGTATGGTGCTAGACTTTAAAATGTATATGATCCAAACTGATGTAATATGAGTGTTGCTAGTATGGAGATATCACCGATGTGTTTATGTTGTCGTATGTATATATTGTTTTTAAAAATTACAATAAGACTTTTTTTTTTTTACTTTGCTAAAAATTCAATATAAAAACATCTAAAAACACGTTTTATGTTATATAAAAAGGTAAATGATGTAGCCGTAACAAAGCCTTATGTGTGGAAAAATAAAACCAAAATTATGTTTTCGAATTCCAGTTTTAGTTGTTTTCGAAAAAGGCCAAATTGTTCTCAGCACACGGAGAGCCAAATATTTATGCGTCATGTGCAGGAGACGCAACATTACTGATGCCTGCCTAAGTAGATGACGGTCCCTGTAACACCTCTTGGATCAGGTCAATGGAGCAAAGGTGATCGTCCCTGGTTCGCACAGCTGCTGCTGAGGAAGCACTTGATGCCTGTAAGCCTGGTACAGAGCTTGTGTCCATTCCAACAGGAGCTGAAGTGTCCCATGGTGGATCTAGGAATGCTGACGCAGAGGACACTGCACTACATGGGCGCAACCGATGGAAGAGTCAGACAGATGTCCAACATGCATTCATGTCCGCAGAATAAGCATTGAAGTACAGGCCAGACGCAGTCTACCCTGACTGGTCTGAATAATAAAAACCAATGCTCACTTAGCTCCCAAAGCCGAGGTGAGCCCAGATGAAGTTCCATGTGTTCACGGCAACTTTGCTCCAAGAGCGCTTTTTCCATCTCCTGGGAATTGGGAACGTCCATTGCGTAGCAGAAAAATTAAAAATCAGGACACCCACTACCAGTAGTAGGATCAGCGGAAGCCCTCCAAAAATGCTTCCAAATACGAAGTGTTTTAAAGATGGAATAACTCTGAAAACTGTCTGAAAGGTGTTTAACTGTCCAGTACCTATGGTCTTAAATGGGTGCACTATCGTATCATACATGTTAAAGATAAAATGTACCATTTCTCAGAAATTGAGCGGCAAGTTAGTTCGGACTAGGGCCTGTATCTCTGCCAAAGACCTTGCACCCTGGAGATCAAAAGTCTCTCGAGCTGAGGTTAAGGCCAACTCCTTCTGTAAAAGTATGGCTTTTAGTCTGCTCAAACAATCAAACCGTATAAGGGAACATTCAACGTAGACTAAGACGCTGGACCTCTCTGACTGTGTGGGTCGGTGGAAACACTACTTGCATACAAGTAACCCTGGAACTTACTGTGACCAGATATGCGATGACAGGTAGCATCCCAACCTTGATCATTCAGCATTAAATAACTCCCATTCGAGAGCAGTTTGAACACTGGATGAATAACGGCAGCTGGAGATGCTTTCAAGTGGCAAGATAGGTTTGCAACCGAAGCGTTGCAAGCTCAATGAAGCATAATATCCTGACAAATTAGAGACGCACTTAGCAAATACTCGAAGCCCGATCCGCTGAGAAAAACTTCAGTGTCCCCATTCCTGCATCTAAATCTGTAAAGTAACTCCCAAGATTCATGGCTGTATTCCTTCCCTAACGCTTTATACCTGCCTACCTGGTGGTACTCTAGGCAATATTGAAATTGGAATGTTGTTCTGGCAATGTTATATGGCCATGAATGAACCATTCTGTAGATGGTGACTCAGCCACGGTGAAAGGTAATTGGTCCATTTTTTCAATGTGCAGCATTGTATATTTCGCATCTCTCTGTGCCATTGTTGTCTGCTTGGTTGTTAAATTAGAGGCCAAAAACAGAGACGTACTGTTAGTATATCGCCAGGGCAAGTGACCGGAACGCAATGATTGTAGTATCCAGCTTAATAATAGAATTGATCATAACTGTGATTGCCCATGTTGTAGGATGGACTGATCCTGTTCCATTATATCTATAGCAGAAGACACAATGTTGCCCAGTGAATAAATACTGGATGTTAGTCTGGTCATGCCATTATCGACCACTGCCAAAGCCTTTTCTAGGTTAACCCCTTCAATTTCACGCAATCTCTTTGCAGCTTCCTGTTGAGAGATTTTCCAAACTTCGTTTTAAGTAGCAAATAAGAAGCGTTTAGACGTGGGTTCTGGGGGCCTAGCAAAACATCCCTTAAATCCATGTCATCTGATAGAAAGGACAAGTGTTGTTTTACCTGGGACAGTGTTGAGGTTCTTAGCCAATCTAGGCATAACTTCCCAACACTGTAGGATGTTCATGTTGTACATAGCAGTGGTCCGGCCTATGGATACTAAACCCTTCAGCAGTACCCTTGAATCTTGATTGACACCCATTTGTGTTGATAGGCCAAACTATCGTAAATATCAAAGGAGGGAGTGGAGAGAGGAAGTGTCCAGAAGGACACAGGGAGTGGAAAGCCAATCTAACCATCCCTTCTAATTGGGGTCTGAAGAATTCTATGAACCTTCGTGTATAATGTCATTCAGTGTATTCTCACTACGTAATGTATAGTTTTGCCATCCCTCAAAGTGTGAATGCAAAGGAATTCGAGGTGCGTTCAAGCCCTTAATCTTAGCTAATCCAAGACAGGAAGTTTGTTGCACAGTATCGTTCAGGAAGATAATTTGCTGTGGTATGAGGGATGCTCTAAATAATGCCACAATTCCCTGAACTTGGCAATCTTTAGTCCCCCAGACAGATTTTGTGTCAATAGTGTCCCTTTAAAGGCTGAAACCTTGTAAAGACAGCCGGGAAATAAAGGAAGCAAAGTATATCAGTTTCGTGTTGGTGAGCATATTCTTCTTTGCAGAAGTAGGTGCAACCTTATAATAATATGAGATCGGGTCTGAAGTGTTACACCTAGAAAAATATGCAATCTTTTGTGCAAATGTTTGTGAACTACCTTTTGGTGGTGTTGGGCAATGTTTCCATTGATGGTAAGTAAAAACATTATGTGGAATACTTGTCTTGTGCAAGAAATGCTGACCATAGTGTGGTAACAATACATGGTGTCAAAATCTGATGTTTCGTCATTCAATTCATTTTTTGAAAAAGCACACATTCTTCTAAATCAGACACATTTTTAAAGTCCCAATCATCAGAGAATATACTGGAGGTGATGATATCATTCAAAGAAATGTTAAACACATGTGGTATCGTTAAAGGTTCAGTGAGACCAAATACATCATATGAAACCTTATCGCAAAATATTCCTTCAGGAATCAGAACTGCTGTAATGGTCACAAAGGACAGCTTCACGATGAGATGATGTATGTGGTTTCAGGACCAAGTTAACATGTTGTACTGCTGAGCGTTCTGGGAGATAATGTCCATTCAGAAGCAAGAAAAAGACAATCACTACACCTATACAAAGGACTAGGAACAATAGAACAATTGCAATCCAGAGCTGTAGCCAGGGAGAAACAAAGTAAGTCTTTTTCAGCCAAAGGCAGATGTTATATCTTTTTTCTTTTTGGGAAACAGAAGCTGGTGGTGTCTCAGGTTCACTCGGATCCAGAGAGAAGGTATCAAAATTGATTAAGTAACCAGCCGCTGTTCTATCTTTCTTTGGTAGCTCTGCAGGTTTTGTTTAACTGGCAGCTGACACGTTGTGAGACATATTCACATAGATGTCAGTATTAGGCCGAATTGAAATCTGTGTTTCATTTGTATTTTGTTGCTGTTCAATTTCAATAGGCACGAGTTCCATTCCATTGTTGGCAACTCCGTTACTTCGTATAGTAGAATCTTCAAATGTTATTAGTCTGAACTTCCTGTATGGTAGCAAGAGGAGATCGGCGGCTACCCAGGAGCCCACGTGGCCTGCTATTCAGTATCGGCCACATAGTTTGGTTTGATCAGATCAATGGAGACAAATCTCTTTTCTTTCTTGCCGGTAAGGGGCGGAAGAAGTACTGCTCTTGTTCCTTCGACAGCCAGGACAGGTACAGGCGTTCTGGAAGATGACCCTAATTCTTTTTTGTCCACAATCTTTTCTCTGACCAAGTCCCCGATCTTTGGGACCTTGGCAGTCTTGCCGGAACAGCTTTAACTTCCCCACGTTGCGGTGCATTATACGTGGACGTTGCTTTGTAATGCCCGTAATTCATTAAGTTCCTGTAAAACAGCCTAACGATCCATTGATGTCAAATGCTTTTTCATCCGCCACTGTGCTGCCACCATCGAGGTCAGGTACCCAAATCCTTGTCCCAAACAGGACTTCGTAAGGAGTATGGCCTCCCAGGGAGCTTCTTGGCATGTTATTTAGTTTCCTCTAGACCCCATTTGGTGATTGACCCAGCTGCCACCGACCTGAATACCGTTGCTGTTAAGGATTGCTTTAAGTCCTGGTTTTTCCTTTCCACAATCAAATTTCCCTCTGAATGATACAGATAGGAGTACCGTAATGCCACACCCAAACTTCCCATGGCTTCCTTGTAAGCCTGAGAGCTAAACGCGGAGCCACGCTCCAAATGTATTGTGAAAATTGCGTATGTTCCTATGAAGACTTGCAAATCCTTTAAAACAGTTTGGGCGTCAGCCGAGCGCTGAGGCCAAACCGACAGGAATCTAGAGCATGAATCCACTGCCACCAAGATATACTTGTAAGCCCCATCAGATTGTAAGGAGCCGCGGTGGTCCAGAGACACAAGTGAAAGGTCTGTCTGATATCAGAAAAGGTGTCTGTGGTGAACGTGCTACGGTGGAACCCTTCATCTACTGACAGATGTCGCACTTAAGGACAAAGACCCTCATGTGCAGCTAGTAATAAAGCTAATCTGGATCCATGTTTGGTATTACTCTAACCCCACTCCTGGAATTTGATCATACAGTATATTTTGTGCATCTAACTTGTAGAAGTACTTGACTGGAAAACCTTTTGGCAAGGCTGTGTTGTTTTTTCACGAAGTGATGACAGCTACCATTATCTGTCCGTCTACTCTTGTGCGAGAATGAGTGATTGCAGCTACGGCAGCAGTTCGCACTGTCGCCTTGGCGGCTTCATCAGCCAATGAACTCCCTTCAACGTGCACGGCAACACGTTGATGACTCAGTGTATGAATCACGTGAGCCTGCGGCAAGCCTTTTTTCAGCTGTGCCACTTGTTCCCAAAGCAGTTTATGCTTTAATGTGCAACCTTTTGAATCTTTGAATCCATTCTGGCCCCAGTAGTGAAGATATTCATTGTATGACTGGACACAGTAAAATGAATCACACACAATTAGTGTGGGAAATTCTCAATCCGTATTTCTTATTGCCAGTACCAGGGCTTTTAGTTTTGCCAGCTGAGCCGTGCAATCTCCTAGAGACTGTGTCTACGTATTGCTGGGATGGAAATTTGCATCCTGCATACGACCCTTTACAATCGCACATGCTGCGATGTATTGTTGTTTACTTCCTATGGCTAGCTGAGCTGAACCATCAGTGTAAATGATATATTCATACTGATCTAGAGGCATTATTTCATTCGGGAGAGAGTATTCTGGTTCATTCTGCAGAAATGCTTGTGTTCTTAATGTAGAATCAAACTTGTAGTCTACATATGTTGCAGTGAGAGAATTAGCCCATTGTATCCATCATGGATGTAGTGCTTTAGCATTAGAAATGCTTGCTTTTGTAACAGCTCTATGGTTGGTACCAGAGTTATGACAATTATTCGTTTCTCCTGAGCCAGTGCTCTTTCTCTCACTACAGCAGTCTATACTGCTGTCAGTATTTTTTCAGTTGATGCAAAACGCATTTCAGCGTTTATTTACAAATGTGATTTGTAGGCTATGGGTTCTGTTTAACATTCATTAAAGGTGAGGAACGTGTACCCGGATTGACCTGCGATAACACGGATCGACAAATTTGTAGTGTTTACACGTGTGTGTAAGTGTTTGGAAACTATCATGGCTTGTAGGGAATTAAGTATCTCTGTATGTTCCTGTGTCCAAAGTTGAACTGAGAAATCAGGTCTATTTAAGTAGTAGAAAGGTTCCATTCTTTCTGCGGAATACCAAATGTATGTTCTGCCAAGATATGGGAATCCTGAGCGGCCTATAGACCCAGTGATCAACCTCACCATGTAAATCATGTTCATAATAAATTGTCAGTACTCAATAAATGACTTGGTTTTGTCCCCACTGCACAGATGGAGACATTTAAAATGCAATGGGAACTAGCTGAATACTTCTGGAAAATCGGAGTCAACTTTTTTTTCCAGAACACACCGATCACTGACACAGACGATGGACATACAAAATTGAGGAAAAAGTCAAGGTTTAATCTGCCTGAAGTGTGAGCCTTTGAAAAGGGAGTTAATAAATAAAGTAGATGTGTTGAATCCAAGAAAAAATATCTATCAGAATCTCACCAGAAGAGAGAAAGGCCTTGAATTCCTTCGGCAAGAAGAAACCTTCAGATAAAAGGGGTGCCACAAAGGCCTTTGATTCTGTGGAATGGGATTATCTGTTTGTCATCCTTCAATGCATGGGGCTACCCAAAAGTTTTTTAGCTTGGATACGCCTTCTATATACTGTTCAGCAGCAAGGGTTCTAATTAATGGGCATACATCCTCTTCAATCCCCATTACTCGGGGCACCCGGCAGGGCTACCCCCTCTCTCCGCTTCTTTTTGCGCTAGCAATAGAGCCCCTTGTGGCCAAAATCAGGCAACATCATCAAGATAAGGCCTTATGCTGCTTCCTCCGCCCAGTACTCATCTCCCTTTACGCAGATGACGTCACCCTATATGTCAGGGAGCGGCACCAGAATCACAAACAACCCGCTACTTCGGGAGTTTATCCAATTCGGAGGTCTCTCCAGTATCCACATTAATTGGACAAAATCTCAGATATTCCCACTCACTACATCGGCGGCGCCATTCATCACAGACTTTCCCATTGAAAGGTACGCTACTGAAGTAAAATACTTAGGGGTACCATCACTGCTGACCAAGAAGAGCTGATGAGGCTCAATTATGGTAGAACGCTAGAGCACATCACCAGCAGCATAACGAGATGGAATGCTCTCCCACTCACCATGGCGGGACGCATATGTCTCATTAAAATGGTTATCCTTCCCAAGCTACTGTATTTGTTTTTAAATATCCTTATGACCCGGGTACACATTTCTTTTCTACACTTCGCTCGGAGTTGATCCTTCTAACATGGGGTGGCAAACAACCTCGGCTGCAATGGGAAACACTTACTCGACCCTACTCCCAAGGTGGATTCGATGTCCCTAATTTTGAATTATACTATCTTTGCGCTTCCACACTATGCCCACTATTGTTTTCACCCCCCTAGGTACACGCCTCATGTGGCGACGGAACACTGGCTGGCGGATCCGGTTCCATTGGAAGGGGCCGTACTGACCACAACCACACCTCGGGCGCTCAACCTGACCTCAGTTGACTACATGGTGAAAGCATGGCAACACATTGCCAAGCGACTACAAGCCCCCATGCTATACTCGCCCTTACTCCCCCTCGTTTACCACCCAAAGATGCATGTCCTGCAAGAGGGCGCCTTAAAAAAACTAAACCTAAATACAACATCACTTGCTGGGGGGATCTCTATCTTAATAGCAAGTTTCGCACACTCCAGCAGTTATTTTCAAAGCACCCGCCCTCCCCTATGGATATTTTCCTTTCTGTACGAGTGCAACAAAGTCTTAAAGAGTATACCCCTACCTACCCACTGGAGCCCCAGGAAGTTGCCACCTTGCATCACATACTACGTACCGATACTGCCTCACACTTAGTTTTTACTTTATACCACATCTTGTACACTGGCATAACATACGCCCCTTGCACTGTTAGGGATAGATGGGCTGTTGAGCTCGGGCAAGATATCACTGATCAACAGTGGACATATTGCTGTAATCAGACCGAACAGGCCTCATCTAGCAGTCGCTTTCGCATCACCCATTATATTATAAGTTCTTACACCGCACATACTATACCCTGGTTAAACTACTTAAATATAAATTACAAGAAACTGACAAGTGTGATAAATGCGGAATGGGGGAA
Organism: Triturus cristatus; assembly: GCF_964204655.1. NCBI lineage: Eukaryota > Metazoa > Chordata > Amphibia > Caudata > Salamandridae > Triturus > Triturus cristatus. The sequence goes on from NC_140585.1 coordinate 357,746,973, forward strand.
GCTGACTTCCTACACCTCGCCTGGGAATGCAGCTCAATCCAGGCCTATTGGCAACAGGTGGTTATGGAATTCGAGCTGATGACTTCCCTGAAAATCACATTATCTCCCCTGTTAACGCTCCTAGGTTACACCGAGAAACTAGCTGTGGCATATCGTAAATTTGTTTCATTTGGTCTCCTACTGTCTAGAAGGAGGATAGCATGCAGATAGGGTCAGAGCAGGGCACCCAAATTTAAGGAGTGGATCAATGACATGTTATTTTGGCAAGACCAAACGTACACATATGCAGAACTCCTCCCCCTCACTTTACGCCCTCGCGATATTTGGGATCCCCTCAAGCTGTATCTCCTTGATCATCCGATTGATGCCGTGTACACTCCACACGACCTTGTCAATTGAACATCATGATTGACCACTGGTCGCTATTATGTACTGTATACATGCTTGATTGTGTGGATATGTCCTATGTCCAATCAAATCTGTTCTCACGCAATATACGTGAGGTCATTGTCTACTGTCAATGCTAAGAGATGTCTCATACCGGTTGTGCTATTCCGGACGTATTGTACCAATTTGGTATTTGAATATTGCTGCTACGCATGTATCTACCTTTGTACAGTAGTTGGCCTGCTGGTTCTTTTTTTTTTGTTTTAGAAAAATTGCAATAAACAAATTTAAAATAAAGGGGGAGCCACCGTCATCCAAGGCAGAGGACAATACAGGGAAGCTTGTCTCACCGTCCTACGAGATGGGAGAAACTACGAAATGCTACGGGCAGAACCCACCAACCGCCTACAAGACACCATCAAGAATTTGCTTGATGAAGCTACTGAAAATAAATGGCTTACGAGGAAGGAACGAGAAATCCTCACTACGACTGAACCACGGATGCCTCAATTTTACACGATTCCAAAGATACACAAGGAAGAACCTCGCCCCCAGGAAGAACTATAGTGTCGGGCATAGACTCCATCCTAGAGCCACTGTTGCAATACATTGATTGGTTCTTATGACCTCTTGTCACAAATATATGGTCCTACATGAAAGACACAAAACATCTGCTTAACTTGCTGAAGGAGGTGGAATATTATCCTACCACAGAAATAATGCTATCCCGGGAATGGGAGTGGGAAGCCCCAGTTCAGTGGATCATAAGCCTGGGAAAGCTGCCATTAACAGAGAATTTCTTCTCCTTTGAAGACTAGATTTAATTACAGCGCCAAAGAACGGCCATGGGAAGTACCTTTGCGCCAAGCCAGGGGCTGGTGATGCAGCGGAGTTTACCAGCTCTACACATTCATACACACAACACTCATTTGGGCCCATATACATTCATACACATAGTGAGCTGGCAAATATCCACTGGTCATCAATTTTATTTACCCTAGGAAACCTTTACACCAGTATTCTTACCATTCCTGCCTCCTGAGTAAATGAACGTTCGATAAGATCTAGTAGCAGATTAGAAAAGGGAGGGAAGACAATAATGCATTTATCGTTATTTTTAAAGAACCACAGACTCAGAAGGAGTTTTAAAGGTTTATCTGAATTAATGATTTTGTGAGTAAATCAAAATACACATGAATATACCAGAAATCTCCACCAGGAAAATAGTACAGTTAGCTTAAAATTAGTTTGCATTAATACATTCTTGTAATGACAGCACCTGAGGAGAGAAAGGACAGAGAGCAAGTACGGAGCATTTACCCTACAGATATATTTACCTAGAACGGTATGAGGACCCCGACATCAGAGAGTCATGGATTCAGGACAGTTTCAGGACAGGGAAAAGTGACCTCTTCTAGTGTAACGCCAGCGTTACACCCCTCTCTGGTGCTACTCTCTCCGGCTCGGGCTTGTCTGGACCCCTTCCTAGATGTGCCTCCCAGGCTGTTCCGCAAATTTTCCCTAGTGTTGGATTTTTCGGTCAGATTGCAGCAAAATCGGGCAGCATCTCAGCATAGCATCAGCATCAAGTGTGTCTAACTATCTAGAACTTACCTCTGTTATACCAATTCAAATGTATGATCCACCCCCAAATGTTTCAATTCCATGTTCACCCGCAATTTGATTGGGCCAAGCAGTGGGGTGAGGACATCACACCATACCAAGTGCAATACTTTTCTTTAGTCTATTGTCTAATTCCCCGCCCCTTAATTTTAATACCCACAAGCTTTATTCCCACAGATATTTCATATGGATCGGTAAGTCTAATTTACAATGTTTCTTCTCATTCCTCTCGTAGGGTCAAAAGTTGGGTTCCCATGTCCTTGCTGGGCTTGAGTTTGTCAGTCAGTCAATTTGGTTCATGTGTTCAGAGCAAGCAGATGTTTTACGCATGTGTAGAAGTCACATGGAAACAGAGACGCAGTCATCCTCCAAAGCCCAAATGGGAACTATTAATAAAGTAAAAAAAGAACACGTTAGAATACAAACTTAAATGTATTCACTGTATACCACTTACTTCTACTCTAAGTAGAACTTGCATAGGTTAGTTTCAGCACGGCATATGCGTTAGTGCATTACTTTTAAGCGGCCATTTTAGAAGCTATTGCGCAGCTGCAAAGTTTTCCCCCCAAGCGACAGAATACGTCATACTACGTAGATGCATGCGCAGAAGAATTCCTGTGTTTTAGCGGCCATTTTAGGACACTCGGATTACTTATTAGTAAGACACATAGAAAAGCGTCCCCTAGATACAATAATGTTGAATGTGGTGCACTGTTAGTACTTACGGACAGATTGGTTATAGTATTACAGGTTATTCGAGAGGATTGCATACAAGCAAGTTTCTTTTTATGCGAAACCTTGCTCCATCACTGGTTTGATGAAGAAAACATTGGAAGATCCACAAGTCACACCTTCCTGGACTCCCAGGGTGTCTAGTTTTCAGAAGTGTCTGGGTTTGGTAGGTTTCCCTAGATTGGCACCAATCCTGGGACCAAATAAGCAGGTGACCCCCCCATGCAAAACAGGTCGTATTGTGATAGATAATTTTGATGTTTCCACAATACTTTTAGGCCCTCACCTGTTGCGGGCACTTGGCCCACACACCCAACTGAGGTAGCAATTTATCGGGAGGCCTGGGGGAACACTGGGTGGTAGGAAATTTGTGCTGGCCCACTGATACCTCAACTTTTCCACACAGAAATGTGAGGAAAATTTTACTTTTCAGCTAAATTTGATGTTTGTAGGGGACTCTGGGTAAGAAAACTTTTGCGGATCCATGCAAGCCACACCTCCCTGGAATACCCAAGGTGTCTAGTTTTCAAAAATATCTGGGTTTAGTAGGTTTCCCTAGATGGCCGCCAAGCTGGGGACCAAAAATGCAGATGCCCCCGTTGCAAAACCAGGTTGTTTTGTGATAAATAATTTTGATGATGTCTACATAATACATGTTGACCCTTCCCTGTCGCAGGCACTTGACCTACCCACACAAGTGAGGAAGCATTTTTATAGGGAGACCTAGGGGAACACTGAGTGGTAGGAAATTTGTGGGTGACTACAGATTTCAGGATTTTTCCTCTCAGAAATACAAGGAAATTTATTTTTTTAAGCAAAGTGTGAGCTTTGCAGGGGATTCTGGGATGAAAAAAAACCTGGTGAGGGCCACACAAGTCACTTCAGCCTGGACCCCCCTGGGTGTCTAGTTATGAAAAATGTGCTAGTTTGGTAGGTTTCCCTAGATGCCGGATGAGCTGGGCCCAAAATCCACAGCTACCCACATTGCAAAAACCACATTGTTCTTCAGTGGAAAAATGTGATGCGCCTACGTTGTGTTTGGTGCCCTTTTGTGTAACGGGCAATTGGCCTACCCACACAAGTGAGGCATTCTTTTTCTTGGGAGACTAGGGGGAACGCTGGGTGGTCGGAAATTTGTGGCTGCCTGTAGATTCCAGGACTTTTTCTCACAGAACTACAAGGAAATGTGTTTTTAGGCAAAGTTTGAACTTTGTGGGGGATTCTGGGTAAAACAAAAAACAGGCGATAGCCACACAAGTCTGCCCACCCTGGATACCCTTAGGTGTCTAGTTTAAAAAAATGTACAGGTTGTCTAGGTTTCCATAGGGGCTGGCTAAGCTAAGGTCCAAAATCTAGAGCTACCCACATTGGAAGAAAAGACTTTGTTTTCTGTGGAAAAATGTGTTTTTAGGGAAAGTTTGAACTTTGTAGGGGATTCTGGGTAAAACAAAAAACAGGCGATAGCCACACAAGTCTGCCCACCCTGGATACCCTTAGGTGTCTAGTTTAAAAAAATTTACAGGTTGTCTAGGTTTCCATAGGGGCTGGCTAAGCTAAGGTCCAAAATCTAGAGCTACCCACATTGGAAGAAAAGACTTTGTTTTCTGTGGAAAAATTTGATTCTTCCATGTTGCTTTTTGGGCCATTTCCTGTCGCAGGCCTTAGGCCTACCCACACTAGTGAGGTACCATTTTTAGCAGGGGACTTGGGGGAATGCTGGGTGGATAGATGTTTGTGGTACCAAGCAGATTACAGAACCTTCCATCACAGAAATGTGAGGGGAAAAGGGTTTTTTAAGTCAATGTTTGAGGTTTGCAAGGGCTTCTGGCTAAAAACAAATGGTGAGAGCCCACCCTGGATACCCCTATGCTTCTATTTTTCAAACATGTACAGGTTGGCTAGGTTTCCATAGGTGTCGGCTGAGCCAGAGTCCAAAATCTAGAGTTACCCACATTGTAAAAAATGCTCAGTTTTTAAAATGCAATGTGTCCATGTTGCATTTTGGGCCGCTTCCTGTCGCGGGCACTAGGCCTACCCACACAAGTGAGTTACCATTTTCATCAGAAGACTTGGGGAAATGCTGGGTGGAAGTTAGTTTGTGACTCCCCTCAGATTCCAGAACTTTCCATCGCAGAAATGGGATGAAAATGTGTTTTTGGACACATTTTAAGGTTTGCAAGGGATTCTGGGTAACAGAACCTGGCGAGAGCCAGAGTCACCCCATCTTTGATTCCCCTAGGTGTTCAGTTTTCGCAAATGTGAAGGTTTGCTAGGTTTCCCTAGGAGCTGCCTGAGTTAGGGCCCAAAATCCACAGCTAGGCACACCGCAAAAAAAGGATCCGTTTTCAGTAGAAAAATGTGATGTGTCCACATGGTGTTTTGCGCCATTTTCTGTCGCGAGCACTTGGCCTACTCACACAAGTGAGGTACTATTTTTATTGGGAGACTTAGGGGGAACAGAGAATATTAGAATAAGTGTTAAAACCAACTGTCTTTTTCTGCATTTGTGCCTTCAAAATGTAAGACAGTGTGTAAGAAAGAAGTCATTTTGAGAAATGCCCTGTAATTCACATGCTATTATTGGTACCCACAAATTCAGATGTGCAAATAAGCACTGCTTCTAAACTCCATATCTTGTGCCCATTTTGGAAACACATAGGTTTCCTTGATACCTATTTTTCACTCTTTATATTTTACTGCTGTATACCCGGTACACAATGAAAAACCATTGCGAGGTGCAGCTCAGTTATTGGCTCTAGGTAGTTTAGATTCTTGGAGAATCTACAAACCCTATATATCCCAGCAACCAGGAGGGTCCAGCGGATGTAATGGTATTTTGCTTTTGTTTCATTTTATAGGAAAACCTTTAAGGATCTACACAAATGACCCCTTGCGGATTCAGTATGTTGTCTACTTTGCAGAAATGTATAGTTTTCCAGGATCTACCATTAGATTTGCACCCATTTCTACCACTAATTGGAAAGGTGGTTGAGAGCACACAAAATAGGAAAAATAGGCAATGTCCCTGTAAAATGCCAAAATAGTGACGACAATTTTGGTTTTCTGATTAAAGTCTGCCTGTTACTGAAAGTTAGTAAGATAGCGATTTTAACATTGCAAACCCTTCGTTGATGTCATTTGCAGGAAAAAAAGCCAGATGCTTTCTTCTGCAGCACATTTTTCCCATAAAACTCAAAATGTAACTGTAGTTTGGATAATTTCTCAATCTGCTCCAGGGGAATCCACAAATCCTGGGTACCTTTAGATTCCCTAGGATGTTGGAAATAAGGAATAAAAATTGGCAAAGATACCTTAAGTTCTGGGGACCTAAGTGTGAAGATCCCGAAACAGCCACAAAAAGGTGTAGACCAGGGGGGAGAGGTGTTTAAGGCCTAGCAGCGAAGTGGTTAATAAACTGCTTGCGCAACTGTTGATCCCTAAAACTTTTACGTTGACATTCTGATATGAGTTTACACAAAACAGTAATGGGTGTCAACATCTTCCTCAACTGTTTGAAGAACTTGTGTCTCAATACTACCAAACAGGGTTGAGTATAAAATATAATCTGAAGTTTCCTCACCGCTATTTAAAACTCATTAATATCTTCACCTTCAACCTGTGGTATCTTAGAAAGATGTTTGAACAAAATATAGTGAATGTAATAGTAAGCTTTTCCTTCTTCCTGCTCTGAAACTTTATGTACCAATAGCTCCCAGGTAAGTCTCAAAGACATCAAACCACTGTTTCCAAGGAACCGGAGGTTCACCTGGAAGATCCAAAAATCGGGGAGGAGGATTCACAGACTGCATGTTAACACACAAGGGAGTTCAAGAATATCTGCTGAAGTGTGTAAATATGAAGTGGAAGAACACACTGTAATATAAAAAAGACCTAACACTATTATAAGTGCCTATCACTGGGTAACGTGCACAGAAAGGTTGCTTATAAAGGTGTGCACATCACCGAACAATGTGCAGAAAGGAACAGAAATTGCTGACTGACCGCAAGGGTGTGCATATTACCAAGGTATGTGGGAAATTATATTTTGGTGTTAATGTCACTTATGCATCCGACACAGTCGACCTACCGTAAAATTATGATGTTGATATCCCAACGAGCAAACTACCTCCAGCGGATTTGCAGATAGTACCAAAGAATAAACTGCCTCAGTAGATCTATAGCTAGTACCAAACTCTGTGTCCCCAAGGCACAAGAGATATCTCACCCAAAGTTTTTTTTGTAAGAAATAGAAAAAAAAATAGTCACTCGTAAAAGTGAACCAGCATGTTCGAATATACACTCTTACTTATGAGTCATAGTGCACACATTTCCTGAACAGTTTGCGCATACCTTAACAAAAGGCTGTGAACAGATAATCACCTGCTTGGTTCCAAAATGGCAGCTGTATTGGGCACAAACAGTCCACTTACATGGATACTTTAAGCAACCGATGTGGTCTCCTTTAGTTGCCTTTCTCTAATATCAGTCTCAGGCTGGTAGGCACATGAGCACCACCTACCACCCAGAGATGATGTCGCTGTAAGATCAGGTGGGAAGAGTTCTGAGTGAGGCAAACGGAAGAGCACCGAAACCCCTGGCGGAAAGAAAAGTATGTTTCTCACCTACCGGCGCCCCTCAGTATGTCCGTTGTCTGTAGATGGGGCAGTGACATTCTGAACGATGTTTCTCCATGACAATCTCCTCATGCACTCACTGTAGGAAAGTGGGTTTCTGTTGCAGTATCCCCTTACGTTTTGCCTGACTGAATGCAACTTTGACTGAATGTGTTCTGGGTTCCTTCTAATCAGGTTCCCAGTGCCTGTGGTCTTTCCCAAAACGGTACCTTTGCTTCTACATTTGGCTCACATATAAGTCCCTTATAAAAGGTACGATGGGTACCAAGGGCCTTGTGACCAGTGAGGATCTCGAAGGGCTGCAGTATGTATTCTGCCACCCTGAGACCCCTCACTAAATGCATGCACACTGCCACTGCCGCCTGCCTGTTTTGGTACAGATAAAACTGAAGACTCAACCTGGCACACATCCCTGTGTGTTAGGCATACCAGCACTATAAGAGGCATAGGTAAGTCATCTCTACAGCATGCCTTAGAGCCCTAAGTCAGGGTGCACTATACCTCTTGTGAGGGCATAATTATGTGAGCAGATATGCCCCTATATTGTCTAAGTCCATTCATTATAAGTGCACAGTGAGACCATACTAAGTATATGGGCTGGTATCTCGTCATTACGAGTTCCACAGCTCCATGATGGCTTCACAGAATTCGAAGATGTATACTTAATGAACCCAAACTGATGTCAGTGCTGGATTAATTAATAAATGCACTCAGAGGGCACCTGAGGGGTGCCCCTGAAAACCTACAGACCTACTAGTGTGAGACGCACTGGTCTGCACCAGCCTGACACTTCTACACATGTCAAACCCCCTGAGGCGAGAAACTTTTGCTCTTGTAGGTCAGAAACAAAGCTTGCTCTTGGTGGAGGGGCTTCACACCTACCCCCAAGCAGGAACAGCATTGAAGGGTAGTGAGCCTCAAAGGCTTCCAGCCCTTTGCTATGCTGAACAAGGCCTCTCCAGCTAGTGGAGATGTCCACCACCGACAAACCCCACTTTTTGGCAGCAACGTTGGCAGAAAATTGTTAAGCAGGAGAGGTGTGTCCCCTCTCAGCCAGAACCACCCCTAAGGTGTTCTGAGTTGAAGTGATCCCCTCTTTGAGAATCCCCCATATTGTTTTGGAGGATTATAGCCAATAGGATTACGGGTATGCCCCCTCCACAAAGTGAGCGGACGTACACAGGGTGTAGTAACCCTAAAGGTAAGTAGCTCATTGGCTACTACCTTTCAGCCCTTGTAACACCCCTAAATTGAGTATTTAGGGGCACCCCTGAACATCGATCCTCAGATTACTAGCGATGTAAAGAAGAAGGGCCAAAGAGACATACCAACAGTGAAGACTCCAGACGACAACTGACTTGGCCCCAGCCCTAGCGGCATGTCTGTAGCCCTTGAAGAAACATGCTCAAAAAAGTGACTCATCCTGTGGGCCCAGCAACCTCCAAAACCCTGGGAGAACTGCCTCCCTTCTCCAAAGACCAAGAACTCATAAGACAGCAGTCCTGTCCACAAAGCGCTCTGTAGTTCCTATAAAACCTATACAGGATCGGTGCGTTTGGACAGCATACACTGTAGAATTGGTGTCGGACTGATTCTGAACACCCCCACCGAGTATGTTGGTCTTCTGTATCAGCTAGCTCACAGTGCCACTAGAATCTCCTCTTAGAAAGGAGAGAATAGTTCTAGGCAACCATCGAACATGACAACCCTGATCCCTCAGGACCGTGGAAACAATATACCACTTTTCGCTCAGGCTCTCGTACTTACTTAGTCTATCTTAGAGAGGTACACAGAATAAACAGGCTGGGCGTTTCAATAAGTATTTATTGAATAGTTGTTATTCTGGTGTAAAATAGATGAGCTGCAACAACCATTAGACAGTAAAAGATATAAATGATTAGCATTACTATGAAGGTAAACGGATTGGATAGCTCTACCATCCTGCAGTAATCATGAATACATACAAGTACATAAAATACAGGATAATAAAAAGATGCTTACTCCTACGATGCTTACCTAACTAGATGTACCTAAGTGTACCTAGCATGTGTGCAGGTGTTAAGCCAAGAATCCCTCTAGGATAAAGTCAACCCCATTACCTGAAGTGAGAGATTGTGGGACTCCGTCTTGGTCTCGTGTTGGACACCCCGAGATGGATGTTAGACCACTGCGAGCTGGAGTGTCTGCATGCAGGAACCTCAGAGTCTCTGGTCAGGGTGTCGGCAGGGAAGTCCTGGTCTCCTCTGTTTATCTTAGCAAGATGTGCGGTATATATACCCATAGGTCTCCCCAGGGGTCCTACCGCGCTGTATTACTGTGTCGGTCTAAGGATGACGTCGGGCATGAACTTTATACATAAAATATAAGACAGGAAATGGTAATCCTGTTGTGCTACCAATAATCCTCATGCATAATGTATGAGATTTTGAACTAGGGAAAACCCGCGTTCTGAATGCTGTGTCGTATCTAGGTAAAAGGTCAGTCCCTGTAAACCGTTCTAAGTGAAATGTAGGTAAGAATATAGGTGAAGGGTAACGAAGTTACTTGAGCCTATATTATGGTACCTATATGGAATATGATCAGTGGGGGTATATGATGCCCACTTGTTTCATCCAAAATGTTCTCATCTTTTCATCACGACAATGCATGCGTTGCTGGAGTAAGTGGAATTGAGGGGGGATAGAGTGTGGTTTCAAATGTGAAAATGATGGATATAAGTGAGAACAACATTTGAAATTAAAAGGAGAGGAAACACAAGTTTTTTGTCATGTAAAGGGGGTGGAGTATTTTTCGAGTTATCATTAGAAAGGCTGATTAGTGGTGTAAGGATTGTGTTTCACGAGATTCACATAATGGGATTAACTTAGCAACGTACAGTTAATAGCCAATAAGTTACAGACAACATTTATATACTGTTTATGTAAAATGCACAATATGCTAATGGTAAATATTTTGTTGTTATTCATAGTTACCCCTGAAGAAGGGCTTCTGGCCTGAAATGCATTGGGTTGCTAATAAACACTGCCCGGAACGAATCATGCACTAGTCGTGTTTTAGTATGAGGTCCGGTTAGGCACTACAGTGACATGAGAAGCTTGGGAAACGGCATACATTTCCTGCATGTGGACTGAACAAAAAGCAATTGAAAAGTGAAACTTTATTAAATTTGAATATATGGATGATTAGCGGAAAGTTGGAATATATAAGCGCGTAAAATAAGTAGCGCATATGAGCAGTACGGCTGGGGGTGGGGTAACATGTGCCCCACACTTTGAGATATGTGTTCAAATTTGTAGTGTTGATTGGGCAAGGCACTTACTCCAGCAACGCACTCATTCTCGTGATGAAAAGATGAGAACATTTTGGATGAAACAAGTGCACATCCTATACCCCCACTGATCATTAACATGAATGTTGCCCTAACATGGATTGCACCCAAAGAAAGCAAATGAACGAAAAAGATAAGCGTTTACAGGAATGGAACCATTCACACGCAAGGCGAAACAACTGGTTTCGTTAAGCTAGTCGGTGTTAGGAAAAAAAGGGAAATGGACACGAACTATGAAACTACTACCACATTTAAATCGGCGCATATCACGTTAAATATTGTCTTTTTTGTTTATTAAGTTGGCAAATTCATGTTACATTAATTATACGTAAAGAAAGACTTCAGTTTCAAAGATTGGGACGAACTTATTGCACTATGGGACATGCAGTGTTTTAATTCAAAGGGAGGTGGAAACCGGCAAAAACAGAGTAGTGGTGAATTACGCAACTTATTGGAGGGGAAAGACAGGATTTGAATGGGGTTAAAATGAATGGAAGTATGGGCGGGGTGAATGAATTTTCGAATATGTGAAGAAGAGGAACTGGTTTTAAACATCATGGCAGGTATGAGTCATCTTCCACCGGGGATTAAAAATTGGCATGAAGTGTTGTGTAAACCTGCGGGTTGAATTTGTAGAATTAGAACAGGAGTGGTAACGAATGAGTCTGAGTGAGAGAGGAAAGGGGTGGTGAATGGAGTGGAATTGAGGGGGGATAGAGTGTGGTTTCAAATGTGAAAATGATGGATATAAGTGAGAACAAAATTTGGGGGTAAATAATTTAATTACCGGGACTTAATTTGATACAGAAACATAATAAAAATAGCTCAGTAAATAAGAGGCAGAATCCGTGGTATTAGAGGTTCGGAATGGGCTTTATTCCAATGGACGATTCGAATCGGTTGCTCCAAGTTCCATCACCACGAAGGTTCAGGAAGTGAAGTACATACATTATTGATAATTAATCACTTTTATACAATAGGCATTACAGTGAAGCAAATGCAAGAGGCGTAACAATTGATAGCAAAGATAACATTTCACATGCGTAGCTGAAGGAGGCGTAATTGGGAGTAACAAGGAAACGTCATTGGTTGTGATGTCACATATGGGTGGACCTATGAAATAATTTCGCAATGTCAGCAGAAATACTTGGCAGAGATGCGCGCGCAGCAGCATGACGTATGATTGACGTGCAACTAGGGGGTGAAGGGGACTTGACATTTAGCTCTACATGTGGCGACAGAAGTCTGGAGGGTCAAGTCAACCTAATCCCCAAATCATATCTAACATCCTATGTTTAAAGAACTATGTTATCCAAAAGAGAGGTCTCTTAGAGTAGAATCTTATTCTATACTGACTATACTGACTGTAAGTGCGTGTACAAGCGTCTAAGTGTCTACACTAGATGCGAGGGCAGGAATCTTCCATAGTAACAGGGCTATGAATTACTTGCATAAAGACAGAGAAACCGGGCCTTTGCTTGGTAGCTGGAGGAATGTTTACTTAAACTACTAGACAGGAATGCATTGGGCAGGGAGCGGAGCAGATAATTTCGAAGGTGAAATACAGTTTCTTGGCAGGCAACAGGCTGATGTCAGGCTTCGTGAGCCGCGCAGGGAATGAGACAAAGTTCATGGTCACAGATGCAGGCTCAGACTGGAGCTTCAGAGGCAGAAAGCAAGAAAAGCTTGATGACAGAATCAGGGCCTACTTGCCTGGACTGTAAAATGGCATAAGTGAACCATATAAAGCCGGTGGCCTTTCATACTTAGGAATGGAATATCCGGCCTATTCATGGCGGATCTGAAAGAGGACATGTTGACGGTGGACGCACATGTGTTTGCGTCTTCATAACTGGAACTGGAGGAAACATACATGTACTTGTGATTCATACATGAAACCGTTGGGGTCCAAGATAGGGGACATAACTGATCAGAAAAATCCATATTTCCACATTCCCTCCTTGTCCCCTACTTGCCCGTTAAGAGATATCAATCTTCATCAATCCATTGATCTGTTCATATAACATCATTTGTTCTTCTTTTTTCTTCTGGGACGAATGAAATCTTGGTGATGGAATACACGATGTGGCACACAGACCACAGATCGCTGGTCCACATTGTAGGCATAGACAGCAACTGAATAGTATGAGAAAGCCAATACCTAGGAAGGATAGGACCTTCCATCCAAAGGTAGATAATACACTCCAAAACCAACCGGAACAAGTCCAGGTGCCTGGATTCTGGTGTATCTGGCTTACAATCTTATGAAGGCGAGTTATGGCTTTATATACAGATGGCGAATTTTCTGGTATGAAAATGCAACAACTTGATCCGATGACCCTACAAGCTCCGCCCCTATCGGCCAGGATGACGTCAAGGACAAGACGATTCTGAAGCACAACAATCCGCATAGCAGACTGTTCTTCTGTTAAATTGCCTAAGGCGGAAATAGTTTCGTTCACTACTGCTTCAAGGGTTCTAGTTAATCTACGTATCAGCTTACTATTAGTAACGGTACCTATATAGGGAAAGAGACCTTTATTGAAATCTGTGTATTTTTCCCATGCTGTTTCAGTGTAATCGACAATTGGGAGATCTCTCCTTTCTCTATTGTGTACTAAATGAGTATTTCTGTGATAATCGGGAGGAGCTAGGAAAACAGGTAGCAAAAGGAATCCAATGTAGCAGGTACCATCCCAATCTAGAGGCAAACGTACATATGCCGTCTGACCACATATGAAATAGGAATGGCGGGAAGCTCTAAATATCGACTTGCCTTGATCACTGAATTCTATTACAGTGGTGCATCTACTATGGCCCATATGTATGGAACCATTCTTTCTTACACATAATTCACCTTTTACTGGAAATATTGACATGGCGGGCAAAATTGGAGTAGCTTCGGATTCGACATTTAGGATCATGAGATTAAGCGTAAAATTACCTAATCCATATACTTCATTTTCTAGATCAATTCCTGTTCTCTTGGGAAGTCCCTCCTTGTTAGGGTAGCAGACTTTAAGTAAAACTAAGTTTAAATTTCCCCTTACCCAGTTGTCTTGATAAACTGCAGAATTTGAATCTAGGGGATTAATTAAACTAAACCATGCTCCACAGGAGCCGTTGTGTGTGAATGGGTATGGAAAGAGAGGTAGAATTCCTTTATAATTCTGATAGGGAGGGAGTCGGCCGCATATCCAACAATTTGTGGCATTGCTAACCTGATGGGAATGATGTAACATACTAATGAACGTGTTATTGCGCAGCGCAAATCTATAAGACAACTCATGCAGAGGTAATTCACTAAAAGAATGTTCAGCAGTAACATTATAAACATGTCTAGAAATAGGATAATATATGTGCAACAATATACTTGCAGTAATTATTAAAAGACTCAAGAAAAACAAAATTAATAACGTCACTGTGCAATGACTACGCAGTGATTTACAGTATGCATGTCGTTTCAACATTTTTCGGGTGTTTTCTCTATTCAGATCTAAGGGATACATGTCAGGGACAAATTCAACCGCTTCACCTTGGAGAGGACTTAAACAATCAAATTTCCCGACCGGTTAGATCTGATTTTAGTTTATATTGTTCGTGACTACTTGTTTCAACAAAAGGAAGTTTTGAGTCAATGGGTGAAGACACACGAGGTGTGGTGTTTACGTCCGATGGTAGTCCATGAAATTTCTTGATATGACTTGAATGTATCCAGCCTTTTCTGCCTTCGATCTTCACGGCTGTCCTTGTGGTGAGCAAGACCAGTTGCGGTGACTTCCACCTAGGATCCAGCTGAGTCTTTCGATCAAAGTTCCTCACGAGGACCAGATCCCCCGGAACTATGTCATGGGGTTTCACCTCAGTGTTGTCAGGAAAAGCTGCAGCTACCTGTGAACGACAAGATTGTAGTGCAGACATCAAGGAAGCCAAGTAATCTGTCAGCATATTACAGTCAATATCAGTTATTTTACGTGGTATAGGCGTCCCCCACATATTTGGTGGTCTGCCAAAGATCACCTCATACGGGGATAGCCCTGTTCGAGAGTGTGCTACCATTCTCATGTAAAAGAGTGCAACTGGTAAGGCTACTACCCAGTCGACACCTTTCTCTCTGCATATTTTGGACAATCTGATTTTCAGGATCTGATTATGTCTTTCTACGAGACCTGCTGCCTCGGGGTGTCGGACACAGTGGAATTTCCACTGATAGCCTAACAAAAGTGAAAAGTGTTTCATTAGTTCGGATGAGAACGGCTGGCCGTTATCTGAGTAGACAGCACGTGGTAAACCGTATCGTGGGAAGAATTCTCGAACTAACTGTTTGGCAGTAGTCGGGGCAGTGTAATCTGAAACCGGGTATGCCTCTGTCCAACGGGAAAGAGCACAGACAACTACGAGAACATATTTGAATCCTCAACATCGTTCCATCTGGATATAATCCATCTGGAGGACTTCAAAAGGGTGATCAGGAGACTGAAATCCACCCTGTTCTACGGGAACGCTTTTTCCTGGGTTAAACTGACAACAGATCATACAGGTACGAACTTTTTGCTTGGCTGCTGCTCGTAAATGTTTATTGAACCAAATGTGTTGGATGCTGTCTAGCATAGCTTTTTCTCCTAGATGCGCTGGACTATGTATAGTGTTAATAATAACTTGGACCATTGAATCAGGAAGGAACCACACAGATTTTTCCTTCGTCATCCATCCTTGGTCCGTTTGAATCCCTCCTAATTCAGTCCATTTCTTTATTTCGTCTGGTGTAGCATGCGTCTGTATGTCAATTACATCAAGAGCGGGATCTTTAATCGTCATACAATGTGTTGGCGTAGGGACTATTGTCTTTGTCATGTCGGATGTTTGAGTTTGAGCAGTCTGTTTAGCTGTTCTGTCAGCTAGATCATTGCCTTGAGAAATGATATCAATAACTTTCGTATGAGCTTTACATTTCATAATAAGGCATGAATGAGGGGTCCGTGCTGAATGTGGGCACCGTGAGAAGTTAAATAACCTCTCTCTCGCCACAGCACGCCGAAGTCATGTACAACTCCGAATGCATAACGTGAATCAGTGTATATGTTGACTCTTTTATTTGTGGCTTGAATACAGGCTTGTGTCAGAGCGATGAGCTCTGCGGCTTGAGCTGACAAGGTATTTATACAATTTGTTTCAATGATTTCAGTGTCTGTTGTGACTGCGTAAGCGGCCACTAACTCTCCTGTACTTGTTCTCATACATGAACCATCTACATACAACGTTAGGTCTGGGTCTGACAATGGGACATCTGTCAAGTCTTGTCTGGGTTTCGTCGTGATTGTAATAACATCAATACAATCATGAGCTAGTGGGTCTATTCCGATTACGGGTAAAAGTGTGGCAGGATTCAATGTGTTACAACGTCTGATTTCTATATGTGGCTGGAACAATGTTAATTCATACCCTGTAAGTCGCGCTATAGTCAGGTGCTGTGTTTGCGTTCTATTCACAAGAACTTCTACTGCATGTGGTACTTGAACTGTCAATGGATGTCCTAACACTATGGCATCGCTTTGTCTTATTGCTAAAGCTGTTGCTGCCACCGATTTCAGGCATGCAGGCAAAGCCTGAGCTACGGGATCTAATGTACTAGAAAAATAAGCACATGGTTTGTGGGATCCTGCCTGTTCCTGTGTGAGTACTGACAAAGCAGTACCTTCGCGTTCTGTAACAAAGAGTGTAAACTGTTTATTGTAACATGGTGTTGCTAAAACCGGTGCTTGACATAAAGCTTTCTTTAAGCTTTCAAAAGCTTGTGTATGTTCCTGAGTCCAAGGGAGAACAGTCGATGTGGCTGCCTCCTGTGTTGTCAACTGAATGAGTGGTTTTGCTAGAAATGCATACTGAGGGATCCACTGCCTACAATATGAAGTGAGGCCTATAAAAGCCCGCACCTCCTTTTGTGTCTTGGGTATTGGCATGTTAGCTATTAACTGAATGCGGTCGGGTGTAAGCTGCCTTCCCTCCTTGGACAGCGAGTGTCCAAGATAAACAACTCGCTGGACACAGAATTGCAGCTTAGAAGGGGACACCTTGTGCCCCTTTTCGGCTAGAAATTGTAAAACTGTCAGTGATGCTTTCTCACATTCGGGTTCGCTTCTAGCGGTGATCAGCAGATCATCGACATATTGAAGCAGGGCAGTGTTCACTGGCATGTGGATACTGTCG
Organism: Triturus cristatus; assembly: GCF_964204655.1. Lineage (NCBI taxonomy): Eukaryota > Metazoa > Chordata > Amphibia > Caudata > Salamandridae > Triturus > Triturus cristatus. Next base: position 357,763,884 of record NC_140585.1, read on the forward strand.
AGTTCTCGTTTCAGTGCTTGGCTATAGATGCTGGGGCTTTCTGTAAATCCTTGAGGTGCGCGTGAGAATTTAAAGCTACGTCCATTTAAACTAAATCCGAACAAGTATTGGCTTTCCGGATCTATAGGGACGCTGAAAAAGGCATTCTTGAGATCAATTACAGTAAAGAATGTTGCTTCAGAATCAATAGCTGTCAGTAATGACGAGATATCTGGGACCACAGGGAATTGTGGCACAATGCACTTGTTTAATTCGCGCAGATCAATAACCAATCGATATACTGGCGGGGCCTTCGGATCTGTTCGTTTAAGAATCAGAATTATCGGTGAATTACATACATTGGAGTCTGTTTCTACAACCACTCCTTGGGCAATGAGCTCGTCAATGATTTGTAGTAAAGCCACTACAGCATCTGGTGGTAACTTGTATTGTCGCATTCGTGGTAGTACCACTCCTGCCTTTAGTGTAACTCGATATGGTGTAATATTCATGCAACCAACATCAGTAGGGCCTTGTGCCCATAGATGTGTAGGTAAAGTCTGCAGTCGGGGATCCATGTCTCTAGACACATAGTGACCTTTGAAATCACGTAAAAACAATCTTACTCCTTCCGGAGAACAACATATTATAGCTCCTAGAGCTTTCAGTGTTTTTATACCTAACAAGTTTTCTGGACATGATTTAGTAAGCAATAAATCTGTAGTTCTGGTCAAGGGTCCTATCGTAAGTGGAAGAGGCTGTGATACTTCATTAACAATAGGTTTTCCTGAAAAACCAAGGGAAATATTCTGTGAGCCTGAGAGGGGTGCCCCTGGAACTTCACTACGTTTTATGGTTGTTCGACTTGCCCCTGTATCGAGTAAAAATTTTCTATCTTGGCCTAATAATTCACTATGTACATAAGGTCCTTCTTGGTCTACTGGGACCTCGATAAGGGGTAAGTCAACTTCCCTCTCTAGGCTGGTTCATGCGTATCGTTGATAATCGGAATAGTCATACTGTGCGGTCTGGTACAGCTGTCGTGTCGTGGTTTGTGTGGCAGCAACAGGCAGCGCTGGTGCAGCTGGCACAAACTGTATAGACTGTTGTGGAGCTGGCATGGACTGTGCATGCTGCGGGGCTCCTTGTTCATTCTGATCCTGTCTAAGTGGCCGTGGTCTTTCTTTTGTAATACCTGTGGCGATATTACGCTTCAGGACTGGGCAATCGTGTATATAATGACCTGGTTGTTTACAGTAGTTGCATGTCCCTTTTACAGGTCCTGCTGAATCACCGGAATGTGTCGTACCCTTTTTATGTCCTTCAGCTGGAACTGTCTGGGAGACTAGCATTTTCATTTTCGTGTCTTTCATGCGTCTTTGTTCATGATCTTGTTCCTCTCTAATTCTATTGTGATGATACTGTAACATTTGTAACATTTGTGATGGGGTGTTACCTTGCCAGGTACTCTCGAATTTTAATACTCTATTCTTCACTTGGGGCAAGGAATTTTCAACTAATTTTGTCACAAACAGATGTGGGTATGATTCGCTACTTGCTTTTATGCCACTATTTATACCAAAACATTTTTCAAATCGAGCATAAAAATCACTAGTGTCTTCATCTTGCTTTTGTTTACAGGCTGAGATTGCACCCCAGTCTTCCTTTTTCGTAGTTAATAAACGTGGCAGTACCTGTACTAGTAAACCTGGTAGTGCTTTAGTTTTGTCCCCAAGTCCCGAACCTGGACCTCGGGCCTTTTCTTCATTTTCTAATGCTGTCCAGTCTATCTTTTGGTCTCCCACCTCCCACTCTTTTTCCTTGAGTTTTTCATAAATGCCAGCAGGCATCAATACCTTTAATATTGTCATAATGTCGGGATAGGTATACTCTCCCATGAGTAACATGTCTTTAATTTCTCGGTGGAAACCCGCTGGGTCTTTGTCATGACTGGGTACCACTTTCTTCATTTCTAACAATTCTATTTTCGATATGGGCGTATATAGAAATACACGTTTAAACTGATTGTCCTCGCCCTTTATTGGGTGTACTTCTCGTAAGGGATTCTGTCTGTCCATGTAATACATCGGTCTTTCCTTGATGGGCAGTGAGACATGTTCTGGACATACAAAAAGAATGTACTGCTTTCTTTTTTTTGCAAAAATTTTATTAAAACAATAAAGCAGTTACAAGCATTGGCCTACAACCACCAGGGCCGGCCGCTAGACTCAGAAAGGATCGTACATTAGTGAAAGCAGTAGGCGACACCTGGGGCCCAGCCCCGTAAATGGCTCAGGATAGCTCGAGAGAAGCAGGAGACATACATTTAACATAAATAACAACAAAAAAAAAACAAAAAAACAAAAGGCGAGGCATACGGACAGAAAGCGTGTGTCAGGCTACATCCGGGGGACTTTTACTCCAAACCTTCAATTAGCTATCAACAGGAGGGAGTACTGAAAGATCGGGGGGGGGTAACGGGAAAGGAACATCTATATTCGATTATTACAATCAGTCGCAAGGAACCGTCAAGGGTCAGGGGGACAAGGCAATATCGGTGTCCACTAGGGGGGGCGTACAGATACCCCCACGATACACATTCCATTGCCCCCAAATTCTACTCCATGCCCCGGGTTTACCGCGGGCCACATATACCGTCTTCTCCCTGAACATACACCAGTCCATGTTTTCCTTCCATACTGACACGGTGGGTGGCCGCTGGGAACCCCAAAGCTGCGCTATATCTCTCTTAGCAATCATGTAGCCCAGGGCCGCCCACCGAGTCTGCGCCGCATTATAATCATTAGGCTCCCACACATTCAAGACACAGCGACGCACCTCCGGCAGCAGCGCCACCCCGGTGACTTGTCCCATGACCCCATGAACCCGACGCCAGTATTCCGCCACCTCCCGGCACTCCCAAAGGATATGGAGAAAGGTGGCACTGAGCCCACACCCCCGCTTGCAGAGCCCATCTTCCGAGAATCCCATCGAGACCAGACGGGGGCTCGTCACATACACCCGGTGGAGAATCTTTAACTGGACCAGGCGGAGACGGGCTGGAATGGCGACTTCCTTGGGGGACGATAGTGCGGACTGCCAGTCCTCGTCGTCTAATTCCACCCCGTCCCCCGTCCACGTCTCCCGAAGGCGCACCAATAGGTCAGCCCGATTATTAATGAGTTTTTTATAGATTAAGGAGATAGGACTGTCGGGAACATGACCATCAAGTATGCGGTCCTCGAGGGGCGAAGAGGCCGGGATCTTGGTCCCCTCCCCAAAGACAGAGAGCAGGGCATGCCGAACCTGGGCGTATCGGAAGAACTCCTTTTCCGTGAGTTCGTATTCGCTCTGGAGCGCCGCGAAGGTCTTAACCGCGCCCTTCATCCATAAGTCTCCCACTCTACTGATGCCAATCGTGTCCCAACGGTCAAACCCCTTCGTTGTCCAGAGGCTTCCCAGTCGGTCGGAGGCAAATAAAGGAGTAGCGCATGTCAGTCGCTCACTCCAGCCCATGGCTACATTGGCCGCCTTCCAAATCCGTACCGCGATCTTAGTGGGGCCCGTCAGGGTCCGTCCAGCCGAGCGGGAGTAAAGCGCCCTGTTATAGTTACCGCCGGGAAGCAGGAATTTATCCATCTCATACGCCGGGTTCAAGCCAGGCGCATACGTGGCATGGTTAATGGCTGACAGCTGTGAGGCCCAATAATACCTGCGAATGTCGGGAAGCGCGATGCCCCCGTCGTACCAGGGGAGAGTGAGTTTGGCCAGGGCGATACGCGCCCGTCCGTCCCACACCAGTCTCCTCTGCAGGCTCTCTACTTCCCGAAAGTAGGCCACTGGAATGATGTCGAAGGAGTTCTGAAGTGCATAGAGGAACCTGGGAAGGGACATCATTTTAAACAATGCGGCCCGACCCAGTGGGGACAGGGGCAGCCTACCCCACCGAGCCGTGTCTTCCCTCAAACGCCGAAGTGGAAGCAGGAGATTGTGCTCATAGCGAGCTACCGGGTCCAGCGAGATGTGTATCCCCAGGTATTTAAAGCCGGACAGAGATATTTGGATCGGAAGCCGAGGCGGCAGGAGAGGGGGGCCACCGGAGATAGGATAGACACAGGATTTAGACCAGTTAATCGTGAGACCCGAATTTCTCCCGTAGGAAGTCAGAACGTCGAAAAGAACGTTAAGCGACTGCCGCGGCGAGGTAAGATACAGGAGGATATCGTCAGCATATAACGAGACCCGATCCTCAAAGCCCGGGGCCCACCGGATCCCCCTGATCGAGGGCTCCCAGCGGAGCCAAGCGGCGAGTGGCTCCAGGGCGAGAGCAAAGAGCAGAGGGGACAACGGGCACCCCTGCCTCGTACCCCTACCGAGAGCGAAGGGCCGAGAGACCCGCCCATTAACCACCACCTGAGCCATGGGTCCCGTGTAAAGAAGCTTCACCCAGCCGAGAAATCCCTCCCCAAAGCCGAATTTGGTCATGACAGCCCAGAGGAATGGCCACTCGATGGTGTCAAAGGCCATCGTGGCATCTAAAGAAACCAGCACGGCCGGTTCGGAGAGGTACTCTGCCCTGGCGAGGGCGCCATGGAGTCGCCGCAAGTTGAGGGCGGTGTTGCGATGTGGGATGAAGCCGCATTGATCAGGATGAATCAGATCGCAGATAACGCTCAACAAACGATTGGCAAGGACTTTAGCCAGGATTTTAGGCTCTGCATTTAGCAGTGAGATAGGCTGTACTGCTTTCTTGATTCTAGTATTTCTTTAATTAGCTTAGTACCTGAACCTCTCCATCTATTCGTGAGTAATTCAGTCAATATATCAGGTAAGGGACCAGGATCTGAATGTTGGCTTTTATATAGTATAAGAAGTTGTTGAATCATATAAATCCCAGCTAAACGCTGTTCATCTGGGGTGAGATTCAAAAATGTGTGTGCTACTGTATCATCACCATATTTTCCGGGACTGTCAACCCAATGAACGGCTGACCTGGCTAATTCTTGTTCATCCATAGAATCGAGAAAATGATAACCCCTTCGTTCTCGCAGTAATTTGTCAGCGGCTTGGAACGAATGCTCGGGGGACCTTATATTTATTATAGGTGTTTGGAAATTCCTGTTATTATCTGGACATATCGGACGTATCGGGTCAGTAAAACATCTAGTACTATTACAAGATCTTCCTCTACCTACATAGGCTATGGTTTCTGACCTTCCTCCTCGCTTTGTTCGAACTGGTCTACCGCTAATCTCTCTTCGTGTAGGCGTTCTATTTCCTTACGGATCTTTCGGCACATGGCTATTATACAGTTTTGCTTATCATGTCTCCCTTCTGATATATTCTGGCTCCATCTGGTAAGAGTTTGCATTGCTTCCGGGTCTACCCCCGGTCGGTCTTGATTTCTGATCACACAATTTATAAGGAAACGTAACAGTTCCCCTTGTATCTCCACTTTCTGGTATTCCATAGCTCTGTTAATACATTCAGAATCTCGCCCTGTTTGGACAAAATGGTATATATTATCTAGATGCATAGTCATTCCTGGTAACTTCCCTAAATACACCGCGGCTCGTCTGATACGTAATGATGCCATGATCATTTCGTCCTCTTTGCCGGGCATAGGGTCATATCTACAATCTATAAGAAGTTCCTTAAGCGTACGGGCATTTATGAGTTTGGGGGTACGTGGATGTGCTGATTCTTGAAAGGTAAGTTTATTTATTCTGGGTGGCGTAGAAAAAATATTGGTAGCACCTCCGGTAGCCCCGTCTGGGGTATCGGGCGTGAAAGGATTCGTTGAACGCGATACAGCAACTATAGGTGTGGACACAGCTATAGAAGTAGCTGTAGGAACAGATGAGGGAACAGATGTGCTTGCCGGAACTTGTGTCAGGATTTGTTGTTGTAGAGATACAGATACAGGATCTTGGCGTTGAACCTCCCCGGCCGACGGTCTATGTGGGGCGGGGTTAGCATACTCGGGAGCTGCGTCATCTAAATATGAGGAAAGAAAAACATCTTCTGCGGTTCTAGGATGCCCCTTAGGATGTACTTTTATTGGAAATAATGGGGGTGGCAAGTCTTTTGGTATCCCCGGAGTAGCCTTAGGTAATCCCTCGGCCAGAAGGGGATACATACCCTTCATAAGGGCATTTCTTTGTCTGTCTACTTGTTCTGATTTCACTCGTGTACCTTCTTCAATTAATAGATTTTCTCGGACTTTATTTGAATTCTCTTTACTCTTCTCTTCCTGTCTACGTGCTTTTTCTGTACGTCTATACGATTCTTTACGCCATAATTCAATGGCGTCTTTCTGTGATTGCCTAGCTTTCTTTTTCCATAATTCTTCCTCTACTTTCACGATGCACTCTGCATCCCAGGTCCCAGCTGCGGGCCACCTCTGACTTTCTGGTAATTCCTTGGTGTAGTCTACCCATAAATCAAGAAATAATATAGCGTCTAAGCCGTGTTTATGATACATGAAGTACCCTGGAGTGTCCCTAGGAGGAATAGGAACAGCTTCTTCGAGTACCCCTTTTCTAGTTGTGATCTGTCTTAATTTCGAAAAGAGCGGCATATTGAGAACTGATCTGATACTTGATCTTGAACAAACTTAATACAATAAACACGATAATGAACAGTCATTCATACCACAATATGCAGAACGTATAAACACATTTAACATTTAACATTTAAATGAGCAAACAATGATGATGACGATCTAAGGAAAACTTAATCACTAAACAAAATACTCGGCATTATCTGGATTATTCTGAATTTATATACTTGATATACTAGATATACTGCTAAACAGTACAGATACACTGCTGAAACAGTGCAGACCGGATTTGTGTACCCAAACCCGTCTGGACCGGCACAACTTATGTGCACGCCAGAACGCCTCCCCAGTAATGGTACTCACCGGGTAGCTCGGAACGGAAGGCCTCGGAACGGAACTGAACTGAACTGGACCGGACCGGACTGGACTCGACTCGACAACTTCGGACACTTCTGAGCTTCGGAAACCTGGTGGGCCTCTGTATACCTCGGATCTTGCTCTCTCAGCTAGGCTCTGGTCGGGATACTTCGCACTTCTCACCGCCTCGTCTGGGTGTTGATCGCAGCCTCAGTCGCCCCCGCTTGACCGGAGGGAGATACAGGAAATCCTGCTGCTACGCGTTGTTGTCCGTCCAGCTGTGGCAGGAGACCGGGCCTGCAACGCACCGCCGGCGCGTGAGATGAGAAAGTGTCCCTGTTCGGGCGCCATTCATGTGGTAAATAATTTAATTACCGGGACTTAATTTGATACAGAAACATAATAAAAATAGCTCAGTAAATAAGAGGCAGAATCCGTGGTATTAGAGGTTCGGAATGGGCTTTATTCCAATGGACGATTCGAATCGGTTGCTCCAAGTTCCATCACCACGAAGGTTCAGGAAGTGAAGTACATACATTATTGATAATTAATCACTTTTATACAATAGGCATTACAGTGAAGCAAATGCAAGAGGCGTAACAATTGATAGCAAAGATAACATTTCACATGCGTAGCTGAAGGAGGCGTAATTGGGAGTAACAAGGAAACGTCATTGGTTGTGATGTCACATATGGGTGGACCTATGAAATAATTTCGCAATGTCAGCAGAAATACTTGGCAGAGATGCGCGCGCAGCAGCATGACGTATGATTGACGTGCAACTAGGGGGTGAAGGGGACTTGACATTTAGCTCTACATGTGGCGACAGAAGTCTGGAGGGTCAAGTCAACCTAATCCCCAAATCATATCTAACATCCTATGTTTAAAGAACTATGTTATCCAAAAGAGAGGTCTCTTAGAGTAGAATCTTATTCTATACTGACTATACTGACTGTTAGTGCGTGTACAAGCGTCTAAGTGTCTACACTAGATGCGAGGGCAGGAATCTTCCATAGTAACAGGGCTATGAATTACTTGCATAAAGACAGAGAAACCGGGCCTTTGCTTGGTAGCTGGAGGAATGTTCACTTAAACTACTAGACAGGAATGCATTGGGCAGGGAGCGGAGCAGATAATTTCGAAGGTGAAATACAGTTTCTTGGCAGGCAACAGGCTGATGTCAGGCTTCGTGAGCCGCGCAGGGAATGAGACAAAGTTCATGGTCACAGATGCAGGCTCAGACTGGAGCTTCAGAGGCAGAAAGCAAGAAAAGCTTGATGACAGAATCAGGGCCTACTTGCCTGGACTGTAAAATGGCATAAGTGAACCATATAAAGCCGGTGGCCTTTCATACTTAGGAATGGAATATCCGGCCTATTCATGGCGGATCTGAAAGAGGACATGTTGACGGTGGACGCACATGTGTTTGCGTCTTCATAACTGGAACTGGAGGAAACATACATGTACTTGTGATTCATACATGAAACCGTTGGGGTCCAAGATAGGGGACATAACTTGTGGTAAATAAAATTCATTACCGGGACTTAATTTGATACGGAAACATAATAAATATAGCTCAGTAAAATGAGAGGCAGAATCCGTGGTATTAGAGGTTCGGAATGGGCTTTATTCCAATGAACGATTATAATCGGTTGCTCCAAGTTCCATCACCACGGAGGTTCAGGAAGTGAAGTACATACTTTATTGACAAGAAATGACTTTTATAGTACATACATTACAATGAAGCGAATACAGTAGGCGTAACAATTGATAAGGAAAATGACGATTCATATGCGTAACCGAAAATGGGTGTAATAAGGAGTAAAAAGGAACATAATTGGTTATGATGTCATATATAGGTGGATCTATAAGATAATACTTGGCATAGATGCGCGCGCAGCAGCATGACGTGTGATTGACGTGCAACTAGGGGGTGAAGGGGACTTGACATTTAGCTCTACATGTGGAGACGAAAAGTCTGGGGGGTCAAGTCAACCTAATCCCAAATCATATCTAATATCCTATGTTTAAAGAACTGTGTTATCCAAAAAGAAGGACTCTTGGACAAAATCTATTCTATACTGACTGTGTGTGCGTGCACAAGCGTCTAAGTGTCTACACTAGATGCGAGGGCAGGAATTTTCCATAGTAACAGGGCTATGAATTACTTGCATAAAGACAGAGAAGCCGAGCCTTTGCTCGGTAGCTGGAAGAATGTTTACTTAAACTACTAGACAGGAATGCATCGGGCAGGGAACGGAGCAGATAATTTCGAAGGTGAAATACAGTTCTTGGCAGAGAATAGGCTGATGTCAGGCTTCGTGAGCCGCGCAGAGAATGAGACAAAGTTCATGGTCACAGATGCAGGCTCGGACTGGAGCTTTCAGAGGCAGAAGGCAAGAAAAGCTTGATGACAGAATCAGGGCCTACTTGCCTGGACTGTAAAATGGCATAAGTGAACCATATAAAGGCGGTGGCCTTTCGTACTTAGGAATGGAATATCCGGCCCATTCATGGCGGATCAACAGAGGACATGTTAACGGTGGACGCACATGTATTTGCGTCTTCATAACTGGAACTGGAGGGAACATACATGTACTTGTAACATGCACATAGAACCGTTGGGGTCCAAGATAGGGGACATAACTGACCAGAAAAATCCATATTTCCACATTCCCTCCTTGTCCCCTACTTGCCCGTCAAGAGATATCAATCTTCATTAATCCATTGATCTGTTCATATAACATCATTTGTTCTTCTTTCTTCTTTCGTGACGAATGAATTCTTGGTGGTGGAATACATGATGTGGCACACAGACCACAGATCGCTGGTCCACATTATAGACATAGACAGCAACTGAATAGTATGAGAAGGCCAATACCTAGAAATGATAGAACTCTCCATCCCCAGGCTGATATCACACTCCAAAACCAACCGGACCAAGTCCAAGTGCCTGGGTTCTGGTGTATCTGGCTTACAATCTTATGAAGGCGAGTTATAGCTTTATATACAGATGGCGAATTTTCTGGTATGAATATGCAACAGCTTGATCCGATGACCCTACAAGCTCCGCCCCTATCAGCCAGGATGACGTCAAGGACAAGACGATTTTGAAGCACAACAATCCGCATAGCAGACTGCTCTTCTGTTAAATTGCCTAAAGCGGAAATAGTTTCATTCACTACTGCTTCAAGGGTTCTAGTTAATCTACGTATCAGCTTACTATTAGTAACAGTACCTATATAGGGAAAGATGCCTTTATTGAAATCTGTGTATTTTTCCCATGCTGTTTCAGTGTAATCGACAATTGGGAGATCTCTCCGCTCTCTGTTGTGTACTAAATGAATATTTCTATAATAATCAGGAGGAGCTAGGAAAACAGGTGGCAAAAGGAATGCAATGTAGCAGGTACCATCCCAATCTAGAGGTAGACGCATATATGCAGTCTGACCACATATAAAGTAGGAGTGGCGATAAGCTCTAAATGAAGATTTGCCTTGATCACTGAATTCTACTGTAGTAGTGCATTTACTATGGCCCATATGTATGGAACCAACTTTTCTTACACACAATTCACCTTTCGCTGGGAATACTGACATGATTGGTAAAACTAGTTCAACTTCGGATTCGACATTTAGAACCATGAGATTAGGAGTAAAGTTACCTAATCCATATACTTCATTTTCTAGATCAGTTCCTGTTCCTTTGGGGCGACCCTCCTTGTCAGGGTAACAGACTTGGAATAAAACTAGGTTCAGATTTCCCCATACCCACTGGTCTTGGTAAACGGCTGTATCTGAGTCTATGGAATTGATTAAACTAAACCATGCTCCACAGGAGCCATTATGTGTAAACGGATGTGGAAAGAAAGGCAGGACTCCTTCATAATTCTGATAGGGAGGGAGTCGGCCACACACCCAACAATTAGTTGCATTACCAGTCTGATGGGAATGATGTAACATACTAATGAAAGTGTTATTGCGCAGCGCAAGTCTATAAGACAATTCATGCGGGGGTAAGTCACTAAAAGAATGTTCAGCAGTAACATTGTAAACGTTTCTGGCAATAGGGTAATATATGTGCAACAATATACTTGCAGTAATTATTAAAAGACTTAAGAAAAACAAGATTAATAATGTCACTATGCAATGGCTACGCAGTGATTTACAATACGCCTGTCGTTTCATCATTTTTCGCGACTGTCCATGATTCAGGTCTAGGCGATACATGTCGGAGACAGATTCAACCGCTTCACCTAGGAGAGGACTTAAACAATCAAATCGTCCGACGGCCTAGGCCTTAATTTTAGTTTATAGAGTTTTTTACTGTCGGCCTCAGCCAGAGGTAGTTTTGAATCAATTGGTGAGGACACACGAGGTGGGCTGTTTACATCTGAAGGAAGTCCATGAAATTTCTTGATATGACTTGAATGCACCCATCCTTTCCTGCCCTCGATCTTCACGGCTGTCCTTGTGGTCAGCAGGACCAGCTGGGGTGTCTTCCACCTGGGCTCCAGCTGGGTCTTTCGGTCGAAATTTCTCACAAGCACAAGGTCCCCCGGAACTACGTCATGGGGTTTCACCTCAGTGTTGTCGGGAAAGGCTGCAGCTACCTGTGAACGACAAGATTGTAGTGCAGACATCAAGGAAGCCAAGTAATCTGTCAGCATATTACAGTCAATATCAGTTATTTTGCGTGGTATAGGCGTCCCCCACATATTTGGTGGTCTGCCGAAGATCACCTCATACGGGGATAGCCCTGTTCGAGAGTGTGCTACCATTCTCATGTAGAAGAGTGCAACTGGTAACGCTACTACCCAGTCGACACCTTTCTCTCGGCATATTTTGGACAGTCTGATTTTCAGTATCTGATTATGTCTTTCTACGAGACCTGCTGCTTCGGGGTGTCGGACACAGTGGAATTTCCACTGATAACCTAACAGAAGTGAAACATGTTTCATTAATTCGGATGAGAACGGCTGGCCGTTATCTGAGTGAACAACACGTGGTAAACCGTATCGTGGGAAGAATTCTCGAACTAACTGTTTGGCAGTAGTCGGGGCAGTGTAATCTGAAACCGGGTATGCCTCCATCCAGCGAGACAGAGCGCAGACAACTACGAGAACATATTTGAATCCTCGACATCGTTCCATCTGGATATAATCCATCTGGAGGACTTCAAAAGGGTGATTAGGAGGATGAAATCCACCTTGTTCTACGGGAACACCTTTTCCTGGGTTGAACTGGCAACAGATCATACAGGTACGGACCTTTTGTTTGGCTGCTGCTCGTAAATGTTTATTGAACCAAATGTGTTGAATGCTGTCTAGCATAGCTTTTTCTCCTAGATGTGCTGGACTATGGATAGTGTTAATAATGACTTGGACCATTGAATCAGGAAGGAACCACACAGACTTTTCCTTCATCATCCATCCTTGGTCCGTTTGGATCCCTCCTAATTCAGTCCATTTCTTTATTTCGTCTGGTGTAGCATGTGTCTGTATGTCAATTACGTCAAGGGTAGGATCTTTAATCGTCATACAATGTGTCGGCATCGGGACTATTGTCTTTGTCATGTCGGATGTTTGGGTTTGAGCAGTCTGTTTAGCTGTTCTGTCGGCTAGATCATTGCCTTGAGAAATGATATCAGTAACCTTCGTATGAGCCTTACATTTCATAATTGATATTGCAGTAGGTAGATGTATTGCATCTAATAAGGCATGAATGAGGGGTCCGTGCTGAATGTGGGCACCGTGGGAAGTTAAATAACCTCTCTCTCGCCATAGCACGCCGAAGTCATGTACAACTCCGAATGCATAACGTGAATCAGTGTATATGTTGACTTTTTTACTTGTGGCTTGAATACAGGCTTGTGTCAGAGCGATGAGCTCTGCGGCTTGAGCTGACAAAGTATTTATATGATTTGTTTCAATGACTTCAGTATCTGTTGTGACTGCGTAAGCAGCCACTAACTCTCCTGTATTTGTTCTCATACATGAACCATCTACATACAATGTCAGGTCTGGATCTGACAATGGGACATCGGTTAAGTCTTGTCTGGGTTTCGTCGTTATAGTAATAACTTCAATACAGTCATGGGCTAGTGGGTCTGTTCCGGTTACTGGCAAAAGTGTGGCAGGATTCAATGTGTTACAGCGTCTGATTTCTATGTGTGGCTGAAACAATGTAAGTTCGTACCCTGTAAGTCGCGCTATAGTCAAGTGTTGTGTTTGCGTTCTATTTACAAGAACCTCTACTGCATGTGGTACTTGAACTGTCAATGGATGTCCTAACACTATGGCATCGCTTTGTCTGATTGCTAAAGCTGTCGCTGCCACTGATTTTAGGCATGCAGGCAAAGCCTGAGCTACGGGATCTAATGTACTAGAAAAATAAGCACATGGTTTGTGTGCTCCTGCTTGTTCCTGTGTGAGTACTGACAAGGCAGTACCTTCGCGCTCTGTAACAAAGAGTGTAAACTGTTTTCTGTAACATGGCGTTGCTAAAACAGGTGCTTGACATAAAGCTTTCTTTAGGCTTTCAAAAGCTTGTGTATGTTCCTGAGTCCAAGGGAGAACAGTCGATGTGGCTGCCTCCTGTGTTGTCAACTGAATGAGTGGTTTTGCTAGAAATGCGTACTGAGGGATCCACTGCCTGCAATATGACGTGAGGCCTATGAAAGCCCGCACCTCCTTTTGTGTCTTGGGTATTGGCATGTTAGCTATTAACTGAATGCGGTCGGGTGTAAGCTGCCTTCCCTCCTTGGACAGCGAGTGTCCAAGATAAATAACTCGCTGGACACAGAATTGCAGCTTAGAAGGGGACACCTTGTGTCCCTTTTCAGCTAGAAATTGTAAAACTGTCAGTGATGCTTTCTCACATTCGGGTTCGCTTCTAGCGGTGATCAACAGATCATCGACATATTGAAGCAAGGCAGTGTTAACTGGCATGTGGATACTGTCAAGTTCTCGTTTCAGTGCTTGGCTATAGATGCTGGGGCTTTCTGTAAATCCTTGAGGTGCGCGTGAGAATTTGAAGCTACGTCCATTTAAACTAAATCCGAACAAATATTGGCTTTCCGGATCTATTGGGACGCTGAAAAAGGCGTTCTTGAGATCGATTACAGTAAAAAATGTCGCTTCGGAATCAATAGCTGTCAGTAATGACGAGATATCTGGGACCACAGGAAATTGTGGCACAATGCATTTGTTTAATTCGCGCAGATCAATAACCAATCGATATACTGGCGGGGCCTTTGGATCTGTTCGTTTAAGAATCGGAATTATCGGTGAATTACATACATTGGAGTCTGTTTCTACAACTACTCCTTGGGTAATGAGCTCGTCAATGATTTGTAGTAAAGCCACTACAGCATCTGGTGGTAACTTGTATTGTCGCATTCGTGGTAGCACCACTCCTGCCTTTAATGTGACTCGATATGGTGTAATATTCATGCATCCAACATCAGTAGGGCCTTGTGCCCATAGATGTGTAGGTAAAGTCTGCAGTCGGGGATCCATGTCTCTAGACACATAATGACCTTTAAAATCACGTAAAAACAACCTTACTCCTTCCGGGGAACAACATATTATAGCTCCTAGAGCTTTCAGTGTTTTTATTCCTAACAGATTTTCTGGACATGATTTAGTAAGCAATAAATCTGTAGTTCGGGTCAAAGGTCCTATCGTAAGTGGAAGAGGTTGTGACACTTCATTAACAATAGGTTTTCCTGAAAAACCAAGGGAAATATTCTGTGAGCCTGAGAGGGGTGCCCCTGGAACTTCACTACGTTTTATGGTTGTTCGACTTGCCCCTGTATCGAGTAAAAACTTTCTGTCTTGGCCTAACAATTCACTATGTACATAAGGTCCTTCTTGATCTACAGGGATCTCGATAAGGGGTAAGTCAACTTCCCTCTCTAGGCTGGTTCATGCATATCGTTGATAATCAGGATAGTCGTACTGTGCGGTCTGGTACAGTTGTCGTGTCGTGGTTTGTGTGGCAGCAACAGGCAGCGCTGGTGCAGCTGGCACAAACTGTATAGTCTGTTGTGGAGCTGGCATGGACTGTGCGTGCTGCGGAGCTCCTTGTTCATTCTGGTCCTGTCTAGGTGGCCGTGGTCTTTCTTGTGTTTTACCTATGGCGATATTATGTTTCAAAACTGGACAATCGTGTACGTAATGACCTGGCTTTTTACAATAATTGCATGTCCCTTTTACAGGTCCGGCTGAATCACCGGAATGTGTCATACCCTTTTTATGTCCTTCAGCTGGGACTGTCTGAGAAACTAACATTTTCATTTTCGTGTCTTTCATGCGTCTGTGTTCATGTTCTTGTTCCTCTCTAATTCTATTGTGATGGTACTGTAACATTTGTAACATTTGTGATGGAGTGTTACCTTGCCAGGTACTCTCGAATTTTAATACTCTATTCTTTACTTGGGGCAGGGCATTTTCTACTAATTTTGTTACAAACAGATGCGGGTATGATTCGCTACTTGCTTTTAGGCCACTATTTATACCAAAACATTTTTCAAATCGGGCATAGTAATCACTAGTGTCTTCATCTTGCTTCTGCTTACAGGCTGAAATTGTACCCCAATCTTCCTTTTTCGTAGTTAATAAACGTGGCAGTACCTGTACTAATAAACCTGGTAGTGCTTTAGTTTTATCCCAGAGTCCTGCTCCTGCAGTTCGGGCCTTTTCTTCTGCTTCTAATACTGACCATTCTATCTTTTGGTCTCCTACCTCCCACTCTTTTTCCCTGAGTTTCTCATAAATGCCAGCAGGCATCAATACCTTTAATATTGTCATAATGTCGGGATAGGTATACTCTCCCATGAGTAACATGTCTTTAATTTCTCGGTGAAAACCCGCTGGATCTTTGTCATGACTGGGTACCACTTTCTTCATTTCTAACAATTCTATTTTTGATATGGGCGTATATACAAATACGCGCTTAAACTCGTTGTCCTCGCCCTTTATTGGGTGCACTTCTCGTAAGGGATTCTGTCTATCCATGTAATACGTGGTTCTTTCCTTGATGGGCAGTGAGACATGGTCTGAACATACAAAAAGAATATACTGCTTTCTTGATTCTAGAATTTCTTTAATTAATTTAGTACCTGAACCTCTCCATCTATTCATAAGCAATTCAGTCAATATGTCAGGTAAGAGACCAGGGTCCGAATGCTGACTCTGATATAGTATGAGTTGTTGAATCATATAAATCCCAGCTAAACGCTGTTCATCTGGGGTGAGATTCAAAAATGCGCGTGCTACTGTATCATCACTATATTTTCCGGGACTGTCCACCCAATGGACAGCTGCCCTAGCTAAATCTTGTTCATCCATAGAATCGAGGAAATGATAACCCCTTCGTTCTCGGAGTAGTTTGTCGGCGGCTTGGAACGAATGCTCGTTAGACCTGATGTTAATTATAGGTATTTGGAAATTCCTGTTATTATCTGGACATATCGGACGTATCGGGTCAATAGGACATCTATTACTATTACAAGATCTTCCTTTACCTACATAGGCTATAGTGTCTGACTGTCCTGCGGGCAGTCCTGATCCTTCTTCCTCGCTTTGTTCGAACTGGTCTACCACTAATCTTTCTTCGTGTAGGCGTTCTATTTCTTTACGGATCTTTCGGCACATGGCTATTATACAATTCTGTTTATCATGTCTACCTTCTGATATATTCTGGCTCCATCTGGTAAGAATTTGCATTGCTTCCGGGTCTACCCCCGGTCGGTCTTGATTTCTGATCACACAATTTATGAGGAAACGCAACAGTTCCCCCTGTATTTCCACTTTCTGGTATTCCATAGCTCTGTTAATACATTCAGAATCTCGCCCTGTTTGGACAAAATCGTATATTTTATCTAGATGCGCAGTCATTCCTGGTAACTTCCCTAAGTACACTGCGGCTCGTCTGATACGTAATGATGCTAGGGTCATTTCGTCCTCTTTTCCGGGCACAGGGTCATATCTACAATCTATAAGAAGTTCCTTAAGCGTACGGGCATTTATGAGTTTGGGTGTACGTGAATGTCCTGACTCTTGAAAAGTAAGTTTATTTATTCTGGGTGGCGTAGAAAAAATGTTACTAGCACCTCCCGTAGCCCCATCTGGGGTATCGGGTGTGAAAGGATTCGTTGAACGTGACACAGCAACTATAGGTGTGGACACAGCTATAGAAGCAGCTGTAGGGACAGATGTAGAAACAGATGTGCTTGCCGGAACTCGTTGCTGTAGAGATACGGGTACCGGATCTTGGCGTTGAACCTCCCTGACAGGCGGTCTATGTGGGGCGGAATTAGCATACTCGGGAGCTGCGTCATCTAAATATGAGGACAGAAAAACATCTTCTGCGGTTCTAGGATGCCCCTTAGGATGTACCTTTATTGGAAATAATGGGGTTGGCAAGTCTTTTGGTATCTCTGAAGTAGCCTTAGGCAATCCTTCGGCCAGAAGGGGATACATACCATTCATAAGGGCATTTCTTTGTCTGTCTACTTGTTCTGATTTCACTCGGATACCTTCCTCAATTAATAGATTTTCTCGAACTTTATTGGAATTCTCTTTACTCTTCTCCTCCTGTCTACGTGCTTTTTCTGTACGTCTATGAGATTCTTTACGCCATAACTCAACGGCATCTTTCTGTGACTGTCTGACTTTCCTTTTCCATAACTCTTCTTCTACTTTCATGATGCACTCTGCATCCCAGGTTCCCGCGGTGGGCCACCTCTGACTTTCTGGTAATTCCTTGGTGTAGTCTACCCATAAATCAAGAAATAATATAGCGTCTAAGCCATGTTTATGATACATGAAGTACCCTGGAGTGTCCCTAGGAGGAATAGGAACGGCTTCTTCGAGTACCCCTTTTCTTGTAGTGATCTGTCTTAGTTTCGAAAAGAGCGGCATATTGAGAACTGATCTGATACTTAATCTTGAACACACTTAGTACAAAAGCACAATAATGAACAACCATTCATACCACAATATGCAGGACGTTTAACACATTAAACATTAAACATTAAACATTTTTTAACCTTTAAAATAACCAACAATGATGATCGTCTGCATAACTAATCACCAAGCATAATTCTTTGACAATAACTAGATACTTCGGAATACTTGATATACTGCTAAACAGTACAGATACACTGCTAAAACAGTGCAGACCGGATTTGTGTACCCAAACCCGTCTTGACCGGCACAACCTATGTGCACGTCAGAAATGGCTCCCCAGCAATGGTACTCACCGGGTAGCTTCGGAAACGGAAGGCCTCGGAAACTGAACTTGGACCGGACTGGACTCGACTCGACTCGTCGGAAACTGGACTCGACTTCGAACTGGTGGGCCTCTGTATACCTCGGATCTTGCTCTCTCAGCTAGGCTCTGGTCGGGATACTTCGCACTTCTCACCGCCTCGTCTGGGTGTTGATCGCAGCCTCAGTCGCCCCCGCTTGACCGGAGGGAGATACAGGAAATCCTGCTGGTACGCGTTATTGTCCGTCCAGCTGTGGCAGGAGACCGGGCCTGCAACTCACCGCCGGCGCGTGAGATGAGAAAGTGTCCCTATTCGGGCGCCATTCATGTGGTAAATAAAATTCATTACCGGGACTTAATTTGATACGGAAACATAATAAATATAGCTCAGTAAAATGAGAGGCAGAATCCGTGGTATTAGAGGTTCGGAATGGGCTTTATTCCAATGAACGATTATAATCGGTTGCTCCAAGTTCCATCACCACGGAGGTTCAGGAAGTGAAGTACATACTTTATTGACAAGAAATGACTTTTATAGTACATACATTACAATGAAGCGAATACAGTAGGCGTAACAATTGATAAGGAAAATGACGATTCATATGCGTAACCGAAAATGGGTGTAATAAGGAGTAAAAAGGAACATAATTGGTTATGATGTCATATATAGGTGGATCTATAAGATAATACTTGGCATAGATGCGCGCGCAGCAGCATGACGTGTGATTGACGTGCAACTAGGGGGTGAAGGGGACTTGACATTTAGCTCTACATGTGGAGACGAAAAGTCTGGAGGGTCAAGTCAACCTAATCCCAAATCATATCTAATATCCTATGTTTAAAGAACTGTGTTATCCAAAAAGAAGGACTCTTGGACAAAATCTATTCTATACTGACTGTGTGTGCGTGCACAAGCGTCTAAGTGTCTACACTAGATGCGAGGGCAGGAATTTTCCATAGTAACAGGGCTATGAATTACTTGCATAAAGACAGAGAAGCCGAGCCTTTGCTCGGTAGCTGGAAGAATGTTTACTTAAACTACTAGACAGGAATGCATCGGGCAGGGAACGGAGCAGATAATTTCGAAGGTGAAATACAGTTCTTGGCAGAGAATAGGCTGATGTCAGGCTTCGTGAGCCGCGCAGAGAATGAGACAAAGTTCATGGTCACAGATGCAGGCTCGGACTGGAGCTTTCAGAGGCAGAAGGCAAGAAAAGCTTGATGACAGAATCAGGGCCTACTTGCCTGGACTGTAAAATGGCATAAGTGAACCATATAAAGGCGGTGGCCTTTCGTACTTAGGAATGGAATATCCGGCCCATTCATGGCGGATCAACAGAGGACATGTTAACGGTGGACGCACATGTATTTGCGTCTTCATAACTGGAACTGGAGGGAACATACATGTACTTGTAACATGCACATAGAACCGTTGGGGTCCAAGATAGGGGACATAACTGACCAGAAAAATCCATATTTCCACAAACTGATCAGAAAAATCCATATTTCCACAGGGTTGCTAATAAACACTGCCCGGAACGAATCATGCACTAGTCGTGTTTTAGTATGAGGTCCGGTTAGGCACTACAGTGACATGAGAAGCTTGGGAAACGGCATACATTTCCTGCATGTGGACTGAACAAAAAGCAATTGAAAAGTGAAACTTTATTAAATTTGAATATATGGATGATTAGCGGAAAGTTGGAATATATAAGCGCGTAAAATAAGTAGCGCATATGAGCAGTACGGCTGGGGGTGGGGTAACATGTGCCCCACACTTTGAGATATGTGTTCAAATTTGTAGTGTTGATTGGGCAAGGCACTTACTCCAGCAACGCACTCATTCTCGTGATGAAAAGATGAGAACATTTTGGATGAAACAAGTGCACATCCTATACCCCCACTGATCATTAACATGAATGTTGCCCTAACATGGATTGCACCCAAAGAAAGAAAATGAACGAAAAAGATAAGCGTTTACAGGAATGGAACCATTCACACGCAAGGCGAAACAACTGGTTTCGTTAAGCTAGTCGGTGTTAGGAAAAAAAGGGAAATGGACACGAACTATGAAACTACTACCACATTTAAATCGGCGCATATCACGTTAAATATTGTCTTTTTTGTTTATTAAGTTGGCAAATTCATGTTACATTAATTATACGTAAAGAAAGACTTCAGTTTCAAAGATTGGGACGAACTTATTGCACTATGGGACATGCAGTGTTTTAATTCAAAGGGAGGTGGAAACCGGCAAAAACAGAGTAGTGGTGAATTACGCAACTTATTGGAGGGGAAAGACAGGATTTGAATGGGGTTAAAATGAATGGAAGTATGGGCGGGGTGAATGAATTTTCGAATATGTGAAGAAGAGGAACTGGTTTTAAACATCATGGCAGGTATGAGTCATCTTCCACCGGGGATTAAAAATTGGCATGAAGTGTTGTGTAAACCTGCGGGTTGAATTTGTAGAATTAGAACAGGAGTGGTAACGAATGAGTCTGAGTGAGAGAGGAAAGGGGTGGTGAATGGAGTGGAATTGAGGGGGGATAGAGTGTGGTTTCAAATGTGAAAATGATGGATATAAGTGAGAACAAAATTTGAAATGAAAAGAGAGGAAACAAGTTTTTTGTCGTGTAAAGGGAGTGGAGTATTTTTCGAGTTATCATTAGAAAGGCTGATTAGTGGTGTAATGGATTGTGTTACATGAGATTCACACAATGGGATTAACTTAGCAACGTACAGTTAATAGCCAATAAATTACACACAACATTTATATACTGTCTATGTAAAATGCACAATATGCTAATGGTAAATATTTTGTTGTTATTCATAGTTACCCCTGAAGAAGGGCTTCTGGCCTGAAATGCATTGGGTTGCTAATAAACACTGCCTGGAACAAATCATGCACTAGTCGTGTTTCAGTATGAGGTCCGGTTAGGCACTACAGTGACATGAGAAGCTTGGGAAACGGCATACATTTCCTGCATGTGGATTGAACTAAAAGCAACTGAAAAGTGAAACTTTATTAAATTTGAATATATGGATGATTAGCAGAAAGTTGGAATACATAAGTGCATAAAATAAGTAGCGCATATGCGCAGTGCGGCTGGGATTGGGGTGACATGGGCCCCACACTTTGAAATATGTGTAGCTATATGGAATATAACACACCCACTCCTCTTCCGAATGGACGACATAGTTAATTCTAAACGTACTACTATGCTGACTATATACTGGTACGCAACTAGTTAAAAAACATTAGTTTTGTGTTTAGCTAAAAACAATGTTAAAAAGTTCTAATAACAAAATCTTTAAAAGGTCAAAATGGAAAATGTCACTCAAGCTATAGCTCTAATATGTCCATAGGTATAGTTCGAACTACTATAAGCATTTGAAAGCAATGCATGCTCAAAAAAATGTCAATTTTGTTATGGTGTTCCAATTATCTGTTTGTGTTTCAAAAATCAAATTTCACCCAACACACGACGAGCCAAAATGAGCCCAATGTTTATGTGTCCGGGCTGGTAGATGCAACCTTCTCGTTGCTTTCCTTGGCAGACGACGGTCCCTGTAACACCTCGCAGATTATGTTACTTGAGCACAGATGATCTTTTGTACTGTCCACAACTGATGCTGGGGCAGCCTGTGTGCCACCCAAGGCCTGGGTGTCAGAGGAGGAGCCAATGTCCATACCAACAGGAGCTGATACTACCTGTTGTGGCTCTAGGAATGCCGCCATCAACATTGGAAAACGCTGGTGACACTGCAGATCATGGGCCGTTATCGGATCCAGTAAAGCATCAACGTCCGGTTGCGCACATGATGGGAGTGTTAAACACACATTCTTCTCCGCAAAATAGGCATCGGAGGACAGGTAAGATGCAGTCCATCCAGGCTGGTCTAAATGACAGGGACTAAGAGCAACTTAGTTCTCTTAGGTGAGGTGTGCAAAGATGTTGTGCCATGCGATCACGGTATTTTTGCTCCAGGAGTACGGTTCCCATTTTGTTGGTGACTGGGACGTCCATTGCGTAGCAGAAAAATTACGATCAGGATACCTGCTATTAGAAACAGGATCAGCGCAAGTCCTCCAAAAATGCTTCCAAATACGGAGGAGGGAGTCTTTAAAACAGTATAAATGCTCCTGGTAAGTGAGTGGAACTTCAATGTCTTCATAAGGACAATATTCGTTCGGTATTTCACTCTTTGTATAGAGATAAAATGCTTTTGTTCTTGCATTTGCAACTGGGAATGTAACCTATTAATAGAATACCTCTGTCCTAAATGATTCGTGTGGCTCAATCATGAAAGCCACAGGCCCACCCCTGGATGTTAGACCGTGTGAACCTGGTTTTATAGTAACAGCATTTCTAAAACTTTTCGCAATGGAAATTGCATCTGCATCTTCTTTGTCTGCTGAGAGATTTAGTTCTTGTATATCTCTATCCACGATTCTAATTTTTTCAGTCATTGTTATAGAGAAGAAGAGCTTTTCAAGGGAACCATGATAAGGTGTTTTGCACAGTTTAGGAACAATGTGTCCTTCAAGCTTGATTAACCGACGGCCAATAAATAGGATTTTTGCCTACTCAGCTGTGGTGGAGTTTGTACCCACCCACTCCAGACGTTTCTGGGGAATTGTGAGTAGGGGTCTCTGAGACTTAGCACAACTGAACTACTCAGATTCTACTGTTAAAAAAGTACCAACCAACGTTGGCGGCGCCATGTCGTGTAGTTCCTATGAAACCTATACAGTATCTGCGCGTTCGTGATAGAGCTAGATTTCTCAAGATTACGCATTGCCTATTTAAATCGGCACGCAAATTTTGGTGCAAGTGAAAACACATGGCACATGAAATATGAAATGAGGCCTATTCAAATGCTTTTTAAAAGGGGCACTTTTAATGCATGCAAAGTAAAAGACATAAAATGAGGCCCGGTCAAAATGCTGTCAGCCTGAAATCCTTGTTCTGAATTAACATGTGTTTTTGCAGTGTAGAATAACTCGTGATTGAAGTTTCCTTTATAGCTGTGAAGATAAAATGGAATGTGTTCTCTTCTCTTCTCCCAGCTCCTTTCCCTTATAATCTACACTTCCTGTTTCTGTCTCAAGAGACTTTGGCTTTGTTGTATATTTAGACAATGCATATTCAGTTCATAACACATCTTTTTATAATGTGTATTAATTAATCAACCATGCACTACACTAGGGCAAAAGCATTTTGCATGAAAAGCTTTCTAAAACATTAGAGCATGTTGATGTATTAACTGTTTGAGCCACTGAGCTGACGAGCTCATGGCGATGCACCTGTGCGCCAGAGAGAGGTACTGAGACCTGAGAGACTATGGCAGCCTTTCCAGCAACTCCAGAAAGAATTTTCGTTTTTTCTCTCTACTGAAGACGAATAATATCCAGAAACACAAGTGTCTAGAGATTCACAGCACTAACCTGCACCAACTTTGGTGAACCACTACAGCTAAAATCCAAGTAAGAAATCACTGTGAACTGCATTTACCACAATGCTAAGGGGCGAACTGTGCTGGGAGGTGTGGCAGTGTGCTCCCATCCCCCATTTATTAACTGTTTGCGTCTTGAAAATTTGCATTGGTGCATGTTTATGCTATGTTGTACATTGCATATTTTTGCATGATGTGCACAAATAATAGAAAAGCTGCTTTAAACTAATAGCTTTTGCTAGTTAATAACTAATACAGGGTACTAGTATGGGGAAGGTAAACATAATGGATTTTATTTCATAAATTAATACTTTTTTATGTTTGTTTTGTTGCTGCCTGGGAATCCAGCATGGCTGAGAATTGTACTGAATGAGAGACGCATGGGTCAAGGTCACAGTGAACTGTAAATTCTTTTTTTGGGAAATGTTTTTTTAATTAAAATATATAACATAAAAATACAGATCTGCATGCGTTACTGTACAATCATAATGTTATTTCTTTTAGAGTCACTTTGATAAACAATATTGCCTCAATACATATATCTTCTCACAATATTAAATGTCTTCATCGAGTCACTATCATCTACGGGGGGGGGGGGCAAATGTCTCCTTTGTGCGTCTTCCACTTTCCCCACACCCTAGCCCATTTGCAAGGGCATTTCCTATTTACATAAGTGGCCTTCTCCGCCACCATGGCCATATCCATGTCTCTATACCACTGTATTATCGTTGGCACTATTCCCGCTCCCCACTTCTGCGCTATGTTCCGTTTAGCTATTGTCATGCCAGTTGTGGCCCATAGGCGTTCTGCGTGGGTAAGGTCTGTTGGGCCCCAAACATTAAGAAGGCAGCACTGAGGCTGGAGTGGAACCTGTTTCCCGGTGACTTCTACAATTGGGACTACTACCTTCTCCCAGTAAGGCCCTCCCCATCTTGTGTAGTACTGTCCGTGTGTAATAGGTCCTATGCAGTATTTTGAATTGCACCTGACGCAGTCTAGAGGAGATTGCCACCTCTTTAGGCAAGGCAAGCGCCAGTCAGGATCGTCCATATCTCCCACTTCGGACTGCCAGAGTTCCCTGAGTCGGAGGAGTGGGTCCGGTCGATTATTAATATTTTCTTATATGTCAGTGAAGTCGCTTTTTTGTGGAGATGGTCGGTGAGTAATCGGTCCTCTGGGGGGAGGCTTCGGGAAGCGTCGCAGCTGTAGGGAGGGCTGTTTCAATTGCAAGTTTGATTTGGATATATCAATCTTTCGCCTAGAGCCATAGAGTACTGTTCTTGCAAGTGGGTGAAGCTGACTACTTTTCCAGTATGCCAGAGATCCCCTAGCCAGGAGATGCCAATCAGATCCCATTTGTGGAATCCTTTACTATTGCTTAGTGTTCCAAGTTTGCGTGCGTCCCACAAGGGTGTAGGTTTCATAAGTTTGTCAGTCCAGCTCAAGTGTCTGTTCACTGTGTGCCAGATGCGGACGGTATGCGACACTGGGCCAACAAGGTCAAGGGCTTTCTGGGTGTTGTACAGCGCTCTATTGAAACTGCCTTTTCCTAGAGTCATTCTGTCGAGGTGATAAGCTGGGTCCATGTCAGGCATGTGAAGCCATTGATTAATGACCGTAAGTTGCGAGGCCCAGTAGTAGGCCTTGATATCAGGGAGGGCTATCCCGCCGTCATACCAACTCCTCACCATTTTTGTCGCTGCCACTCTCGCCGGCTTGCTGTCCCTGAGGAGAGCCGCCACCTGTGAGTTTATCGCTCTAAAATATGAGTCTGGGACTGGATAGGGGGGTATTGTGCAGGGCATACAGAAATCTGGCCAAGGCCATCATTTTAAAGAGAGCCACCCTACCTAAAAAGGGAGAGTGGTAATGCCTTCCAATGCCGAATACCGCGTTTCAGTTGTTGCAGAGGGGCTTGTAAATTAAGTGTAAGGAATGTGTCGCGGTCTGAGGTTATATATATTCCAAGATATTTGAAACTGTCCGCAACTATTTGAACCGTGCAACCTCTTGGGAGATGTGGGGGCGGTCCGTGTAATAGGTATAGCACAGACTTATCCCAGTTGATGGCAGAGACGGAGCCGTACACAGCGCATATATTAAGTAGCGCATGCAGCAATCTCATAGGTGAGGCAATATACAATAGCACATCGTCCTCATATAAAGAAATACGATCTTCCCATTCCTCCCTACATTTTAACCCGCGAACCATGGGGTCCCATCGTATCCATGCCGCCATCAGTTCGAGTACTAACGCAAACAATAAGGGTGATAATGGGCAGCCCTGCCTCGTACCTTTGCCCAGGATGAATTCTCTCGATATGTGACCATTAGCAACTACGTGTGCCACCGGAACGATATAGAGTAAGCGTACCCAGGAGCAGAACTTCCGGTCCGAATCCCAGGTGGTGAAGGATCGCGAATAGGAAGGCCCACTCTATCGAGTCAAAGGCCATCCGTGCATCCAAGGAGAAGACCGCAGCATCTTCCTGAATAGTGTGTTTACGACCTAGTACGCCATGGAGGCGTCTAAGATTCAGGGCTGTGTTTCTGCCAGGCATAAAGCCAGGTTGATCCGGGTGTACCAATGTATGGAGATGGGGGTAAGTCTGAGTGTTAGCATTTTGGCTAAGATTTTCCCTTCGGCATTAATTAATGAAATTGGGCGATAGGACGTGTATTCCTCTGCCGATTTTCCAGGCTTATGGATGGCCACAATAGTTGCCAGCCGTTGGTCTCTAGGGAGCGTCCCTATGTCGCGAATGGTTTCAAACATTTTTAACAGATATGGGGCTATCTTCTCCGCCGTGTGTTTATATAATTCTATCGGGATTCCGTTGGGATCCGTGGCCTTGTCCGATTGTATTTTTGAAATGGCCATTTTGAGTTCATCTACCGTGATGTCTGCTTCTAGACTTTCAGCGTCTTGCGGTGTGAGCCGCGGCATACGGATATCATGAAGGAATGCAAGCGCTTCTCTTACAGTGGTGTTATTTGTGGAGGTGTAAACTTGCTCGTAGTGTCGTGCCAGTGTATCAACTATGTGTTGTGGGTCCGACGTGAGTGCACCGTCTTCGGTTCTAATCTGTGTTATCCATCTACGCGCCCGTTCTTTCTTGTCAAGCCAGGCCAGAAGTTTACCTTTGTCTCGGGACTCATAGATCCGATGTTGGACCGCTTGTAAATGTGAATGAGCGGCAGCCCAGAGGTGTTCTTTGTCATCTTGTGTTTTAACGCGTAGGGCATGAGTTGTCTCGTCAGTGGGGGCGGCTGCATGATGTGATTCCAGGTGGTGTACTTCTTGCTCCAAGGTCTCTATTTTTTTCCCGTTTCCCCGTTTGTGCCCTTCTATAGCTTGGCCTCTTATTACTGGTCTGTAAGCTTCCCATTGCGTTACAGAAGAGGAAACTGACGCTTCATTTTTTAGGAAGTATTGTGTGGTTGTCATAGTTAAAGATTTCTTGATCTTAGAATTCAGGAGGTACCCTGGATAAATGGGGTATATGCGTCTCTGAGTAGTGCAGTGTGCATGGAGTTCTGTCTTTACCGGGGAGTGATCAGAGATCCCTCTGGGCAAGTGTGTGGTCGCCTCTATCCTCCCTAGATCGTCCATGGCTGCAAGTATGTAATCTATGCGGGAGAGGCTATTATGCGCTCCCGAATGAAATGTGTACTGTCTTCCCGTCGGGTTTTAAAGCCTCCACATGTCCAATAAGCTGTGTGCCTCCAGAAAATCAGCCAGTGGGGGAAGTGGTACGATGTTGTGGTCGGCTAGGTGTTCGGTCCAGTATGTCATTCCCAGTCATATTAAAGTCCCCTCCCATTAGTAAGCCTCCGTCTGGTAGGGTCAGGAGGAATTTACCCATATCTTGAAAAGCGGGGGAGTGCAAAGCCGGTGGGACATAAACAGATACTACGTTAAACATTTGACCGTCCCATTGAATCGATACGGCCGCGAATCGGCCTTGGTCATCCTTAAAGGTACGGTGAACCATGAGGGGGAATCGTTTTCACACTAAAATCCTTACTCCCCGGGATCCCGTGGTGAATTCAGAATGGATCATTAATGGGAACCCCCACCGGTCAATGGCCTTACCCTTGGAGCCCATCAGATGTGTCTCCTGGAGCAATACGACCGCCGGGGAGCTGTTTTAGATATTGGAGCACTAACCCTCGTTTTATCTGGTCTCCTAGACCATTGACATTCCAGGAGATGAGTGACAGTTTTGGCGTTTTGATGTGTTGTGTCATTGGATCAGACGAAGACATTGGGGACATAAATCAACGTGACATGTCGGACAGCAAAGGACATTGTGAACCCATTACTACAGTGACTGTATATTGAGATCTGCAGATCAAGAACTATTAAAACATCAACAATTAAAACTTTCTCATGTTGCGTATCAACATCTCTTGCAACCAAAATCTGCATTCCGCCACCCCGAGTCGTTCTGAATATCTTCATACACAGAATATTGCACTTTACGTCTATATTGGGGGTAAGTGCGGGATTAATCCCTATAGAATCAATTAAAATCCCTACCCACCCACCCACCCTACCTCCAAACAATTCAACCCCCCTCCCTGCATCCCTGCCTAGTAGGTTTCAAAATACCCACCATTCCCAATAGCAGAGTGCTTACGAACCCCAGAAGCACACCCATTAAATGTGAGGTCGCATGGTGTTAGCACCCAGTAGTCTCCTCCTCCCGGGCCCGCGGCAACACCAAGTTACATTGAGGGACAGTGATAGTTCTAAGTTCTACTGTTCAGTGACAAGCTGTCAGTGCTACTTTAGGCAGGCAGAGAGGGATCCTATATGATCCTTCAAGCGGGAATTTCCCATCTCGATCTCCACCCGCCCCACATATTAGCAATGAGAGACGATTACCGACCAGCGCAGTCATGCAGTCCTTCATTTTCCAGCACGTGCAGTGTCGCTGCTAGGACTGGCAGAGCGGGAGCTCCTGGATCGCAATGGTGAGCGCAGCCCGCCCCTGCGCCTGTGTCTTTAGGGTGATATTCAGCGTTCCCGTGAGCCAACTCTTCCCTGCGGCGCTGTGACTTAAGTAGACCCTCCTCCAGCCAACGTTGTGCTTCTTCAGGCGCCGTGAAGAACCAGGATTTCTTACCGTCGATGACTTTCAGCTTTGCTGGGAAGAACATCATGCACTTAAAGCCCTTGTCTGGAAAAGCCTGTTTAATGCCTTCGAAAGAGCGTCGTTCTCGTTGCACCTTCAAGGCGAAGTCCGGAAAAAATCGGACCGTTGCATTGTCATACTGCAGGTCTCCAGTGAATCTTGCTGCCTGCAGGATCGCATCTCGGTCACGTAAGTTCAGGATGCGCGCTATAATGGTGCGAGGTGGCGCCCCAGGCTTTGGCATCGGGGATCTGTGCGCCCTTTCAATAGAGAATAATGGGGAGAGTCTCTTGGGCTTTAGATGATGCAGGATAATATCTTCGAGGAAGAGGTCCATTCTGGGCCCCTCCGCCCCTTACGGCACTCCCACCACCCGTATGTTGTTGCGACGGGCTCTTCCTTCCAGATAATCTAGGTGAAGTGCCATTTCTTTATGGTGGTGGATTAATTATTTGACCTTTACTTCCAATTTACGTATCGCAGTCTGAAGCTCTTCGACATTCCCCTCTGTAGCCGTAACCCTGTCAGAAGTCTTCCGAATGTCCGCTCTCATTAGGTTCATCTCGATTGTGACCTTATCGATTTTGGTCTCCAGGTTGGCACCGACCGCCTGTATCGCAGCCATGATTGATCCAAGAGATGGTTCCTCTGCGGGTGCAGTTTCTTCATTTGTTCCATCCACAGCCAAAAATATGCGGGGGACCGCATATTTGTCCATCTTATTGAGTTGGACGGATGCTGCAGTGCCTTTAGGTTTCGTCATAGCGCTGTGTGGGCCTCAACCCAAGCAGTGTGGGGCCAACAGGGAGAGCCTCGATACCTTTGAACCGTGGCGAGTGCGGCCTTGGAAGTGATTGTGGTAAGGGGGTTTCGCTTTATTGCAGTCCACCGTCCACGTCGACCCAGGCCATAGGAGCGGCTGCTTACCAGTCCAGACTCCCCCCTAACACCGTGCGGTACCCGCTGGGTCACGCTTGAATCCGTTCCTCTCCCTCCGCAGCTGCCAATGCCGGCTCCCAATGTATATGCGGCGCTTGTGGAATATAGCAGCAATGGTGCCAAGTGTCTGAATCTATGCACAGGCGGTCGACTGGAGGGCGGATTTTGTGTTGGGGTCGCATTTAAGGCCTGTCCATGCGGACTCGTACTGCGTCCGTTCTTGTCATGCCAGAGCTACCTGCAGTAGCGGGCCCGTGCAGCGCTGGAGAGGGGGGGGGGGTGGGTGGGAGGAGAGAGGAGGCACTTTTGAAATCTTCCTGAAGCGCGTCCTCATCTGCTTTATAGTCGTCTGGATCCCTTCTGTCCTCTTCCCCCACAACGCTGGCGCCAGCATTCCGATGGCCATTCACCAGAGTCCATCGATATTTGTCGCCTACTGACTTGCCACCCTGCCGTTATGGCGTCTCCCGAAATATCTACACCATTCAGACGCCGCCGGCAAGCCTCAGGAGAGAGGCCGCGCATCTATCTTTCTGCTCACACGGGGGAGAGGGAGAGGTCTCCTGCGATCCTCCCGGGTCTCACCTTGAAGGAGGGTCTCTGTCGCGGCACTCGGGCGGCGCTCTCAGGGGGTCGTCAGTTCACGTCGCGCAATCAAAGGGGAAAGGCCAGCAGCCGCGGTTCTCTCGTAGTCTAAAATCCCAGTTCTTGGTACTCGCCGCGGGCCTCCGGATTACATGACTCCGCCCACCTCTGCCGAGGCCACCACGCCGCTCTTGATTTCAGTACCGCTTCGATATTTCGACTGTCTCGGTCAGCGGGAGCCTGAAAAACAATCCCTCACTTGCTCCTCGGCTTCCGGAGCTGTATGTTTGTTTGTACTGCCCTCAAGATGCCGGATTAGTAACAGATTTAGCAGGTTGTGCCGCAGGCCCAGGCGGAGCTACGCCGCCATTGCAGTCGGCACCAAGCCACGCCCACCTGAACTGTAAATTCTTGTTATCGTGCCAATGTACCAGTGTTTGTGGAAAGTATCCTTCCTGCCTGCGATGTGAATGGAAGGAGGAAATGGACTGATACATTTTTCTGCCTTAATGTTGCATATTTGTATAATTATTGATGGTGAATCATTAAGGCTGTATTAAGTATTAACGCTTCTTTTGTTAAAACTGGTATGGGTTGGATTTGCAATGAGAACAGGGTGGGGAGACCCTCATGTCATCTATGCTAACCAATCACAGTGCGAGTTTCTACTGAAACTGCAACATTATTAGTGTAGTCAGCCAAGAATTAGAGTATAAATAATGACCCCGTAGGGGGCGTGTCAGCTTAGAGCTTTAGGACTAGAAGAGAGGAGAGGGAGCAGATGAGGCAAGACATCATATGGGTTAGGCACGTGAACGTCGCGGGTGCAGCCTGGGAGGAGATACTGTCCGAGGAGAGACAGAGGGAGGTGGGGGCCTTTGCTCATATTTTTTCAGAGAGTCCTTGCACGTCATATTTTTGGCAAGGCAGATCACATTCTGTTGTATGTCGATTTAGATACTGTATATAGGTTTCCTGATTAATGTCCTTATATAGGCACAATTCGCATTGCCCATATTTAGGCATGGAAATCCTACCCTTATTTAGGCATTATCCATGCTAACCAAATACAGGTATGGCCACCTACATCCGTTCATCTATGTCACAACGAGTTCTTGGAAAACCAGACTCTGAAGCCTTTAGGACTTCCCCTTGCTTGGATATTGATTTCTTCAACTCATTTATTATGCATGAACATCTATTCCTTAGGGGTCCATTCATGACGTTCTTCTGCCCGACTTTTACATCAATACTGGCATTCCTAAACACTTTCAAGGTATAGATATACCTTCACTTAAAATGGCAAACCACGGTTCGGCTGCCTACTTGCACGACGCGGCTCGCCACGGCAAGTTCGGAAGGAAGTCAAGTCCCCGCCTGATGCACAGACTTCAGGCGGCAGTTCGAAAGACGTCAACTGCTGTCGCACAATCTCCACGCAAGGAGGTGGAGACTGGACAGGTTTGGATGGAGGACAGTTCCCTGCTACTGTGACGGAAGATCCTCTCGAAGAGGCAGTCTGATCGGAGGATTGATGACCATGTTGAGCAGCTCGGGATACCAGACTCTTCGTGCCCAATCCGGAGCCACAAGAATGACTTGGGCCCGGTCGCGCCTGATCTTCTTCAGCACTCTGGGCAGAAGTGGTATAGGCGGAAAGGCATACAACACACCGCAACTCCACTCGTGACGAAAAGCATCGCTGAGTGAGTGCCGCCTTGGAAATTTCAACACGCAGAATTGCAGACATTGCGCGTTCTCTTCGGTGGCGAATAGATCTAACCAAGGCTCTTCCCACTGTCGAAAGAGACCTTGCATCACCTCCGAGTGAAGACGCAATGCGTGATCCATCATGCACCTGCGGATGAGTTCGTCCACCCTGGCATTCAGAGAACCTGCCATGTGTTGAACCACCAGGGATATGCCCTGATGTTCCAGCCATGTCCAGAGGCGAAGGGCCTCTTGACAGAGGGTCCACGACTCCACCCTGCCTTGTTTGTTGCAGTACCACATGGCGGTGGTGTTGTCCATGAACACCTGCACTACCCTTCCCCGGACAGATGGAAGGAATGCTTTCAGTGCAAGACGAATCGCCCGGAGCTCCAGAAGGTTGATGTGAAGCCTGGACTCAGCCGGAGACCAGAGGCCTCTGATCTCCGCCTCTGCCATGTGGTTACCCCATCTGAGAAAGGATGCGTCCGTCACCACAGTGTGATCTGGTTGGAGAAGGGAGAGGGATCTGCCACTGACCCAATCCTGGTTCGTGAGCGACCACTGCAGTTGTTGTGCAGTGCCCTCCGAGATTTGGACGCAATCGGACAGATTCTCCTGATGCTGCGCCCACTGGAACTTCAGGTCCCACTTCAGAGCCCGCATATGTCATCTGGCATGATTGACCAGCAGGATGCAGGAGGCCATGAGGCCCAGCAGCCTCAGAGTCATTCTGACCGAAACCCGGGATAGAGGCAGAAAGATCGGAATCATAGTCTGAATATCTCGGACTCGCTGTTTGGGAGGATAGACCCGAAACCGCATCGTGTCCAGAACCGCTCCGATTAAGAGGAGCGTCTGAGAGGGAATCAGGTGCGACTTCGGCACATTGATGGAGAACCCCAGCGAATGCAGGAGGTCGCCGTAGTCTGGAAGTGGGAGACGACTGCCTGGGGCGAGCCCGCCTTCAACCGCCAGTCGTCGAGATAGGGGAAGACTGAAACCTCTGATCTGTGCAGATGAGCTGCGACCACCGCCATCACTTTCGTGAACACCCAAGGGGCGCTGGTAAGGCCAAAGGGTAGCACGGTAAACTGAAAGTGCTTGTGGCCTACCGTGAACCGTAGGTAACACCGGTGGGCCGGCAGGACGAGAATGTGATAATAAGCGTCCTGCAAGTCCAACGCTACCATCCAATCTTCCAGGTCGAGGGCAGACAAGACCTGAGCAAGCGTCAACATCCTGAACTTCTCCTTCTGGAGGAAGCGATTTTCGTCCCTGAGGTCCAAGATAGGACGCAGGCCCTTGTCCTTCTTGGGGACCAGAATGTAGTGGGAGTAACAACCAGGACCTACTTCTGGGACAGGAACGCGCTCGATTGCTCCCTTAGCCAAGAGAGCCGTAACTTCCTGCTGGAGAAGGGTCAGATGAACCTCCGACATGCGGTGGTATCTCGGTGGCATGACTGGAGGGGTAGTCTAGAAGGGGAGGGAGCAGCCCCTTCGGACTATTTGCAGAACCCACCTGTCCGACGTGATGGTGCACCAGTGGGGGAGGTGATGACAAATCCTGCCGCCCACTGGCAATCGATGGGCCTGAAAGGTCAGACTAGGAGGGTTTGGAGGCTGCTGCAGAGGGGGCGTGGTGGACTAGCCCGCCTGCTGGCCCCCGGAACCACGACGGTTGTTCCCACGTCCCCGACTGCGCAAAGGTTGGGTAACTTGCTGCTGCCTGTGGCTCTGGGCGGGACATAGCGGGGCACCCCTTCCGTAGCCACGAACGGGCGAAAAGCAGACTGCGCAGGGTGAGTGGAGAGGCCCAAGGACTTGCCCGTAGCCCGCGAGTCCGCTTTGTCGCCAAAAAAGCGACAGCCATCAAAGGGCAGGTCCATCGAGCTGTTCTGGATATCCCCTGAAAAGCCAGTGGACCTCATCCAGGCATAGCCAGGAAGGGCTACCGACGTTGAAATGGTCCTACCGAGAAAGTCAGCGGTGTCCATCCCACAACGTATAGTAAACTTCGTTGCATTCCTTCCGGCGGCAACAGCCTGAGAGGGCACTGCCTGGGCAGCACTTGCGCCACCGTATCCCACACCGAGTGGGAATAACGGCCCAAGAGACATGCGGTGTTTTTATGGACCGCAGTCCTAAACTGGCGGAAGAGAACATTTTCTTACCAAGGTGGTCCAGCTTCTTGGATTCCTTTTCCGGTGGAGCGGTAGGGAAGGCGCTCTTGGAAGTAGAGGCTTGGACTACCAAGCTCTCTGGGGTGGATGTTGGGAGAGGAAAGTGGGGTCGCCCGAAGCCGTGCGGTGGTGTCGGGCAATCATCCTGTCCATGGGAGCCCCAGTGTTGGGCCTGGACCACGTGCCCAAAAGGACGTCGGTGAGGGCCTCATTAAACGGCAGCAGGGGCTCCGAAGAGCTCGCCGCCGATTGAAGCACCTCAGTCAGGAGGTTAGCCCTGACCACCACTGAGAGCCTCGGCTGCCCTACGCAACACCACTGCGTATGATGCTCCCTCTGTAGCCACGGTAAGAGGAGACATCATGCCAAGGTCAGGGGAGGTGTCCAAACCACTGGCACCCCCCAGTTCCTCTCTACAGATCTGTTCACTGTCCCAGTCCTCCTCCTCATCCTATGGGTTCCATTGCGGATGAAAAGGGGCCCCAGCAGTGAACAGGGGCACAAAAACCCCACTCGGCGCCGGATCCGGCATTGAACGACCCCGGTCCGGCTCCGTGTCCATGTCGGGATGGAGGCCGGGGTTGACGCCAGCCAGGGGACCGACCGGCGTCAAACACGGTAATGGTGCCATCGGAAGCGGCACCTGTGGAGGTGTAATGAGGTCAACCGATCCCGATCCAGGCCTGGATCCAAGGGGAGCCTGCGAGTCTGCGGGGCCCGAAGGCACGCCGGCGGGGTCGGTCCACCCAAAGATGGCATGCATCGCCTCATAGAAGCTTGGGGGGTGGGGGGGGGTGAGGAGGGGGGGGGGGGGGGGGAGTCGCTCCGGGTCCCGGAAAGGGCAGGAAACTCAGAGTCGACTCTTCAGCTGCGGGAGGGGAACCACCCGCGTGCCTCGTCGAATCGGCCCACCCCGTGATAGCAGCTACTTAACTCAGTTATACAATGTGGATGTTAAAGGATATCCAAGTAGCTGCTTTGTTTAAGAATTAAGACTGGTGACATGTTTGTATAATTTGTTGTTTTGTATTACTTGTTCATGTATTGATTTTTACATCACACTACTTCACCACGAAGTTTGTATGTTTTTGTTTGATCTGTGGTACAAGAAAACAAGTTACTCACCTGTAACTACAGTTATCCAGTGTTGGTATCTTTCATAGATTCACATGCCTGAATCATTCCCCGTCGCTGAGGTGGGAGTCCCACGGTAAATTACAAAAGTATTGCCATAAGTAAATAAAAGTAGTAGGCTAAAAGAAAAAGGCTTAAGGCCTAAATATTAGAAGCCTATCTACAACATTATAGAAAAAAGAACCAAAAGTTAGCTCCAACCAATCAGCTACCATTACCCTCTAAAACACTCTCAGCAGAGTCAGTTCTCCTCAGATTTTCTTAGCACAAGTGGGAAGTAAGTTTCCCAAATCATAAAGAACTGACTCGCCGGGGAGGAGGGTGAGTGCATGTGAATCTATAAAAGATACCAATACTGGATAACTGTAGTTACAGGTAAGTAACTTGTTTTCTTATCCAGTATTGCGGTATCTTTCATAGATTCACATGCCTGAATCCGAGTAGCACGCAGTAAGCCAAATGTATTGTCGTTTGCGGATGGGGAGACAAGTGTTCATAAACTCCCAAACAGCATCCACAATGGTTGAGAATTTTTTTTTATTAACCAAGCCTTAAAGAAATCAAAATCTATACTACAGGACATTACCAAAATAAAACATGAATACATAACTATTAACATACAGATATATCTATATATCCAGTTCTTTAAATATATAAACATATATGTTACATGAAACATGGTAGCATATAAAAGAGAAGTACCACCTGAATCGGCCCTTAATGAAAGAGATGGCGGAGGACCGTCTGTCCAACAGCTGCATCATCTTTCTGTGCAGATTGAAGACAGTAATGCTTCGTGAACGTGTGGACATTTTTCCATGTCGCTGCACGACAGATATTTTCTAGAGTCACTCCAGCAAACAATGCTGTAGAAGCTGCCACTGTCCTCGTAGAATGGGCTTTGGCTTTCCTCTGTAAAGGCTTGTTGGCCTTGACATGGCAGAAATTAATCGTAGAAGCCAGCCATCTGGCTACTGTTGCCTTTGTCACTGCAGTCCCAAGTGTAGCTTGACCATAGGCCATGAACAGTTGGTTGGAACGTCTGACGTCTTTAGTTTTCTGCAGGTAGAATTTTAAACAGCGCTTAACATCCAGAGAGTGTAATGCTCTTTCAGCTGGAGTGGATGGATCCGGAAAGAAATTTCTTAATCTTACCGGTTCATTCAAGTGAAATTGAGACGGTACTTTAGGGACAAATCTAGGATTTGTTCGAAGGGTTACATAGTCTTTGGTGAAATGTAAAAAGGGTTCTGCTATAGTGAAAGCTTGGATTTCACTAACCCTTCTTACAGAAGTAAGAGCCAGGAGAATGGCAACCTTCCAAGTGAGGAATTTGAGATCAGCTTTGTGGATCGGCTCAAATGGTCGTTTCTTTAATTGCGCTAGTACGTTGTTGAGTTCTCACTCTGGAGGGGGTGCTCGCACTGGAGGAAATGCTCGGAAAAGCCCTTTCATAAATTGTTTGATAAGGGAAGATGAACAGAGAGAAGGAAGTTT
Source organism: Triturus cristatus (assembly GCF_964204655.1). Taxonomy (NCBI): domain Eukaryota; kingdom Metazoa; phylum Chordata; class Amphibia; order Caudata; family Salamandridae; genus Triturus; species Triturus cristatus. The sequence goes on from NC_140585.1 coordinate 357,800,709, forward strand.
GGTGCATTTTCTGAATCTGGAAAGAGCAGCAAGATGGACCTTGACCGATGAAAAGGTAAGCCCAGACTTGGCTAGAGAAAGCAAATAAGGAAGAATTTGTTCCGCAGGAGCTTGAACTGGGTGAATAGTATTCACCTCGCACCAACAGCAAAATCGCTTCCATTTTAAGCGATACGTTTTTATTGTGCTCTGGGCACAAGATTAGGCCAAACTCTCACAACAGTCCTGAGAGATGTTAAGGTCCTTGCACTCTAAGAAATCAGGAGCCATGCGTACAAGTGCAGGGACTGTGGGCCCAGATGAATCACTTGGCCTCTGTTCCTCGACAACATCGTGGGCGTCGGAATAAGGCGAATAGGTTTGTCTTGAGACAAAAGCAGAAGTTCCTGGAACCAATACTGCCTTGGCCAATGGGGTGCACTCAAAATCAGACGGCAACGCTCCAGCTTCATCTTGCGGAGCACCTTGGGGATCAATGGTATTGGGGGAAAAGCGTATGCACAAATCCCTGACCATCGCATGGACAGGGCATTCCCCCTTGAGCCATGTTGAGGGAACCTGCTGGCATAGTATCGACATTTCTTGTTCTCCCTCGTTGCGAATAGATCCAGTGCTGGTTTGCCCCAATCTTGGAAAACTCTGTTCGCCTGCTTCTCCTCCAGTTCCCACTCGTGACAGACGATTGAGATCTGCTCAGCTTGTCTGCCAGAGTAATGTGGAGACCCCTGACGTGTTCGGCTCTCAGGGTTATTTTGTGGAATGTGACCCACTCCCACAATTCCTGAGCTTCCTGCGAGAACATAGCGGACTTTGTTCCTCCTTGTTTGTTGATGTAATACATGCTGGTCGTATTGTCGGAGCTCCAGTCTGTTGATATGCTGTTTGTGTACTTGAGACCATTTTCCTTGAATCTGACAATCTTGCAGATGACCTCCCCATCCCTCCATGGAGGCCTCGGTTGTTAAAACAAAGTTTGGAATGGTTGGTAGGAATGTGAGACCTTGGCCCAAATTCTCTGTTTGAGACCACCAATGCAGAGACTATCACGTGACCCTGATGGAATCGTCGAATGAACCCACAGCTTGTTGCCATTGAAGATGTCTCATTTTGAGCCGTGCTAAGGATATGAGATTTATCGCAGAGGAGCACATCCCTAGAAGTGAAGCAAACATCCGGACAGAAACTGACCTTCTTGAGATTGAAGTTGCTAATTTTTGGAGACGTATTTGACGGTTGTGTGACAAGAATGCTTTGCACTGGACCGTGTCTAGCATTGCTCCGAGAAAAGGAATGACTTGTAGTGGACGCAATTGCGATTTGCTCTCATTGAGAGTCAGACCCAGGGAAGAGATGGAGACATGCTGTTGTGGCATCCTTGGCTGCTTGTTCCGAAGGACCTTTGAGCAGTCAATCGTCGAGATAAGGGAACACCTGTATTCCTCGAGATCTCAATGCTGCTGCCACTGGTACCAAGCACTTTGTGAAGATTCTTGGTGCCGATTTCAGCCCGAACAGGAGCACTTTGAACTGATAGTGGGTGCCAGCCACTGTGAAGCGAAGATATTTGCGATGTTTGGTATGGATAGGGATGTGGAAATACGCATCTTCCATATCCAGAGAAGCCATAAAATCTCCTTCGTTTAGACAGCCTAAAATCTCGGAAAGCGTGACCATCCGGAAACTATGCTTTTTAAGGAATTTGTTGAGCTTGCGGAGGTCCAGAATCGGTCGCCATTCCCCTGACTTCTTCTTGATGAGGAAGAAACAAGAATAGAAACCGGTTCCTCTTTGGGATGATGGAACCTTCTCTATTGCATTCTTGAGCAGCATTGTTAAGGCTTCTTTGAACAATAAGTGAAGACGAGTGGGAGGGGGACCCCTGGGTGGAGTAGTAGGTGGCTGTTTGATGAATTCCAGGGTGTGGCCGTTGGTTACTAGGTCTAGAACCCATCGGTCTGAAGTAATTTCCTGCCACTTGTGAACAAAAGCTGACATTTTCAGGCCCACGGGTAAAGAGGGTAATCTGGCTGGCACCCTGCATAGATCATTGTTTCCTGTTGGTATCTCGACCTTGATTCTGTGATCGTTTTCGACCACCCTGACGGGAGATACTAACCGAAGAGGATTGGCGGTATGATAACTGGTTGTATAGCTGTCTATACTGCGATTGATACTGCCTATTTTGTTGATTTTGTTATCCTACTCGAAGTAAAACCACGTTCTCTTGCACCTCTGAAAGATCCGCACCTGTATTGAAGGGCACCTAACGATCTAGCGGTGTCCGTATCAGTTTTGATAGCAAGGAGGGCCTCATCAATATGTTTTTTAAATAAAGACTCTTCATCATAGGCCATGTCTAAAATCTTTGTTTGCACTTCCTGCCTGAAAGTTGTGGCTTTAAGCCATTCCTGGCGTCTAAGCACTGCAGCACAGGAAAGCTGACGAACGTTGCTGTTCATAATGTCCAGCGCGCAATCTATGGTTTCAGATGCGGCTCGTTCTCCCTCCAACAGAATCTTCCTTGCGTCTTGTCTATGGTCTTCAGGAATGAGGTCAATAAGTCCTGCCATATCTGACCACATCTGACGGTCATAACGACCGATTATCGCCAGAGAGTTTGCAGCTCTAATAGAGGCCGCTGCTATAATAGAGAATTTTTTACCTATAAGGTCCAGCCTCCGTCATTCCTTATCAGGCGGTGCAGTGATAGGCATCGCAGGATTTTTAGATCGTTGTTGGGCGGCTTGAGAAATTACTGAATTTGGTTGTGGATGACCAATCAGACAAGATGGACTGTTAGCAGGAGTACGGTACTTTTTCTCAATGCGAGGAAGTACAGCCAGAAAAGACGCAGGCGTCTTCATGATCTTAACCCTTTCATTCCAGATATAGTCAATGATTGGAACAGCTCGTGTGATCTTCAAAGACTCTTCCTTGAAATTGTGCACAAAGCAGTCTGTCTGCTCTACTGTAACAGGCAACTGGAATCTAGATACCGCTCGCTGCATCAAATTATGAAAGCCCCCGATGTCCTCAGGGGGAGAATCAGAAGGCAGAGGAAGGGGTAGAGAAGGCATTGGTATTATATATTCGTCCCAAGGATCCGTTATATTAGTATTTTAAGGTAACTCGCCTCCTTCAACTTCCTCTTCAGAGGATGTAGCGTCATGGTGCACCTGTTCAGATGGACCTGTAGGATGAGCCAGTGAAACAGGAACCTCAGACTGAGGTAACGGATCAGGGACCCCCGCTGATGGAGGTGGATTTTCTGGGGCAGCCTGTTGTGGGGGAAACCTTTGACGGTAATCCGCCAGCATGGCCTGGAGATCCTGTATGAGCGTTGGAGGGAGGTGACTCATTTCCTTCTGGCGAGACTCCCTTCGAGGAAATCTATGGTATGGAACCATAAGCTCCTCTTAGTGTTTCTGGTAATTGTCGTCATCATCGTCTTGACACTTGATGTTAAACTCAGTAGGATGGTGAGCTGTGCCAAATGGTCCCTCATCGTCCTCATAGTCAACGTAAGTTTCCAAAAGGTGAGACGGAAAAAGCGGAGAGATTTTACTGTAATCCTGTCTTTGAAAAGTTTTTAGTTGAAAAGGTGCAGACGATATAGCCGTTGATTGTGAATGCCACTGCTGATACCCAAGATTGAGTTGGTAAAGTCGTCGTCGACGGACTCTTCGTCGACTGGCTCTTCGTCGATGGAATTTTCGCTGATGCAGTCGTCGACGGGACAGTCTTCAACGATGACATTGTCGACAAGGCAGACGTCGACGACGTAGACTTCATTGATAATAATACCTTCGTCGACGGAGGGGCTTTGTCAACGGAACCTTCGTCGATGGGCTAAACGTCGACGGAGACTTCGTCGATGACTTCCTCGTCGACGATTCTTCAAGAACAGGCTTCTTAGTCATCATAGAAATTCTAGTAGAAAAAATAGGCGAAGTAATATCGAGAAAGTAGCAGTCGACGATGGGGCAGAAGAAGTCACAGAAGCCGTCGACGATGGAGTCAACTTGAGAGATTTAACCTGGCTTTTACTCACAGTTTTTCAAGTAGACAGCCTCTTAGATTCCTTGACCGATGTAGAGGGTGGAGACAGCGCTGACCCAGACGAAAGCTTAGGTGACCTCTGTGAAGGGTCAGAAACATCATGGGAAGTTTTATGGTGTTTTCTTCCCTCACTTGAAGAGCTGTCATGGGATCTAGCTCTTTTGCTAGAAGTTGAGGCTCTGTCATCCTCCTCACCCGAGGAAGATTTGAGCCATAAAAGCAGTCTTGCCCATCTATCCTTAAGAGTCTTAGTAGGGAAAGTGTGGCAGATCCTACAATCCTTCGCAACATGCTTAGGATAAAGACAGTAAATGCAGTCCTTATGCTGGTCATCAACATGGACCCTCTTCTTATCATAGGTCCTGCAGGATTTAAAGAGAGCTTTCTTGTCAGAAATCCTGAAGAGGTGAAGTGTAGAACTGAGTTGACACTCAGGGAGACTCCCTTCCACACGACGTGCGGTGAAAATTTGAGGAGAACTGACTCTGCTGAGAGTGTTTTAGAGGGTGCTGGTAGCTGATTGGTTCGAGCTAACTTTTGGTTCTTTTTACTATAATGATGTAGATAGGCTTCTAAGATGTAGGCCTTAGGCCTTTTTCTTTTAGCCTACTACTGTTATTTACTAATGGCACTACTTTTGAAATTTACCGTGGGACTCCCGCCTCGGCGACGGAGAATCATTCAGGCATGTGAATGTATGAAAGACACCCCAATACTGGATAAATAAGTGTAATTTGTTCTAGACTCAAAAACGTATCTAACTTCTCTGACCCATGATTCAAATGTGGAGTAAAGTACATAGAAATGAGCAGCAAATAAATGCCTCAAGCCAATATCAAGTCAATTGTTGGTTCATAGTCTGTTAAGTTAATGTACCAGCATTTGAAAGGTGACGGCTAGGACACTTCTTGCTCTTCGTTTAATACGGCCCCGTCCAGCCACCTAGGGCCAAACCCCTTGTTGCTAATATTATTTCTCATCAATGTTTGACTGCGGAAAACTACAGGAAGCTAGGGCGGGTGCCCCTTTCCTTTGACAGTCAGTGTTCTGACTTTCTGGCCTTTTCTCACACTTGGAATGACACAGTATCGACGAAGATGAAGGATACTGGGCCAGCAAATGTAGGCTAATGTACTTATCATTGGAAAAAACGTTGGAAAGGCCTGACGTCATGACAGTCCAGTTTGATTTTTAAAAGGAGCCTCCCGTTTTAAATGTAAGCAATCAGTATTAATCACGGGCCTTATAGGGAAGAAAATATATTTCGATGTTTATAAAGGACCAAACAGTAGACTCCCAAATGTATAGGTGGACTGCTTGCACAGGAGGAGACTCACAGACACGTTCAGTGGAAACAAAACAACAAACTCAGGAGGACAAAGGCAATGTTAGCTTTTCATTTATTATAAACATTGGTTGTTTCTCTCTTAATAATTTACCTTTTTAGAAACTCAACAAATATTATCGAAACAAAATGTGCAAAAAACGGTATACTTTCCACACCAACTAAAACTTACAATACATTAGTAATGCATGCATCAAAGATGAAACTGAAATTATATACTGTGATGCTATTGTAAATGTTTACATGGCATCTATACCAATGCGAATATAAAGCCAGGCCAAAATTCTGAGAAAGAGCATACAAACTGCAAAACGTGAAACACAATGTCTACAAGTTGCAAAGGAATTAGTAGTTCGTTACTTCAAAAAGGAGCACTTATTGTATTTACATCCTTTCACTATGCCATGGAGTTGGGAAAGACTATCTTTAATGCAGCGCTCTCGGAGTACTGATAAAATGTTAAATCATCATGGAAATGAATTAAAGCCCACTGCTTTGCATGTATTTATACACAGTGTCTAGATTCATCTGCTAACAACTCGGTCTGACCACTTTTTCCAGTGATCAAAATTATGGAAGTCTTTTTTCAGCATTTGGTAATAAAGGTCAGGTTAAAGACTATTGAAAAGCATTGTTTTTTTCGTGGCTGAGTTCATTTAATCAATAAGAAAGGACGCGGGGAACTGTGCGGATCCGACTGTGTCCAATCTCAGCGAGAGCAACATTTAGCAAGGCCATGAGAAAATACTGTTTAGTGATGGCATAATGAATGAATCTTTTGTTCTGAAACACGGTGCCTTGTACATAGGCCATACCAGGAACCGATACATAAATGTGTGGCTGCGTGTCCACTGCTCTTATCAGCAGAAGTAGGTTTCTTTCTGTAGTATGTCACGCTGTCTCCTCGAAACATTGTAGAAAGCATGAGCAGGGTTAAGGGTATGCGGATTTGTGAGCTCTATTACATCCATTTATTTTGTTTTGATACACATGATGCTCACTGTTGCTTTTTAAATATTGAAAAGAAATACATGCAAGGCGCGTTTTTGTATTGTTGTGCATCCGTTTGCAGAGTTTAACAAAGCTTACAATATCACTTTCCTTGTGGACACTGAAACAAATGACCATAAACAGTACATTTAATCACCAAGGCGGTCAGTTTCCATTCACTGATAGCCGACTTTCAAAAATCGTGTCTCTACAATTCTAAATCTGCAAAGATCCATACAGAGATAGAACAGGAGGAGCCAGGGCGCCATAGGTTTACCTGCGAGATGTAAAATAATTCAGGAATGCCAGGTTTGTCACACAACTCCACCTTCTCTTCTCCCTTATCATTCTTACTGCCAAGAATGAACTTTTTTTTATTTTTCTAAGTGCTACCATAAGGCGGAATCTAAACTCGTACCTCTTTAAGCTACTAAAATAATTACCAGAGCACCCGAACTCCAACCCTATGCTCTGCTGAATGCCCTTCAGAAATGTTTAAAAAATGTAATCCGCCATCAAGTACGCCAAAGGCTCCGACAGCTTCTAATGTAAGTCCAACAGCACTTGCGATGGAAGTACATTAGTGGAGATAGTATGCTGTGTTGTTTCGTTGCAACAGAAATAATTAGGTTCTCCGAAACAGACAGTAGAATACCAATTATGTCCTCAGCCACGCTCCAAGAGGGGGCTGGCTCTAGGATAGATGTCGGGAAGGAGAGTCGACGGTGGTATTTATCACTGTGACCGAGAACGGGATTGAAATTTATGAGTGCAAAGCACAATGGATTAGCATGTCATTCACTCCATCAAATGCTTGTATAATGCATCACCTACTAAAGGAGATAAAACCACAGGGCGTAAAAAGGGCACACTAGGAATCGAGACCATTGGGTACATATGCAGGGTTGGAAAGAAAAAACAGATGCTTCTTAAAATGTCCTTCCCTCGCACATAAAATTAATTCTAAAGGGTGTAGCATCAAATAACTAGGCAAATAAGGATAATGCATAGACCTACATATGTCACATAATGTGAACACTGCAGCACAAACCAAACTGCAAAAACACAGTAAACTTTAGAAACAAATTACTTGAACATAATCAGTGATGTGCAGAGTTTACAGAAGTGACAGTACAAACTTCCATTCACTGAATTAATATTGGAACAAATCTTTAAAATTATTTTCTCAGCACACACATTCATAGTTCAATGTTACAGCTACCAAAAACGCTGTACAACTGTACTTATTCTGTTTGATTTAAATAGTAGCCAGTTGAAATTCGCCATATCTGACTAGCAATAACACATATTAAGGCTTTTACAGCAGGGCCCAGCTTGCCTAAATTCTTTTAAAGAACAACAAACGTCATACCAGCATGCTATAAACAAAGTATACAATTTATATGGTTTTAAGACAGTTTAATTTGCGCAGTAACAGGTCAAGAAACTGATGTCTCGTGGCAGATCCCTGGAGAAGGATGGAGTGGCAGTCATTCCTTTAGGATTCTGTTTTTAGGCTTGCACTAGTGGTTGTAGTTTTCCTCCATTTTTACGTGACGGGACAATATTTAGCTTCGTGCCATTAGTGTCATGAATTCAATAAACAGTCCATGTCACTTGCTTTATTTTATTTGGTCCAACCAAGAGTTCCAGGGCTTCACGTGAACGATCTGCAAATCAAAAAGTGAATACAAAATGAGAAAAACTGGGAAAGGATCCCTGTTCCCCATTCCAGAATATACAGTGAAAGTATTAAGGGCTATAATCACCCTCTTTTGAGTTCTGTTCTGCTTGAGTTTTCAGTATAGGCAGCAACGCAGTTTAAAATAATCTTCACACTAATCTCGACAACTGACAACAGAAGGTGTGGAGGACGGAATCATAAGTACGTATAACCAGGTGAAAAGAAAGAAAATAAGTTACTTACCTGTAACTACGGTTATCCAGTATTGGTATCTTTCATAGATTTACATGCCTGAATCATTCCCCGTCGTCGTGGTGGGAGTCCCACGGTAAAATATTCAAGCAGTGCCTTAAATACTTCATAGGCTATAATGGCCATTGGCCATCTAACAAGTAGCCTAGCTATGTCCTTTTTAAAAAAGGACCAAATGTTGGCATCCAGTCAATCAGCTGTTAGCACCCTCTAGAACACTCCCAGCAGAGGCAAGTTCTCCTCAGATTTTCTAAGCACAAGTGGGAAGTAAGGATCCCAAAATTAATGAGAACTGCCTCCACGGGGAGGAGGATGGGTTGCATGTGAATCTATGAAAGATACCGATACTGGATTAATGTAGTTAGAGGTAAGTAACTTATTTTCTTATCTTATTGGGGTATCTTTCATAGATTTACATGCCTGAATCAGAATAGCAAGCAGTACCATAAACTGTACTGTCGTTAGCGGAAGGTGGGAGACATGTAACTTTAAACTCCTAATGTTATAGACATATACAAGTAACGTTTTCAATAATTATCCACTATCCTGTTTAAAATGCATGCACTAAAACGTTCTAGCAGAATAAAATTTTAAACCACTAAGGCTGAAGTAAATCTTCAAAGATACACAACCATTCACATTATAATAAAATAGTCAAATACAGTTACATAATCATTTGTCTATACATCTCCAGACATACAACTACCTTTATTAAAATAAAGGAAGTGTTCCTTTTATCTAAAACAAATGGCTGACCTTAATTGAAAAGACGACACAGTACCGCTCGGCCAACAGCTGCATCCTCTTGTTGCGTAGATTGCAGACAGTAATATTTCGTAAAAGTGTGGACATTCTTCCATGTCGCAGCACAGTAAATCTTGTCCAATATCACTCCAGCAAACAAAGCTGCTGATGTAGAAACTGTTCTTGTGGAGTGTGCTTTAGTCCTTGTTTTCAGAGGTTTGTTAGCCTTTTTGTGACAGAACTGGATTGCAGAAGAGACAACCTTATCTCCTTTGTCTTGTGTAGGTAGAATTTTAAGCATCTCTTAAAATCCAATGTATGCAAAGTTCGTCCTGCTGGACTGTATGGGTTCGGAAAGAAAGATTGTAATATTACCAGCTTGTTGAGCTGAAGCTGTGTTGGTACCTTTGGAATAAAAGTCGGGTTCGTCCGTAGAGTTACATAGTTTTCAGTAAAATGAAGAAAAGCTTCCTTGACTGTAAAGGCTTGATTTCGCGCACTCTCCTTGCAGATGTAAGAGCTAGTAAGAGAGATACCTTCCATGCGAGAAACATTAGCTCTGCTTTGTGAATTGGTTTAAACAGTTGTCTCATCAACTGCGCAAGGACTAAATTAAGCGTTCATTCTGGAGCAGGCGCACGCACTGGGGGAAATGAGTGAAAAAGACCTCTGATGAACTGCTTTATAAGACTAGATGCACAGAGAGAAGGAGCTTGAGGCGATTTTCCATTACAGAAAATTGCAGCCAGGTGAATCTTCACTGAAGAGAAAGTGAGATCTGATTTAGCCAGAGAGAGGAGATTCGGCAAAATGCTCAGCAGGAGCTTGGAGTGGGTGAACTTTATTTAGTTCGCACCAGAAACAGAATCGCCTCCATTTCAAACGATATGTCTTGATAGTGCTGTCAGCTCGGGATTTAGCAATGATTTCTGTGCACTTCCGCGGGATATCTAGGTCCCTAAATTCTAAGAATTCAGGAGCCATGTGTGCAAATGAAGAGAGTGTGGGTCTGGATGATTTACTTGTCTCTCGATAACATCGTTGAGGATGGCCGCAGGCGAATGGGCTCAACTCTGACAGTAGAAGTAGTTCTGGGAACCAGTACTGCCTGGGCCATCATGGCACAATCGGACTACAGCCTTCCGATTTCACCTTGGTTAGTACCCTGGGAATTAATGGAATGGGGGGGGGGGGGGGGGGGGGGAGAAGCGTAAGTATATATCCCTGACCATCGCATTAAAAAGGACATTCCCCCCTTTAGCCTGGTAGAGGGAATCTGCTGGCATTTGGCGTTCTCCTTCGTTGCAAAGAGGTCCAATGCTGGTTTTCCCCATTTTTGAAATACCTTGCCCAGCTGGGACTGTTCGAGCTCCCCCTCGTGACAACTGGTCTGAGGCCTGCTTAACGTGTCTGCTAGGGTATTGTGCAGACCTCTGACATGCTCGGCCTTTAGGAGATCCCATTCTGTGTTGTCCATTCCCATAATTCCTGTGCTTCCTGAGATAGCGTAATAGATCTTGTTTCTCCTTGTTTGTTGACATAGTACATGCTAGTCGTATTGTCAGTACGAACCCACACGGAGGAGCCTGCTATTCTCGGCAGGAAAGCTTGAAGAGTTGAGAATATGGCTTTGAGTTCTAAGCTGTTGATGTGCTGCTTTCTCTGTGCTGAAGACCATTTGCCTTGAATTTGCAAGTCCTGTAGATGACCTACCCGACCCTCCATCAGGGCATCTGTTGTTAGAATGAAATCTGGGGTGCTCTGTAGGAAAGTAAGGCCCTGTACGAGATTTGCTGCCTGAAACCACCACTGTAATGCTCTTGCCATCCGTGCTATTATTTGAATTCCACCCTCGAAGGACCCTGAAGCTTGTCGCCACTGTTTTTGCAGTTCTTTTTGAAGAGGCCTCATCTTCAGCCTGGCTAGAGGCACCAGATTTATTGCTGAAGAGCACATCTCCAGGAGCGACTCGTACAGTTGCACAGAAACGGACCCTTTTTTTTTATATGGTCTTTGCAAGCATTTACAGCCTTATCTGTCTTTCCTGAGATTAGAACGCTTTGCATTGGTTGGTGTCTGTGGATGCTTCCAGAAAAGATATTACTTGAGTTAGATGTAACACCGATTTTTCCTTGTTTAGGGTGAGCCCCAAAGTACTGAACATATGAAGGCAAGTTTTCGTTGCTCGATTGGCCGTCTGAGCTGTTGCTGCTTTGAGCAGCCAATCGTTGAGGTACAGAAATACTTGAAACCCCTGAGACCGCAGGGTCACCGCTACTGGCACCAGGCACTTGGTGAAGATCCGTGGCGCTCATTTGAGGCCAAATGGGAGCACTTTGAATTGATAGTGGGTACCAGCCACCATGAATCTTAAGAATTTCTGAGGTTTCAGAGGGATTGGGATATGAGTATGCGTCTTCCATGTCGAGTGAAGTCAAGAAATCTTCTTTGTTTAAGCAACCCAGGATATCGGAGAGCTTTACAATCCTGAAAGTCTGTTTCTTGAGAAACTTGCTGAGATTCCTTAGGTCCTGAATCGGTCTCCATTCCCCTGATTTATTTTTTATTAGGAAAAACCGAGAATAAAAACCTTTTCCCTTTTGAGTGAATGGTACTTTCTCTATCGCTTCTTTGACAAGCATGGTCAAGACTTCCTTTCGTAATAAGTGAAGACGAGGGGGACCCCTGGGTGGAGTGTTTGGCGGCCGCTGAAGGAATTACAGAGTGTGACAGTTGGTGACAAGGTCCAACACCCAGCAATCTGATGTTATTTTGTGCCACCGGTGTACATAACTGGAAATCTTTGCACTCATGGTCAGGGAAGGAAGAGGGGCTGGTACCCTGACGTGATCATTGTTTTCTGCCTGAATCACAGCCTTGTTGAGGTGTCCGCTTGCGGCCTCCCTGGCGAGAGAAACCAGCTGTAGATGGTTGGAGATAAGATGGAGGGTTACAAGATTGCCGATATTGAGATTGATATGGCTGATATTGTTGAGCCCTCTGTGATCCTCCTTTGTAAGTGGCGAATCCTCACCCTCTAGCACCTCTGAATGGTACCCTTCTGTACTGCAGAAGTCCAAAGGTCTGTATCATTTTTAATTCCCCATAGTGCTTCATCTATGTGTTTTCCAAAGAGTGATTCACTGTCAAAAGCCATATCTAAGACCTTTGTTTGTACCTCAGGTCTAAAGGTGGTTGCTTTTAGCCATCCTTGACTTCGAAGCACAGCAGCTCCTGCTAGCTGTCTCAAACCAGTATTGGCCACATCAAAGGCACAGTCAATTGTCTCTAAAGCTGCCCGCTCACCTTCTAGGAGGATCTTGCATGCTTCTTGTCTGTTTTCTTCAGGGATGAGGTCTATTAGCCCTGCCATGTCAGACCACATCTAGCGGTCATAGCGGCCGATAATGGCTAGAGCATTCGCTGCCATGATTGTCACAGCTGTCATTGAAGAAAATCTTTTTCCTAGCATGTCCATTCTACGCCCTTCCTTATACGGAGGGGTAGTAATCGGGGTAGCAGAGTTTTTAGATCGCCTTTGTGCAGCCTGGGAGATGACCGAATCTGGCTTAGGATGTCCAATAAGGCAAGACGGAGCCCTATACTTCTTCTCCACATGAGGCAGTACTGGTGGTATGTCCTCCTGCCATATATGGTCAACAATATGTATGGAGCGTACCACTTTCCTTGTGTCTTCCTTGAAGTCGTATAGGAAACATTCGGTTTGCTTTACTGCAATAGGCAAATGGAACCTGCTGGCTGCCCTCTGCATTAAGTTATGAAACCCCCAATATCTTCCGGAGCAGAGTCTGACTGAAGGTGTGGAGGAGGGGATGGTTTTGGAATAACGTAGTCATCCCAAGGATGAGAAGCAGATACTGGATCTGGCAGTTCACCTTCCTCTATATCTTCTCCCGAGGAGGAAGTGTTCTGTTCTCTAGGGTCGATTGTCCCCTGGTCCGGCCTATTCACAGGTGTGCTAGGCGGTTAGGAACCTGGTGTAACTGCAGGTTCCACTTGAGGTACCTGTCTTTCTAATTGATGTTGCTGCAGAGGGAACCTTTGTCTACATTCCGCCAACATGGCTTGCAGATACTCAATTAACGATGGCGGCAGATGGGCCATGTCCCTGGGGCGTGGTTCTGGCTGAAAGTTAAATTAATAAGTATGACGTGGGACCAAATACCCTTGCTGGTAATATTGCGCCTCTTCCTAATACTCTTCATCCTCCTCTTGAAACTTCACATGGAGTTCAGATGGGCTGTGAGCCACCCTATAAAGGCAATCATCATCATCATCATCATCCTCTTCTTCTACAGAACCTTCCAACAGATGTAATGGAAGCAAAGGCAATACTTTGCTATACTCCTGCATGGACGGCCATGAGAATGTCTTAGTTACTCTGATGACTTGAGTCCTCCTCGTTGACGGAGGCGTCGACAGTGACAAAACTATAGGAAAGGGCACTTCCATCGTTGACGGTGTCGTCGTCGATGGTATCTTCATTGACAGTGTCGTCGTCAACAGTGTTGTTGTCGACGGTGCCTATGTCGATGGTGTCTTCGTCGAAGGTATCCTCATCGACGGTGTCTCTGCTGTCAACGGTGTCTTCTTCAAAAGACCACTAGTGGACGAGTCAGTTGTCATCGGGATCTTCGTCAATCAATCAATCGTCGATAGCATTTCAGTCAGCGAAGGGGCGTCAGCGGTCCTTGATGACGATGGGGTTCTCGTCGTCGATATGGAGACTCTGGTGGAGAGTATAGGAGATCGAATCGCCCTCGTCGACGTGTCGCCGATGACACACAGATTGTCATCGACGAGAGATTTTCGTCGGTGATGACTTTTTAAAGGTTTTCTTACTTACAGGATCCAATGAGGAGGCTCTAGGACAATCTCTTTTCTTCCTGACAGGTGTAAAGGGCACAGATAATGACGGTTCAGAGGCATGCTTGGTAACCTTCTCCCTACTTGAAGCCTTTGAGTCCTGGGAAGGTTTAAGATTCTTTCTTCCCTCACCTGAGGAACTGTCCTTGGATCTAGCCCTTTTATGGAATGTAGAAGCTCTGTTCTCTTCTTCATCAGAAGAATGTGACTGTTTTGTGGTTTGGAGCCACAATAACAACCTTCCCTCTCCGTCCTTGAGGGTCTTGTTTGAAAGGTGCAACAGATTTTACAATCTCTCACCGCATGCCTTGGATAAAGGCAATAAATATGTTCCTTGTGTGGATCATCCACATGGACCTTTTTCTTCCCACAGGTTTTACAAGGGCGGAAAAGGCCTCTTTTGTCTGACACAATGAAAAGATTTGCTGAAGAGAAAAAAAAAAACTGATTAGTACACAGGGAGACTCCCTTCCACATGACGTGCGGTGAAAATCTGAGGAGAACTTGCCTCTGCTGGGAGTGTTCTAGAGGCTGCTAACAGCTGATTGGCTGGATGCCAACATCTGGTTCTTTTTTAAAAAGGACATAGATAGGCTAATGTTTAGATAGCCTTGGGCCATTACAGCCTATGAAGTATTTAATGCACTGCCTGAATATTTTACCGTGGGACTCCCATCTCGACGACGGGGAATGATTCAGGCATGTGAATTTATAAAAGATACCTCAATACTGGATAAATGTAAACATAAGTGGGGTGGGGGTGAAGCAGGGGATGGCTTTCCAAAAGAAAAAAAATGTTCTTCAGGACTTCACCCGCTTCGTCAAAATTGGCATTGTTATGGGCAATACTCTCTACATGCTGCCTTGTGAAGACCTACACAGATTCAGAAGCAGAACACCTATGGATATATAAGATATCTAATAGTCAGCATAGATTTTTTTTTAATCAAGTAGAAAACACCCTGATACCATTAGGGGGAGGCTTTTCAGCTGTGCAATGGCAATAAGTATTTCAGTGGAAAGTCAAACTGAAAAAGGCAAGTTCACCATTAGTAGAATTCCTCTTCCGAAGAAGTGTATATAAATAAAAGAAACTTCAATTTTAAGTTAATACATGCACGCTGCTTTTCCAAAGAAAAGCTTGCATCTAACCCCAAAGTCCACTATCTTAGTTTCAATCACAATTATGAGTTAAACAAAAAAAAAACTCCTTTAAATGACACAAATTTCCAAGTGCCAGAATAGATAAAATTCATTACCCCAAGCCAACTGCCACACGGAAATATTTAATTTCACCAAGTACCCAAACAGCCTGAATGAATGTTGGGAAGAGGATGTGGTCTAACGGCTAGGGCGGTCAACCTGAAATCTGGGGAACCGGGTTCGAGTCTCAGCGATGACACTCAACATCCTGTGATTCTAGGCAAATCACTTAATCTCCCAGTGCCTAACAAAAATTAATGTGTCCTTGTGTAACGCAACTGGTGCTCATGTAAAGCGCTCTGATACCTTCGGGTCAAATTCACACTATATAGAAAAAAACTCTGCTAAAACGTGGTACAGAGAAACTAAATGTAATAAACATGCATATATCAAGGACAAAAAACATTTTGCCAAAGATGTAACATTTACTGAATAAGAACTAGTGCCATGTTTTGCTCAAACCAAGTATTATACGCTTCAAATGCCACATGGTGAGACTCCAATTTTCTTCCTCAATAGTTCATTGTGGAAGGTGGCATCTGGAAGTAACTAACCATAGATCTCAGTTATTCTTTAGTTAAGGCCACTAAGCTCCAAATGGCAATGTAGAAATGATCCTGCTCTTTACTGATTGAAATGTTCTAATTTTGCAAAGTTTCCATCATTTGAGAAGTACCAATACCCACAAGCAATGGTACATTTACCAAACTAGTATTACTCGCATGAAGGTTCTTTACAAATATATTTTCATGCCTTTACCTGATTTGGCAATACTATTATACAAATAGCTGGCCATTTGACATGGCCTGGTAGCAGCCAGATCACAAGAGCAGAGAATCTTTTCATGTGTAATCACCATTTCTTGAAAGTATCATGCCAGCATGCAGTGTCCTGTCTCCTGATGTATCTACCGACGTCCATAGCCTCCAGAGTATGTTTATTGAGTCAATAATATGGTTTTAATATTCAAGACAGCCGTTGTGTGCCTGCAAACAAGGTTCAAATTAACTTCACAGTCTGCATCCTCCATAAACAGACACTTGCCTAATATTACTGAGAACGCTCGAAAAAACATTGATCATTTTAGTACAGCTTAGATGGCTTCAACGGTAAATATCCATTCTTTGATGAAATTGGGCAGATATTCCATGAGAAAATATGCTGATGTTGATAGTGGAGTGCTATTACCCCTTAATAACCAGATGTAGAGAGGCAAAATTAATTAAAGATTAATTAGAAAACTAGATTTTAACTGTCCGTTAAACCCTGCAGGGTTCTCAGGTTGGTTCAACTTTTTCACGAGATATCACCCAAAGCAGTGGTTGAAGATTTTTCCATATCTGCTACCATCACAACCATACTTGTAAGCATTATACAAAATTAAATACATTTCTAAAAAATAAATATATATAAATGACATTTTCATGTAGGATCAGGCACACTTTGCAATACTAATTATGTCCCACCATCCACTTCAACTTTCGCACCTACAGATTCTATGTAATCTTCCACAGTTAGACTCCATATAACATACGAATGAAAAGAAAAAATATTAAACTCTATACAACTCAACAAAGACCAATATATTTTAAGTGAAACAAATATGGTCAAATTCATTGAAAGCAAAGGGGACAATGTGTTATAATGGTTGATCAATAAGACCCCTCTACTTTTTAAGTTAAGTTCTCGAGCTTATTCTCACCAGCAGCAATGTTTTGGACCACCTCTCTCGTGTGCTTATCTATTGTGATAGGTTGCAACCTCTCTTCGAAGCGAAAACTACTTCACAGTGCTGTTCAAAGTTGTACAAAACGTGTTATATAACTGTCCTGGACAAAAGCTGTCTATTACATAGAGAAACTTCTAGAGTGTGAGCCTAGCTAGAAGCAAGAGAGCCAGGTATATTTGCTCCCACTAGAAATTAGAGAGTAAAGAAGTATCTAGCAGCCAACTCGTTTATGGAAATGTGTTTCATATGGCTTGCTGTCATTATTGGCAGAGTAATGCACTGCCTCTGGAAAATTCGAAAATGCATGCCAAGCTGCCAGAAAGCATCTGATAAAGCAACATATGCAGAATTGGCTATGGTGTGCTATGCATTAATATACTGACACAACACACTGACAGTCACTGTTTAATATACTGACATAACACAAAAGCATCGTGTTTGTCAGGTGAGCACTATTTATTTATTACTATTTATCTTTTTATCTGGTAATATCATATGGTGTCTGATATATGACATAAGATGTGGTCCTTAATTTGCACATTGTATAGATCCCGAGGAGAATTAGTTAATTGGGGAAATGTCCAGCATATAGGACTCGATGCTTATTGCAAAAAATTCCGATTCTCATATGATTACAGTTTTTGAATTATTTATTGGTCTGCGATAAGGTTGTGTTTAAAGTTTTATAGAGTGCATATTAGCTCTTTACAACAAAATAGTCAATGGCTGTTATTTTAATTACAGATGCTAAAAATACCAAACACGCCCATTAGGAAGAATTGTCTTAGCTATACCTTGCATCCTGACCGGATTCAGGCAGGATTACTCTAACAGAAAGGAAGGTATGCTTTTACTTATTGTAATAGTCATAAGAGGATGTCAGCAGTGCAAATGCTCAGTGTGAACGATGCGGTTTTCTATTCTTGATTATAGAATTTGACCATAGCAAAGTGCAGAGATACAGGTATGTGAGGGCATATGGTCCCTTAACAATTTCTCCTTGCACCTTGGAGCACACTACACTAATCGGATTCACTGATGTTTCCACGTTGTGGATTTAGTGGTTTGGGTATTGGGTGTGATGTCACACGATTTGTACACACATGATTAGATAAATTAGCATGATGATCACTGAGACTACTTACGAATATTGTAATTTTAATGTGGTATTTCTGCCTCACTATAAATAATTTACTATGTACACCATCTTAAATTTGACACTGAGATATAGTGGACCCCATTCCATGTCATTATTGATGTATTTAATTATCAATAAGTGGCTTGTGACGACAATGTATATATGTCTTTCCAGCCCTGAGGAAGTCGCGGGTGTTATACCCGGAGCGACGAAACATGTGTTGGCGGGAACTACTGGAATGAACAATAAAAGAACAAACTTCCATCAATATTGTGTTTTATGAAAATTAATGCACTATTGTTGACGTGTAGCAGGACTTTGAACATGTTTGTGTGCTAGGGCTTGGCATAATTAACAGGATTGGGTTAAAGGTAAAGAGGAACTCCTTGACCAGTTGACTATGGATTGTCAATACTCGAAAGGTTAAGAATTATGATGAAGAGTCTTTGATGTAGAAGTAGCAATACCTGTTACTACAGCCTTCTAAAATCAAGGAGTGGAGCTAATTAAGTAGTACAGCTTTGGATAAGTAATGAAAAGGATGAGTTTAATTCACTAACCTGTTATCAGAGGACACCCATGGAAAAGGAGAATGTAGACCTGAGGGCAGCAAGTCAGAACCGCTTCGACAGCTTCATCCGTCAGGTTTACACATCGGCCCATGTGAATCTCCTGTAAAGGTAAAAATGCTTTATTATAATGCTCTTGTAAATATGTAAATTAATTTAAATATTGATTTTGCTTTTTAATATGGACGAACAAGCCAATACAGTCTGCTGAATTTCCTACCTACATATGACATTTAGACAGCCCATAACCTCTTGCTTTACACTTGCTAACTCAGTGTATTTACTCATTGTTACTGCCATCAATCATCTCGCTGACATTGTTTTATGTATTTACTATGAATTTCTTTCCTTTAAGAACAAAAATGTTCTTCCCTACTAGAATTATCTTGCAGCTGGTTCTATGTTTCTTTCTTGTATCGTTTATGCTTTTTACGGTATATACTTTGTTCACCCACTCATATGTTTTTAAAACAGTGAGCCTCTGCTCATATAGAATTATAGTTTTAACAATGGACTTATTTCTTAGACTTAACTAGTGATGAAAGCAGTGATAACACAATTTTTCGTTTCCAGTCCCCTGTCCAAGCAAAGAAATAATAGCTCAAGTGTATTTCTTGAGCACTTGTATCTTTAACAAGTTCACACCCATTTTGGGATACTCAAGCTGCCATGCAGGGAATATCCAGAATTATTTTCATGTTTATGGTTCCCAAACACAGTACAGCGGCACAAATTCTGGTCTATATTTTGTAGTCCATTCTATGTTTCCGATAACTGACCACTTATTGAGGGTAAGGCAGATCCATCTTCACCTCCACTCAAAAAATAGATTTCAGATTCTTGTTCCGCTTACTTATAGATACATTTTAGTATTTTTGAATGATATTAAAGCTAGAAAATCACGCTACGGAAAGAATGGAGATACAAGAGTTCAAACCAAGTAAAACATCGGGATGTATGAACAGCGCTACACCATATAAACAGGTACAGTTCAGAGATGGAAACAACTTCAAATGATGGCACTGGGGCTTGCCACAAGTATATTATCAGTACTGCTGTTATCATGGTGTACATCTGTTTAATTCACAGTTAATCTCACAAATCAATGCATGTAAATGGACAACCATGAAGATATCACACCCTCCCTAACATATAGTGACTAACTAGGAAGGAGTGTTACGAAGCTTAAGGGATCTGTAACCTGAAGAAGGCCTTAGACCCTGTTGGGTGATATAAGAGGCAGACACATGTCGGTACAAGCAGACAGGGTAATGGAGTCGAAGGTTCTCACATATACCCATTTAGAATGAGTTTTTAATCCTACCAAGAGGGACCTATAATAAATATATGGTGGGTGTCACCTTAGGCCGTTTTAATTGTATTTGTTCTATTCACTTGGGATCCCAGGTTCTAAATCATTTTGTTTCATAACCCTTTTACATAAACAATAGCGCTCCCCCTGAGAGTTGGATTGCGCCAGGGTGTGCCAGCAGCCCTATGATGAAGCGTGCCAGCAGCCCTATGATGAAGCATGCCACTATCTAGTGGGTGAGGACAATCTTAACAAGCATTTGCAATGCGACAGGTCTCGCATTATTAAAGTTTGAGCTATTGGCATTGCTAAGTAATGCAACACCAATAGCTCAAACTTTAATAATGCGAGACCTATTGCATTGCAAATGCTTGTTTGTTCTGCTCTAGTGAATGTGGTGGGCCAACAGGACCATTTTGCTCCATAGCACTACAATGTTGTTTCGTTACATTCAATCCCTGTGACACTTAATTCAGGGTGCCCCCTACAGAGGGTGGACAATGCTGCTCAACTGGCTGCATTTGTGGACAGGAGACCTGCCAAAAACGTCTTGTTTTCTTTAATGGCTGAAAGGGCTCCCCGTAGACATTCAGGTTCTTTGACCACTACCAAAATAGCTTCCCAGATGATTGCCTAAGTGCAGGGGATTAGAATACTAGAAACTCCAGGTTCTTCTGTGTTGCACATAAAAGAGTGGGCAACACTGTTCGAGGTTCAGAATGACGCCTGCATTAGCAACCCCTATTCATTTAGGCCCAACTGACCTTCCAGCGGCCTGCAAGATACTATTAGTGATAAATGCCCTAGACATTGCTAATGTATTTGATTTGTTAAACTAGGCCTTCTTATGAAAGGTTCTCCAGAATGCCAATGTGGGAAAAGGCTTTAGGAGTAGTTAATGCGCTTTATAGATCTAGGTCTCAGTACTCACAAGAAAAGCAAAGCTGACCTTGCCGGGATTCCATTCTGGCGCTGGCACAACACGGAGTTTCTCCGGCAGGTACTCAACCTACTTAGTTAACCTAATAGTTTGTAAACAGTTGCCAGACAGGAGCCACTTGGACAATGTCCAATTCATATTCTGGGTAATCCAGGGTGCATAAGCATTTTTGCTGAGTCACCGAATAAGCTATTTATAAAAACATGCAACCGCTGTGGGAAGGTAATAATCTACAAACTAACATAACCAGTTTTTTTTGGCAATGCCATGACTTCACTATGCATATACTTGCCAGAATGTGTGTTTACATTATAGTTACGTAGAAACGAGTATAGAATGTGATCTACAAACGGACCTTCAGTATCACCCACAAGTCGATTTTCTTTGCCTGTTTTGCTCGACAGAGATCCTATTTGGTCTCCATATTTATTCTTGCTGACTCAGGTGGGATCAAGTTGTTGATCATTCAGCTACTGTTTGCAACAACTACATCTGCTGTGCGGCTTAGAGCAGAACATCACTATAAAGCCATTGTTGTGCTGTAGAATCAAATAATAAAGGGAACACAAAAAAAAAGTTGCCTAAAAACGAATACCAACGAGAGATGTATATATATATATATATATATGCAAAAAAGAAGCAGAGAACTCTGGGTAGTTCTCAAGTTTAGGTGGAAAGCAGCTCCTGTATGGAACACTCTCAACACCAGCGACACTCTAGATCTGCTCACCTCAAATGTCTGTTTTTCTATCAAAATCTTTAAGCACAGGATTAGCACAGTGCCATCCACGCCGAGATAGAAAAGGACAAAGTCTTTTGCCTTTTGTACAGCAAAGTCTTTATGCATAGGACTAGATTTTGATAGAAAAACAGACATTTAAGGTGAGCAGATCTAGAGTGTCACTGGTGTTGAGAGTGTTCCATACAGGAGCTGCTTTCCACCTAAACTTGAGAACTACCCAGAGTTCTCTGCTTCTTTTTTGCATATTTTATTCGTCACTCTATGCCTGAAAGGGTATTTCTTTGAATTATACTGGGTGCTCCCTTGTGTCTGGACAAAGCTATACCTCTCTGAAGAGCTCTAATTAGAGCGAAACACTGTATCAGGGGTTGCTTTTACTCATTTCAGGTTGGCTTGATTGGTATTTTGTCAATTCAAAGCTGTAATACTGTGCCTGGAGTGGTAATTGGCTTTTGTCATTTTACAGCTCGGCAAGGACAGCACTCTGCTAGTCCTATGCATAAAGACTTTGCTGTACAAAAGGCAAAAGACTTTGTCCTTTTCTATCTCGGCGTGGATGGCACTGTGCTAATCCTGTGCTTAAAGATTTTGATAGAAAAACAGACATTTGAGGTGAGCAGATCTAGAGTGTCGCTGGTGTTGAGAGTGTTCCATACAGGAGCTGCTTTCCACCTAAACTTGAGAACTACCCAGAGTTCTCTGCTTCTTTTTTGCATATTTTATTCGTCACTCTATGCCTGAAAGGGTATTTCTTTGATATATATATATATATATATATATATATATATATATATATATATATATATATATATATATATATATATATATATATGTTTAACCAAACGCCCTTGCGCTCAGGAAGGCACTCGACAATGCTCTCACAGTGATTGCCTCGCTGCAGCACGCATTTCCTCAGTCCATAAATTATAACCATGCCAGACGCGTTTCGAGGCCAGCGCCTCTTAGTCATGGGCTTTACACAGAGGCATAGAATGGCTCACCTGTTTGTTATTCAAATTTATTACAACCGCCTTTAGTGGGCGTGGTTTACAGTAAACAGCACGTTGCATGCTGGTTAATGCAGTCCAACAGGTAAGAACAGTGTCCATCCTTTAGTAGGCTCCATGCCTCTGTGTGAATTAACAGCTTTTAATATCCTTTAGTAGGTAAGGACTTCTGGTATTGCGCGCTTCCTTTTGCAGCAGAACATTGTGCCTCATGGAAAGGAATCATTGTCCTCCACAGCCTTTCACCCAATTGTAAAATGGTGCACCTCCTGTTGCCGCGGCTCGGGCAGCCGCGTATATTTATGTTCAACCAAACGCCCTTGCGCTCAGGAAGGCACTCGACAATGTTCTCACAGTGATTGCCTCGATGCAGCACGCATATCCTCAGTCCATAAATTATAACCATGCCCGACGCGTTTCGAGGCCAGCGCCTCTTAGTCATGGGCTTTACACAGAGGCATAGAATGGCTCACCTGTTTGTTATTCAAATTTATTACAATATATATATATTATCTACTGGCGGTCGCCAGTAGATAGTTATAGTTAGGACCGTGTTTCCATAGAAAATCTGAAAATTCTATTTTGAATAACTTTGGCGCCGGTTGACGAATCCTTGCGAAATTTTCAAAACTAATGGGGCGCTCCGCTCAGCTCCTACCCTGAAAGTCCCGGGGTGATTCGTCAAGCGGGGGCTGAGAAAAAAGGGGGGTCCCAAAATGCGTTTTCCCCATGCATTTTCCCATAGGACCTTTAGTCGAAGGTACAGCCAGAACGGCTGAACAGAATTACTTGAAATTTGGCAGAGAGGTAGTCCTCAGGTCAGGCATGTGCCTTTTGCATATATGGTGTCAATCTGTTCAGTAGTTCCTGAGAAAATTGCAGTTAGAAGCACATAAATATCTATAGGGGCGCACGGTGCGCGCACCCTAATGTGCGCGAGCGTAATTCTGATTGGTGGTTACATGTCAGTCAACGTTCGAATCAGTCGAAATCAGGAAGTGTCGGCCGCCATTTTCTGTGTTTTGGTTGTGTGATAGTGAAAAAGAAAGGCGGAGAACGTGAAAAGGGGGCAGGGTAGAGAGTTCCGGACCCCCTAGACTTTGTCAGGGGGTCCCTGAAGGACCCCGAAGGATGAAAAAAACATTTTATTTTTTTTTCAAAAGAATCGCACGGTGCGCGCACCGTGCGCGCACGGTGAAAAACCTTAATAATATATATATATTTAAACAAGCCATTCCATATTACAGGTTACAGTCAATCTATAACTATATACATAGGTAGTTTATTGTAAAATAAATATATAAAAAATATAATAATACATACATAACTTAGCATTTAAAAAACCTTACAAATTCACTTAAAAAACCATAGGTTTCACACACGTTATAGTTAGGAATTAGCATTTAAAAAACCTTGCAAATTCACTTAAAAAACCATAGGTTTCACACGTTATAGTTAGCTGGACATTACACTCGTAAAAAACCATTGAAATTCCCCCGTTATAGTTAGTTCAGATAACTATAACTCGCGCGACCGCCACTCTATCACAAGGATGATGTCATCAGTGATGTCATGAGTGATGCCACTGACCATGTCATGAGTGATGTAATATGTGACGTCATGAGCAGTGTATTGCGGGTGCGCGAGTTATAGTTATCTGAACTAACTATAACGGGGGAATTTCATTGTTTTTTTACGAGAGAAATGTCCAACTAACTATAACATGTGTGAAACCTATGGTTTTTTAAGTGAATATATATATATATATATAAAATGTTGCTAGACCCTCCACAATTTGAAACCTACAACAACAAAATAAAACAGAAGATAAGTGGTTTCCATTTTGGCTGGGGAAATGATCAGGGAATACGTCTATTGGCAAAAACACAAATCACACATCGAAATCTCCAGTCCTGAAAAACAACCACTACTTGTGCTCCACCTCCTGTTGAAATTTTTACCTTATCTGTTGACCATGCTGGAGTTTTCAGACAAACCACATTACGTGCCCGACTAACCATTTTAAACTTTAACCTTGCTTCAAATAGTAGTGAATCCGGAGCTAGAGTAGAAGTCAAATAGAACCATACTTCCTAGCTCGGGCAATCAGACTGGCTGGGGTATGTAGCACTGCCTTTAAAGAGTGAGAGATCTTAGTTGGCCCATCACCACACTGCATTACCTAAATCTGTTCAGATCTGATCCCATGATCAATAGTATCAAAATGCTACAGAGCAATCCAGAGGTACTAACAAACAGGCACCTCTCAAGCGTGCAGTGGTATCATAACGCACTTAGAGGATAACAGTTGTTGTGTCACCACTAGCCATAGAAAGTTCTCAGAAAATATTTTCTTAAATTATCACTCACTCTCCAACCAATCATGTATTAGAACCTATAAATTAGGAATTTCTCTTCCAAGAAAAATTTCCTACAGATCATGGTCTTTAAGAGCCTCTTTGCAAGTTATAATAAAACCAACACGAGTACAGAGTAAACAATGTCACATCACAATCCAATCCATTTATTAACAATAATTCATTATGGTCTCTTAAATAATTCCTCGTTCATTTGCCGGCCTTTTCTTCCGCTTAATGCATTGATTTTTTAGCCTCCTTTTGGTAGCATGCTCAGTTTAAAAAACATCCATCATTTCGGTTGCCAGTGTGCCACCTCTTTTACACCCCCAAGTATTTATCTTTGCTGATGCAGTGCCTCCCACTCCCCTTTCACCCAAACTGGAAGCAACGCCACATGTGGATTCAAGAATTCAGCATAGCATCCCAGATGCTTCTGATTACATTTGTGCCACGGCTTGCAAGCACAGAGGTGGTGGCTTCAGGTAAGGGCTAACAGCGAGGCAAACAATGGCAGAAATGGGAGTAACTTAGCAATCATGAAATGGTGCTAAAAGAAGATGGTTTGCGTTTTCAGGACTTCTAGATGCAGCATTAGCCACTTTTTGTGCTTCTTGTGCGCCTTCCCTCTGAATTGCTGATGACGGGGAGACAAGTAAGTAGGCTTTAAACCCATGTGGCGGTCACTCTAAGGGAACCATGGAGAAGACACAGACACACACCTGCCTCCTCAATGAAGCATGGGTTCATTCTGAAATCCTTGGTAAGGCAAACAAGCAGCACTGAAAGTGATCGTGAAAGCGATCGCTATTGTAAAAAAAGAAAACACGCCGGCGAGTGGTGCGCGCGCGTCACAGCCAGCCGTATGGTTTCAATTATCATGCCCGTGTCTGGGCACGATAATTGAAACCACATGGGCTTTGGTGCGCGTAACAGACACCAATAGGCCGTGGGCGGAGCAATGCGCCCGCCTTTGGCCTATTGCTTGCTCTGTTAAAAAAACGCACACACTCAAAGCCCAATAAAAGAAGACAACACTAAAAACACGCAAGAGCGTGTACAATTCCAGGGTCCATTTCGGAACCCCGGACATAAGGACTCTCGCCTGCGTGAGCACTGCTACGCTGTGCAACACAGGGCGCGAGCCCTAAAACCCCATTGGGGTTTCCCTAATTGAATTGAGGGATGTTGATTAGTTTTGATACTTGTGGCCAGGAACTAAGTTGGCCTGTCTTTTGTTTTTTCCCCCCTTTTCAGGGACTCCCCCTAGTTTATGTGTAGTTTAATTTATTATGTGTGCTTCTCGTTGTGTGAGTTATATATCAACATACAGACAAATCTCACGATAGCAGATGCTATGATGATATCCAAGGACTCTGGACCAACTAGGCGAAAAGAAGTATTTTTTGATGCAAAGGAGGGATCACGTCATAGAACAGATTACAGACCTAACGCTCCGTTCTCACGATTGCATCAGGGGCTTTCTGATACTTGTGAATGTTCATAGTCAGTTCATAGTCGGAAAGGAGTCTCACAGCTTGGCAGGCCAAATTGCACCACTGATAGATACATTGAAGGCTGTTCATCTGAGACAATGGAATTCGGAAAGTTCCAGTTACCAAATGCAACAAATCAATGTTTGATGGAGAGTTGTAACTGGCTAATGTTTTTTTCTTATTACTGCACAGGCCAATTTGTGATCGTTAATGACTGGGTCTTTAGGTCTCACTTTGACCTGGCTTACAGAAGCAAAATGTGTGCACTCACCACTCCACTTTAATTATGGAAGGGCTCCGTGGATGCTCCGTCTTCCCTTCCCTCCTGCCAATTTGGCAGTGCCTAGGACCCAGAGGGTCTCCCTAGCAGCGAGTGGATGGCAGAATAAACTGACAAAGTAGACTGCACTATAGTCTGGCTTATGTCTACCCCCTGATGCCCCGAATGGGCTTGAGGGTTGAGACACATTGGGTCCTAAACCCTGGGGGTTGTTATCAGTTACAAATGCATGCAGTTGCATGCACTCAGATCACTATGGCAATATTAACTGACAAAAAATCTCTAGTCTACAAAACCTTAATCATTACTACACCTGATACTTTTATAAGTTTGAGAGCTTCCTGGGAGAACGATGTGACGACCCTGGATGAGGAAGACTCTGCATACAGTTCATATGGCCTCCCAGGAGGTGGCGATATTATCCAAATTGTGAGCATTTTAATTTCATTACATATACCGGATATACTGTATATGTTGCTATGACAAATATAGCATATAACTCCTCTCCAATGTATTTACTGTGCCAAGTAGTGGAGGGTGACTTCTACCATATAGTCCTGGGGCTGCAATGTGGTACTAACATTCTGTGATGGGGTGGCCAAAACAGTTGTCTGTTCCAACCTCAATATCCGTATCCCCTGGCACTGCTGAACATCCTCAGGGTTCTTGATATCAACAGATACATACAAGTTTTCCTCCATTTGGACCTGGTCCTGACTAAGAGGGATAATGCCAAAAACAGCTGAGCGGCCAAGGCTGCAGGACTCAAAAGATGGATGTCTGGGATGGATTAATGCAGGACATTGGAGGCCACAATCCATAAAGCCTGTGAATGCCATCAGCGACATCAGAAGATTTGGAGGCCTTGGATGGCGTTTCTGGGCTAAATTCGAGATAGAAATTTGGTTCTGTTACAATGTGTTATTCATAGTTGTAACCTCGCCTCTGATTGCCAAACCACTAAAACATGCTCTCTAGTTATCAGGTTGTATCGGCCATCTTGAAAGTCCTATTCATTGTTATTCCCTTTGCTGTGCCCCTTCTGGAAATCTTAATATAGATAGTTCATTAAAAAACGAAAGAAAACATTGACCAATGAGATTCCTTTGCTTTCTTGACTCTCCTTTGATAAATACGCAGCTGCAAACGCATACAACTTAACCAGAATTCCTTTTGAGAAGCACGTGGAGCAGCTTAGGTGATCTTTTTATACTTGCAGAAAAAAAGGCAGTAAAATCTGGTTCTTTTCAAAAAGACTTCCAGAGTCTCGTGAGTTTTAGATGGTTTGGTTTTAAGAGCACAATATTTGAACTTGAAACTTTACTGCATGCTCCTGACAAACAAGTTACTTACCTTTTTTCTGGTAGAGACTAAACTGCAGATTTCGCTCCTTTTGAATATTCCTCTAGGTGTCAGAGTGGATCCAGAAAATCTTAAGCAGTATTCTTGTGTGTACTGGAGTCCTGAGTTCCACTATAGGCGAAATGTATCTCTTATCGAGAGCTGTTTTTGGAACTCCCGTTGTGTAGAAGTGCTGACAGTACAGGTTCTCAGCTGTGGCGAATGGATCAGCCAAGGTTCCCCGCATTTGCGGAAGAGACCTTGCGACACCTCCAACTGTAACGGTCATCCGTGATCCGCAAGACATCGATGGCTGAGTTCGCTGCTCTGGAGTACACAGAGCCTGTCAGGTGTAGCACGACCAGGAAAATAACCTGGCGTTCTAGTCACATCTGGAGCCTCTTGGCACAGGGTCCATGACCCCATCCGCCCTGTTGCGTATCACATGGCAGTGGTCTTGTCTGTGAACACAAACCATCCTCTCTTTGATGGATGGTAGGAAGGCTTGCAAGGCCAAGTCAATGATAAGTAACTTGTCCGTCTGATAGAGACATCTAGCTGCAGATTCCTTACCTTTGAATAGACACCCAAGCAATACCATCCCCAGAGGAGGGACTGTGGACAAGTTTAGACCAGGAAGTCCTGCAGGACAGAGTAGCCAAAAAGGCCATTCCCGTGGCCTTGACCGTCTAGTGGTTCTTGGTAAACATATGCAGGTATGTTGCTGCCCTAAAACTGTTGAGGACTGGAACTCCACATTGCCATGCAATGGTAGCAGCCTTAGCTCTGTACAATATTTTACAAATGTATGCTACCGACAGGCGTACACGGTCTTGGTAGAGGGATGCCTTGTTGTCAAAATAACATTACAGACTTCGGAGGAAGGTCGAATACTAGCAACTGCCGCCGCTCTATTTCCATGCAAGGTGGAGTAGAGTTGACAGATTCGGGTGGAGGACCCTCCCCTGCAGCTGCGACAGAAGATCCTCCCGAAGGGGCAGCCTGATCGGAGTATCGATGCCCAGTTGAAGAAGCTAGTGGTACCAGACTCTCCGTGCACAGTCCGGAGCCACAAGAATGACTTGGGCCCGTTTGCTCCTGATCTTCTTGAGCATTCTGGACCGGAGTGGTATTGGTGGAAAGGCGTAAAGGAGGCCTGAGCGCCACTCAAGGCGAAAAGCGTCTTCGAGCAAGAACCGCCTTGAAAACTCTAACATGCAAGACTGCTGACATTGCACGTTTTCAGCGGAGACTAACATTTCTAACCAAGGCTCTCCCCACTGTTGAAAGAGGCCTAGCGCCACCTCCGGATGGAGATACCATTTGTGAACCGCCAGGCATCAACTGCTGAGTTTATCCGTCCTGTCATTCACAGAACCTGCCAGGTGTTGAACCACCAGGAATATAGCCTGCTGTTCCAGCCATGTCCAGAGGCGCAGGTCCTCCTCACAAAGGGTCCACGACCCCGCCCCACTCTGTTTGTTGCAGTACCCAATGGCAGTGGTGTTGTCAGTGAACACTTGAACAAGCTTTCCCTTGATAGAAGGAAAAAAGCCTCTCAATGCCAAACGAATCGCTCGGAGTAAGTTGATGTGGAGTCCAGGTTCCACCGGAAACTAGAGTCCTCTGATCTCCACCTTTCCCAGATGGCCGTCCATCCCAGAAGTTATGCATCTATCACTAAAGTGTGGTCTGGTTGGGGAAGGGAAAGGGATCTGCCTCTGACCTATTCACAGTCGTTTAGCCACCACTGCAGGTCCTGTGCAGTTCTCTCTGAGTTCTGGACTATGTTGGAGAGATTCCTCGGATGCAGCGCCCATTGGAACTTCAACTCCCACAGTAGAGCCTGCATATGCCATCTGGTGTGAGTCACTAGCAGGATGCAGAAAGGACATGAGGCTCAGCAGCCTCAGAGTCATTCTCTACGAAATCCAGGTTAGAGGCTGAAACATCAGTATCATAGCCTGATATCCTGGTGTCGCCACTAGGGAGGATAGGCCTGAAACCGCACTGTGTCGAGAACAGCTCTGATGAAAGGGAGTCTGAGAGGGAGTCAGATGTGACTTCAGTACGTTGATAGTGAACCCCAGGAAATGCAGGAGGTATACCGTAGTCTGCAGGTGGAGACGACCGCCTGGGGCGGGTTTGCCTTTAACAGCCAGTCGTCAAGACAGGGGAACCCCGAATCTGTGCGGATGAGCTGTGCCCACCGCCATCACTTTGGTGAACACCAGAGGGTGGACGGTGAGGCCAAAGGGGAGCACGGTGAACTGAAAGTGTGCGTGGCTGAATGTGACCTTTGACCCTGTCACCAAGCAGGTCGCTCCCCCCATCCGCCACGCAGCCCCCTGTGGGTTGAACCTCCGTTGCCGCTTTTGCCGCCTGACTGCTCGCTCCCTCTTTTATTCTGTACACCTGCGCTTGGCTTTCTGTGCCACTTTGTTTTTTCATTCTGTGCCCCTGTGTTTTGCCTTCTGTACCCCTGTGCTCTGTTGTCCCTCTCCCGCCGTTTTTTCCCCCGCCGCAGAGCCCCTGTGGCCCCGCCCCCTACACTCCCATTGGCCACCCCGCTCCCACCACCCAGCTGCTCCTCCCTCCCTCTGCCCTCATATGGAGGCCGCAAAGCGGCCTCGCAGCGGGTGCGCCCAAGGCAAGCCCGTCTGCGCCTGGACCGCACCCAGCGCCAGAACCCCTGGACCCCGCAACGCCAGACTGCCCTACGACACAAGCACCCTCCACGCTCTCAACACCAGACGAGACCACCCCTGCTACCGGGCCACCCCGAAACGCACCCAGGGGCCTTTCACCTGCCGGAACTGCAGATTCTCCAGCATCCAACCCTCCACACCACCAGCCAGAGAACCCAACCACCTCCGCTGCATCCTCATCAACACCCGCTCCGCTCGCAAGCACGCCATCGAACTCTGGGACCTCCTAGACACCACCGCCCCCGACGTCGCCTTCCTGACGGAGACCTGGCTGAACGCCACCTCAGAACCAGACATCGCCATAGCCATCCCACAGGGCTACAAGATCTCCCACAGAGACCGCACCAACGGAGTGGGAGGAGGAATCACCATCATCCACAAAGACTCCATCAAAATCTCAACAAACACCGATGACACCCTCACCACTGCCGAGCACATGCACTTCCACACCGACCCCAACACCACCCTCAGAGGAACTCTCATCTACAGACCTCCCGGACCCCGCCCACAGTTCAGTGACACCATCGCCGACCTCATCAGCACCCACGCCCTCGCTTCCACGGACTACTCCACCGCCCTGATCGACAACCTCGCCAACCTCGGACTCAAACAGCTCGTAACGACACCTACTCACGCCGCTGGACACACGCTCAACCCCATCTTCTCCGCAAGCCCCCACGTTTCCTTCAACCACACCACCGAACCACACTGGACCGACCACAGATGCGTCCACTTCACCTTCAGAAAACCCACCACACACCACCGCACCCAACAGTTACCACGCCGCTGCTGGGGCAAGGTCACCGAGGACCAACTGACTACCGCCCTTGCCCTGAGACCACCCACCGACCCAGACACCGCTGCGACCAACCTCACACAGTGGATCAACGACTGCGCCAACACCCTCGCCCCTCTCAAGACCTCTACAACCAACCACACCAACAAGAAAGCCGCCTGGTTCACCGAGGACCTCCGGATCTCCAAGCACACCAGTCGGAAGCTGGAGAAGAAATGGCTCCACGACCGAACACCAGACAACCACACAGTCCTCAAGAGCGCCACCCGCAGACACCACCAACTCATCAGGACCGCCAAGAAGACCGCCTTTAAGGACCGCCTAGACAACAACGCACACAACACCAAAGAGCTCTTCAGCATCGTGAAAGAACTCTCCAACCCCAGCTCCAACCCCAATGACATCCCGCCATCTCAAGCCCTGTGCGACTCCCTGGCCACCTTCTTCCACCGCAAGATCACCGACATCCACGACAGCTTCAACTCTGACCCCCCCGCACCCACCACCGAATCCACCACCCCTGCGACTAACACTCGCACCAGTCGCCTGACCGTCTGGTCCAGCGTCAGCGACGAAGACACCATCAAAACCATGAACTCCATCCACTCCGGATCCCCATCGGACCCCTGCCCTCACCACGTCTTCAACAAAGCCAGCGCAACCATCGCGCCCCACCTCCGGAAAACAATCAACTGTTCCTTCGAGACAGCAACCTTCCCAGAAAGCTGGAAGCACGCCGAGATCAACGCCCTTTTGAAGAAGGCCAAGGCGGACCCCAAGGACCTCAAGAACTTCCATCCCATCTCCCTGCTCCCTTTTCCGGCAAAAGTGACCGAGAAGATTGTCAACAAACAGCTGACCCGCTACCTCGAAGTTAACAACATCCTGGACCCTTCCCAATCCGGTTTTCGCAGCAACCACAGCACCGAGACCGCCCTCATCGCTGCCACTGACGACATCTGGACCCTGATGGACAAAGGAGAAACAGCCGCCCTCATCCTCCTGGACCTATCAGCAGCCTTTGACACGGTCTGCCACCGCACCCTATCAGCACGCCTCCATGACGCCGGTATCCAAGAGAAGGCCCTGGCCTGGCCCACATCCTTCCTCTCCGGCAGAACCCAGAGCGTCCGCCTCCCACCCTTCCACTCCAAAACCACCGAGATCATCTGCGGCGTCCCACAGGGATCCTCCCTCAGCCCGACACTGTTCAATATCTACATGGCCCCCCTCGCCCACATCGCACGACAACACAACCTCAACATCATCTCCTACGCCGACGACACCCAGCTGATCATATCCCTCACCAAAGATCCACACACTGCCAAAGCTAACTTGCACAGAGGAATGAAGGCCGTAGCCAACTGGATGAAGGACAGCAGACTGAAGCTGAACTCAGACAAGACAGAGGTCCTCATTCTCGGACCCACCCCATCAGCCTGGGACGACTCTTGGTGGCCCACGTCACTAGGCACAGCCCCGGAACCCACGGACCACGCACAAAACCTGGAGGTCATCCTCGACTCCACTCTCTCCATGACCAGGCAAGTCAACGCCGTCTCCGCGTCCTGCTTCAACACCCTCCGTATGCTCCGCAGGATCTTCAAATGGATCCCCCTCGACACGAGAAAAACCGTTACCCAGGCCCTCATCACCAACAGACTCGACTACGGGAACGCCCTCTACTCAGGAACTACAAACAAGCTCCTGAGACGACTCCAACGCATCCAGAACGCCTCAGCCCGACTCATCCTCGACGTCCCCCGCCGCAGCCACATCACACTCCACCTGAGAGGCCTGCACTGGCTCCCCATCAACAAAAGGATCCCCTTCAAGCTCCTGATCCACGCACACAAAGCACTGCACAACACCAGACCCATCTACCTCAACAACCGACTCAGCTTCCACACCCCCACCCGAAGCCTCCGCTCAGCCAACCTCGCCCTCGCCACAGTCCCTCGCATCCGAAAAGCCACCGGCGGCGGCAGATCCTTCTCCTACCTCGCCGCCAAGACCTGGAACACTCTCCCCACCATCCTACGACAGACCCAGGACCTGCTGGCCTTCAGAAGACTCCTCAAGACCTGGCTCTTCGACCAGTAGCACCCCCCCCCCACCCCCCTCCCCAGCGCCTTGAGACCCTCTCGGGTATGTAGCGCGCTTTACAAATGCAGTGATTGATTGATTGAGGTAGGATGAGAATATGAAAATAGGAGTCCTGCAAGTCCAACGTTACCATCCAGGCTCCTGGGTCCAGGGCAGACAAGACCTGAGCATCCAGACCACACTGTACTGACAGATGCATCACTTCTGGGATGGGACGGCCATCTGGGAGCATCTTGAACTTTTCGTTTTTGAGGAAGTAGTTGAGGACTCGCAGATCTAGGATTGGATGCAGGCCCTTTTCCTTCTTCTGGACCAGAAAGTAGCAGTAATAACAACCACAGCCTACTTCTGGCACCGGAACCTTCTCTAAGACTCCTTTGACAAAGAGAGTAGTGACTTCTTCCTGAAGCAAAGTCAGGTGATCCTCCGTCAGCCGGTTGTAAGCTGGAGTCATGGAGGGGGGGTTAGTCTCGAAGGGGAGGGAGTAGCCCCATTGCACTATCTGGTGGACTCACTTCTCCGAGGTGATGTTCTGGTGGAGATGATGGCTGATTGCCACCAACTGGCCGCCCATGATCTTGAAGGGCCGGACTAGCAAGGTTTGGAAGCGGAGGTTGCAGGGGGAGGGAGGAGGCTGGACTGACCCGACCTCTGGCCACCCGACCCACGGGGTCAGAGCGACACACGCCGAGGTTGTAGAACTTGTGTGGTCTTGTGGCTGGGGTATGGCTGCACGGCTGAAAGCCTCTTCCATAGCCACGAAAGGGGCGAAAAGCTAATGGAGGACGTGTGGCCACTGAGAGGCGCAAGGACTTGGCCATAGCATGTGAGTCCTTAATACGCTCCAGGGCCATGTCTGCTTTGTCCCCGAAGAGACAGGTGCCATTAAAGGGCATGCCCATGAGGGAAGCCTGAACATCCCCTGAAAAGCCAGAAGTCCTCAACCAGGCGTGGCGTCGAACAGCCACCGTCGATGAATTGGCTCTGCCCAGTGAGTCGATTGTGTCGAGACCACAACGAATGGTGAACTTTGCCGCATCTCTCCCATCTGATACTGCTTGGGAGAGGATGGCCCGGGCCTCCTCCAGAACCTGTTGCAACACTTGCGCAACCATTTACCACAAAGTGTGGGAGTAACGGCCCAATAAGCATAGGATAGTCACCCGCAAGTCAAGGCTGGTGGAAAAAAAACATTCTTGACCCAACTATCCAGTCTCTTGGATTTCCTATCTGAGGGTGTGGAAGGGAATGCGCCTTGGGAGGTAGAGGCTTGGATCAGCAAGCTCTCGGGGGTAGGGTGGTTGCTGAGGACATTTGGGTCAACTGGTGCAGGGCGATGGCGGCAGATGATGGTCTTATTCACAGGAGCACCTGTGCTGGATTTGGACCAGGTTCCCTGCAGGACAACAGTTAAGGCAGCAAGGGTTCTGAGTAGGAGACACCAGGCTGCAGGACCTCTGTCAAGATGAACAAGTTACTTACCTTCGGTAACGCTTTTTCTGGTGGATACAGTATCTGCCTGTGGATTCCTCACCTTGTGAATATCCCCTGCGCCAGCAACATTCGGAAACTTTTGTAGCAGTCCACGCCGATGGGGTCGAAGATGACGTCACAGAGACACGGCTCCGCTCGCGACTCCACTGACGTCACCGGCTCCATAAGAAGACCTCCTCGGCGTGATGACGTCAGTTCCGCCCCTTTTTTCCGTGCCTTCGAGGCACACGGACGGACTGACAGCAATATGTACATAAACAGCATACACAGTACACAATATGCATATCAACACACACAGTGTGGAAAAGAAACATCAAAGCACTAGAAATAACCCAATGTCCTTGACAGTCATAAATACATTTGAAATCATCAATAGAATTACCGTCATAGAGTCACTGGAATAGAAGGATGGACAACGGGGAGGCGGGTGGGTCAGTGAGGAATCCACAGGCAGATACTGTATCCACCAGAAAAAGCGTTACCGAAGGTAAGTAACTTGTTCTTCTGATGGATACATCTGCCAGTGGATTCCTCACCTTGTGAATAGATTCCACAGCAGTCCCCACTCCCGGAGGAGGGTGTCCATCCCCCTATACCAGAAAATCCTGAAGGACGGAACGGGCAAAATGTCCGTCCCTCCTCACCTCAGAGTCTAAACAATAATGTTTTGCAAAGGTGTGAAGGGAGGCCCAAGTTGCTGCCCTACAAATGTCCTCCACAGGAACACCCCTAGACAAAGCAGAGGTAGAAGACTTTGCTCTAGTGGAATGAGCTCTTAAACCCTCCGGAGGCTCCTTACCAGCTAGGGAGTAGCAGATCTTGATGCATAGCACAATCCATCTTGAAAGGGTGCGCTTGTGCACCGCACGACCCTTTCTGCAGCCAGCAAAGCCCACAAAAAGCTGGTCATCAATCCTGTAGTCCTTAGTCCTGTCCAGGTAAAAGCTCACCGCCCTCTTAGGGTCCAAGCGGTGAAGTCTCTCCTCTTCCTTGGAAGGGTGAGGGGGAGGATAAAAGGTAGGAAGGGTAATGGATTGCCCCAGATGGAAGGGAGTTACCACCTTAGGCAAAAACGCAGCCCTGGTCCGGAGAACCATTCGTTCAGCATGCACAGTCAAGAATGGGGGTTTTGAACTAAGAGCT
Source organism: Triturus cristatus (assembly GCF_964204655.1). Classification (NCBI taxonomy): domain Eukaryota; kingdom Metazoa; phylum Chordata; class Amphibia; order Caudata; family Salamandridae; genus Triturus; species Triturus cristatus. The sequence continues at coordinate 357,837,031 of NC_140585.1, forward strand.
TGAAGCTCACTTACTCTCCTTGCCGAGGTGATTGCAACGAGGAAAACCGTCTTAAAAGACAACAGTCTCAAGGGACACTTATGTAAGGGCTCGAAGGGAGAACCCATAAGATAAGTCAGTACAAGGTTTAAGTCCCACTGAGGTACAATAAAGGGAGTAGGAGGAAATTTATTCGTAAGGCCCTTGAGAAACCTAAGCACAATAGGTGATTTAAACAAGGACGGCTGATCCGGCAGGCATAGGAAAGCCGACAAAGCCGATAAATATCCCTTTACAGTGGCCACAGCAAAGCCTTGCTGGGCAAGAGAAAGAGCAAACTGCAGAATGCAAGACAAACGAGCCTTCAAGGGATCAATCGACCTCTCTCCACACCAGAGAACGAACTTCGACCACCTATAGGAGTATATGGATTTGGTGGAGTGTCGCCTGGCCGATAAAATAACATCCACCACATCTGGCGGGAGAGAGAAAGAATTCAGGTTGCCCCGTTCAATCTCCAGGCATGAAGGTGTAAGCTCTGGAGGTGGGGGTGTAGAACCTGCTCCTCCGACTGCGAGAGGAGGTCTGCCCTCAGAGGGAGACGGAGCGGAGGGCACGAGGAGAGGTGGAGAAGATCGGTGTACCACACCCTTCTTGGCCAATCCGGGGCGATCAATATAACTTGGGCCCGGTCTTGGCGAACCTTCCTCAGAACCCGAGGAATCAAGGGTATGGGAGGAAACGCGTAAAGGAGTCGTGAGCCCCAACTCAACTGAAACGCGTCTCCCAACGCCCCCTGCATCGGATACTGGAGACTGCAAAATGACAGGCAGTGCGCGTTCTCGAAAGTGGCAAACAGATCCACCCGAGGAGTTCCCCACGTCCGAAAGACGTGACGAACTACCTCCGGATGGAGCCTCCACTCGTGGTCGGCAGAGAACTGCCGACTGAGACTGTCCGCACGTACGTTCAGCACCCCGGCCAGATGATTCGCCATCAGACAAATCCGATGGTCCTGAGCCCAGGACCATAAACGCAGGGCCTCTCTGCATAGACAAAGAGACCCCACTCCTCCCTGCTTGTTTATATACCACATCGCAGTAGTGTTGTCCGTCAGAACCTGAACAGACTGACCGCGAAGGGAAGGGAGGAAGGCCTTGAGCGCCAAGCGTATCGCCCGTAACTCCAGAAGGTTGATGTGAAGCAACCTTTCCTCTGGAGACCAAAGACCCTTGATCTCCAGATCCCCCAGATGCGCACCCCACCCTAAGGTGGATGCATCCGTTATAACTGTGGTCACCGATGGAGGTAGATGAAAGGGCCTTCCTTGAGACAGATTGCCCTCCACGCTCCACCAAGATAGATCCGCTGCAGCTTCTCTGGAGATCCTCACAGACTCCCTGAGATCCCCTTTGTGCTGATACCACTGCTTGCGGAGGCACCACTGGAGCGCCCTCATGTGCCAGCGTGCATGGTTGACCAACAGTATGCAGGAAGCGAACAGACCGAGCAGGCGAAGGACCTTCAGAACTGGAACAACCGCTCCGCTGAAAAACAAAGTAATCATTTCCTGTATGTCGAGAATCCTTTGAGGAGGAGGGAATGCTCGACACACAGTAGTGTCCAGTACCGCACCTATGAACAGGTTGCGCTGAGAGGGCACCAGGTGAGATTTGGGCACGTTGATCGAAAAACCCAATCTGTACAACAGCCGAGTTGTATCCTGCAGATGACACAGCACCTTCTCCGACGACTCCGCCTTGATCAGCCAGTCGTCCAAATAGGGGAAAACTGAAATCCCTGACCTTCTGAGATGGGCTGCTACCACTGCCATCACCTTTGTGAAGACTCGAGGTGCTGAAGTAAGACCAAACGGGAGGACCGCAAACTGATAATGCTGCGACCCTACCGTAAACCGGAGATACTTCCTGTGCGACTTCAGAATGGGGATGTGAAAATACGCATCCTGCAAGTCGAGCGACACCATCCAGTCCTCCTGATTCAGCGCCTGAAGAACCTGCGCAAGGGTGAGCATCTTGAACTTCTCCTGTTTCAGGTAAAAGTTCAGGATTCTGAGGTCTAGTATCGGACGCAATCTGCCGTCCTTCTTCGGGATCAGAAAATACCGGGAGTAGCATCCCTGACCCCTCTCCTGCTGCGGAACCACCTCTATCGCCCCTTTCTGAAACAACTTCAGGACTTCTTCCTGCAGGAGAAGACGGTGGTCCTCCGAGCAAGCACCTTGGCAAGGAGGGTAAACTGGAGGGAATTCCCGAAAGGGAAGGGCGTACCCATTTTCTACAAGATCCAGAACCCAAAGGTCTGTAGTAACCGATTCCCAATCTTGTAGAAAATGGGTAAGCCGGCCCCCCACAGGACCAGCATGATCCGGAATGTCGAATCTAGGGCTGTTTTGCAGTGGTGGGAGGGGCAGAGGAAGAGGAAGAGGAGGAGGAGAGTTGACGGCCACGTGAGCGACCTCTAAGTCTTCCTCTATATCCCTTGGAGCTTTGCTGCTGCTGCTGCTGCTGCTGCTGCTGCTGCTGCTGCTGGGCTGGTCTATAAGAACGAAAACTCGCCCTTCCAAAACCTCTGTACCTCTTGAAAGTACCTCTCGGCTGGGATTGAAGGCCCAACGACCTAGCCGTAGCCTTACTCTCTTTGAAGCGCTCGAGAGCTGCATCAGCCTTCTTCCCGAACAGACCAGACCCATCAAAAGGTAAGTCCAACAAGGTCGACTGGACATCCGAAGAAAATTCGGAGGACTTAAGCCATGCACCCCTCCTGGTGGCAACTGAAGACCCCATGACCCTGGCAACTGAGTCTGCTGTATCCAAGCCACTCTGTATAACCTGGCGAGCAGCCGCCTGGGCATCCGACAGAACTTCACTGAAGCCTGCCCTATCCACCTCCGACAGCTTCGGTGCCAACTTTTTAGCTGAATCCATAAGCGCATGGATATAGCGCCCCAATAAACAAGTCGCATTAGAAGACTTTAATGCCATACTGGCTGAAGAAAAGACTTTCTTGGCTGATTGGTCCACCTTCTTGGCCTCTCTGTCCCCTGGGACCTGAGGAAACGCACCTTTTGAACGTCCAGAACAAGCAGCCTGAACGACCAGACTTTCAGGTGAAGGGTGTGATGACAAAAACTCAGGATCCCCCGGAGCCACCCTATATCTCCTTGCAACCACCTTGGACACCGCAGGAGCCGAAAAAGGCTTGCGCCACACATCCAACACAGGCTCCAATATTGCTTCATTAAAAGGCAACAGCGGCTCTGACACCGCAGTTGGAGAGTGCAACACCTCAGTCAAGATATTGGACTTGAACTCAACAGATGGCAATTGAAGGTCCAACAACTCTGCAGCCTTTCTGATTACAGCATGATAAGGAGCCGCGTCTTTAGAAGGTTCATCTGAAGGAGGAGTGATCTCCCACTCCGGAGACAAATCCAACCCACTTGCCTCCTTCAACTCGTCAAACACCTCATCGGATTCGACCAATTCTCCCTCTTCAGCCTCATCCATAAGATAGCTCCTCTCCTCCAGCACTCTCTGCGCCTCCCTCCTGGAACGGATCCGCACCTGCGGCGTCGGCGGCGCCGTGATCGAATCCCATCGAACGAGGTCGAGCCGGCGCCGGTGAAGAGGGAAGCGGCGTCGATGTTTTCGGCGCCGGCATCTGCCAAGACGGCGTCGCTGGGAAGAAAGGCATAAACGGTGCTTGAGGATAAACCTGCGGCACTCCCAGATTAAAAGCCATCGGACCCATCGGACCCATAGGTGCACCAGAGGAATACATGGCCAGTGAGAACACCCCATACATCGCATTAAGATACTGCGAGGGGTCCTGACCTGGATTAGGGAAAGCCGGATACTGGTCAGGTAACACCGGACTCGGGCCTGCCGGCGCCAACGGTGGAACTTGCGGCGTCACAGACTCACCCGGAGCCTGATCATCCTCATCCTGGGCCGGAGTCGGAGACGGAGCCGAAGGACCTGCAGGACCTGGAGAAGCCATCGGCGCCGGAGAGGACGCCGGCACCGGCGAATCAGCCGGAGCCGGAGAAAACACAGGAGAAGATGGAACGGGAGGCGAAGCCGGAACAGGAGAAGGAGACACTGACTCCCTTCGACGCCGAGCAGGTGACTTAGACTTCGACGTCGAGGCCTTGTGATGAGACGAATGCCTCCTTTTCTTCTTATGCTTCTTGCTCTTTGAAGCATGTCCCGACGTCGACTTGGAAGCCGACCTCGACCTCGACCTGGATCTTCTTCTACCTCTTTTCTCCTTTCTCTTCATCCGGGCGATAAAGAGCTTTGCCTCTCTTTCCTTAAGAGCCTTTGAGCTCATCTTCCTGCAACACGAACATCCTTCAACATCGTGGTCCGATGACAAACACCAAACGCAGTCGTCATGCGGGTCAGTGATGGACATGTGTTTGCCACATTCATGGCAAGGCTTGAAACCAGACTTCCTTGCCGACATTCTCGAAGAAAGACAGAGAAACTTCGGAATAAACACAAAGTAACAGGTAAAGCTACCAGTAACGATTCCCGAAATCCGTTGGCGTCGTCGGCGCGGAAAAAAAGGGAACTGACGTCATCACGCCGAGGAGGTCTTCTTATGGAGCCGGTGACGTCAGTGGAGTCGCGAGCGGAGCCGTGTCTCTGTGACGTCATCTTCGACCCCATCGGCGTGGACTGCTACAAAAATTTCCGAATGTTGCTGGCGCAGGGGATATTCACAAGGTGAGGAATCCACTGGCAGATGTATCCATCAGAAGTTTGTCTTGACTGCCAAAGAAGGAGCTGAAGGTCCAGGACCTCAGTTGCCGTTCGCACCACCATAGTGTATGACGGTCCCTCCTACGTAGTCACGGTAGAGGGAGAAATAAGGCCAGAATCTGGAGAGGTATCCACTCCATTGCCCTCACCCAATTACTCATACCAGTCCATTTCATAAGGCTGGTCTTATAAGAGGTCTAGTAACCCTTTACAATCTTCCTCCATTCCTAGTCCTTCAGAATAGGGCTGAAGAAGTGACCTTGACTAAGGGTTCTGTCGGTGCCGATCCAGCTCTGGGTCGTCAGTGACAAGAATAGGGCTGGCGCCTGCAGCGTCAGGAGTCTCTGCGTTGGGATCAGCGCCGGGGAAGGTCGCAGTGGTACAACCGGTGCTGGTCTGGATCCTTCTCTGGATCTATGTGGGAGGTCATCGGCCCGGAACTGCCGGCACGGAACCCGATGGAGCCCCTTCTGAGCCGACAGGGCCTGAAGGCTCGCCGGCATTCTCAGGCCGCCCAAATATGAGGCACATGGCATCATAAAATTCCTTGAGCTGAGGTCGATGTGGCTACTGGGAAGGCTCGGAAGTGTGGAGCCGACCCAGGCGCAGGTGCCAAGGAACAAGGCCTAGAGAGCTGAGACTCCTCCATCACGTCCAATGCAAAAACAAGTTGATGGACAGAATGCAGAACAATGTCATACACTCACCCCAGTACAGATATCTGGGCCTAAATCCATCGTTGTTTTGCTCACCATGCCGTTCCAGTTTGAACACAGCCATATGCAATTCAGTCTTGACCCTGTGCCTCATGGGAACAGTCCAGCCCGAACCGCCAAGACAGGTCCTCCCTGGACTGGAAACAAGCATCCTAGGACCGGTTTTGGGGTTTCACCCCTCTTCAGCCAGGATAGCTTGATTCCAGTGGCATGGAGACCACGGGACGTGGGTCCTGGGCTCAATGTGCCACTGGAATCTATTTTGACATGAGGAAAACCTACACAACAAAAAAGGCATTGACAGAATGTCAAAAAAAGCCTGTCAAAAAGTGACAGAGGGTAGCTCTCTTCACAGATCTGAGCTGGCAAGCGCAGAAATGAAGTCAGCATGCCGAGGTGGTGCTTCTATAGGTGACGCCGACGTCACAATGGCATGAACACCGCCGACAATGTCCCGCGGAGCTGACTGACGCCACCTACTGGCCTGCAGGGGTATAGCTCGAAGAAAAATCTACTGCATCCAGTCTGACGCCTGGGAAATTCAAAGGTAAGTAATCTACGGCTTCATGTCTCTATCAGATACTCCGTGTGAGTGTATGAGGTCCTCTTGAGGATTTTTATGTGGTTGGGTCTGTCTGGTGAGCACTTCTGTGTAAGAGATTAGGTAATGTAGTGTAGAGGGGAATAGGGATGGGTTAAGTTTATCTATTAGTGGAAAAAGAAGAAAGTTTATTATGTCTCAAATGGTCAGGTTTAATCCTCTACTGTATGGAAGCATGCCCTTCCAACCTATTATACGCTATTAATCTAATTAATGTGATGAAACTGTATTCTTTAAACAAGACAGAAGAGATAAGTTTGAGGAAAATTTGTGGTTTTAATTCCCTTGCTGCTACCCCTGCAATAAGATTAGAACTCAGTTTAAAGAGTGCTTTTGTACAAGGCCTAGCAGTAGTTATATGTTGGGGTTATTGGCTTTTGAAAAGTGTTATGAATTCTTTAAAGAACTATATGCGTGAACTATATGCGTATAGAGAGCTTTGAAGTAAAAAAAGCAAAAGTCTCCGTTCTATAGAAATTTTATTTTTGCATTAATCTTGTTTGAGTTAAACCAAGCATGCTTATACTGTTGGTCAGAAACACAGCTAAAATACTTTCTCATGCTTGCTTCTTTAAATTTAAGCTTATGTTTAGATTCTGAATATTGTGGTAAAAAAGACAATTTGATATGATAATAAACTTTCCCATCTAAGAAAACCACAGCAATATTTAACATTGAATGTGGAGCATGGTGTTAGATGCTGTTGCACGCTATTAAGGTTAAATATTCTGCCCCTAAAAGTCATAACGACTAACTTGTCTCAATCACAAAATAAGGATAATGTATGCAATTTTTGTAATTATGGCACACAGAATTTGAATCACGTTTGTCCTGCATTGATTCTTTTTTACCGAAAATTCTTGAGACCCATGTTTATAAAATATAATGCTCAAACAGCAGTTGAAGCCCTTTGTTTACTATTTCCCCCCCCACCCAATGAAATTATCTTATTGAAGATAAGACAAGGCAGTTCTTGAATTAATCATGATGTATTCGATATACAGAACATCGTCAGCCTGCCATTACAACGCTCCTCCTGGCAATGTCGTTCGCTCCTCACACAAGGTTCTATCATGAACTCCCTACCCAACACTCTAACAAGAATGTACCAGAGTGGCATGGAATAGAGGGTTTCACGGAGGGATAAGAAGGTCCAAAGGAACAAAGGATGGGGGGGGGTGGGGGGTGGAGAGGGAAAAGTAAGGGAAAAATACAGAGCTGAGATTACAACACATCTCCTTTACTAACACACAAATTATAATTTTGAGTAAAAAGATATTTTATAAGCTGGTGCTAAAAGATGGCTCACAACAATTTTAAAGGAGAATTTAGGGTTACAGATACCAGGTAAGTGTCAAACGAAACTATACTAATACATCACATAGTCTCTTTGCCACGTGGAAGATTTACACATCCTTTTGGCTCTTCTGCTGAGACCTCGTGAAGAAAAATCAATATCCGAGCGGTTGCTTCTTCCGGTATTATTCCAGTGGGGCAAGAGACAACTCTATTCATGCTCCACGTGTCCATCAAGATTAAGAAAAATTCCTTCTAACTGCTATTATTCTGGCAGGTTTGTAGAATGTATCCATTTTATTCTGGATGATACAAGGCGTCTAAACCAAAACCCATTGACTTACACTCCATTTCTGCTGTTTAACTCCCCATTTGTTGTCATACTATAGTTTGTAATGATTTTGATGACATATTATTATTTCAGTTATACCCTTCTGATCCTGGTTTATCATTGTTTCTATGAATAACCATCTGTGGACCATTTTAGTATTGGCTTCTTCCCCCTGAGTAACTCAAACGGTGAGAGCCCTGTGACACCATTAGGGGTGGTGTGATATGTCCATAACATCTGGACAATGAGTTTCCCTGCTGATAGACTCAATTGAATGAACTCCTTTAGCAATATATTTGCCCTTACCACCAGCCCATTAGCCTTGGGAAAGTATAATGGTTTTTCACATGCTGAATAGACAAAATTAGGATAAAATCTTTCATCTTATCTGAGCAAAAGTGAACCCGTTACTAGTGACAAGTGTCCCAGGAATAACTTCAGTAGTAAAAACGTCAGAAAGGAATTCAATCAAGACTTTGGTATTAATCCCAGCAGTAAATCGTATGGAAAGCCAATGTAAGTGATAACCTATGAAGGACAAAATATCATTATTCTGGATTCCCAATGTGTTAATAGGGCATACAATGTCTAACACTAATTTGTCCTAAGGCCTATCGGGCACAGTAACAGGTGCACGTTTTATGTACCTACTTGGATTTGCCACTCACACTACATGCATTGCAATCCCTTACTGTTTTCACTATGAAAAAGTCCATGTAAGGGAACCAGTTTTTTTGTTAAACTTTTCCCTTGGTGTCCCTCATGAGCACGATTGATAATTTGCTCTGTTACTCCAAAAGATGGCACCGGTTTCCCTGACTCGAAAACCAAATCCTCACTTATGGACAGCTCGTTCCTTATGTTTCAATGAGGTTGCAGGTCCTTGTCCAACCCTCCACTTTTCTCTGGCCATCCACCTACATTTGTTTTCCTTAACAGAGGCTAGCATCTTCAGACATTGCCTTTTCCCACTTCTCGTTCATCAAGGCTGGAACAGATAGTGCCAATATAGATACCTGAGTCCATGTTTACAATACTTTGATTTATAGGCATCCTAGAAAGGAAATCAGCTGCCTTATTCCTTTCACCTTGGACATACCCCATTTTATACTGGAAACCTTGCAACCCAAGAACCCATTTAGGAATTCTTGGGATATTTCTTTCAAAATCTTTTGCAGAAAAGACCAAATTGAAAAGGCTTATGATATATTCCCAGATCAAAAGGTAATTCCCAAAGATAAACTTTAAAATGACAAGCTGCCTAATATATATTCAATGGTGGAGTAATTTTTTTCACTATCCCAAAGTGTTCTCGAGGCAAAGGCTATTATCCTTTCTGAACCTTCACAGACTTGAGAAAGAGTAGCACTGAGGCCTTTATTGGTTTCAGCTGTGGTAAGAATGGTTTTGTTCCTGGTATCAAATTTACCTATAATAAGAACATTGATTAAGGAATCTTTTATCTTGTGAAATGATTCTGTTTGTTCCATACTCTATACAAACTGTGCATTGTTTTAATCGGTCTCTCAAAGGCTGCACAAGATCATTAACATTCTCTACATATTTAGGCATATAATCCTGCTAATCCCAAAAAGTATTTGATTTCCTCCTTATTTGAGGCAAAATGAGCATCTTTCACTGCATCTATGAGGCTAATCTTATGTTTAATACCTTCACTGGAAATGCTATGCCCTAAGTACTCGACAGAGGTGCCCCAATCGTGCATTCGGTTTTCTATATGGTAAGACCAGCAACACATTGTTTGCTAAGTACCTTGCTTAGGTTGATGTCATGCTCCTGTTCTGTGGACCCAAATATAAAAATATCGTCCTGGAAACACATGACCATGCTTAATCCTTTTAAGATGTGTTGCATTATCCTTTGAAAAGTTGCAGCAGAGCAGCTGAAACCAACCCAAATGGCATTCTTAGGAACATATATGTGACAAAAGGGGTGATGCATGAGGTTAAAGACTGGTTCCAGGTGTAGCGCGACCTGGTGATATGCAGAAGATAGGTCTAACACACTAAAATATATATTTATTTTTTTAAGTTTGAAAACCTTTATTGAAAAATTTGTACGGTACATCAGTGTAATAGGAAACACCAGAGCATATTACACATCAGGACATTTGTATAGGACACCTTCCCGTACTTAAATAAATATGTAGCAAACTCATCCCCCCCAACCCCCGACTAATGTCGATGCAGTCTCGGTAGTCTCATTTTGCAGTCCGATATCCGATATCTGTCGGCACAGTCTATTGGCATCTGACGTATTCCACCTTTTATCACGGAACATGCGTAGGTCAAAACGACATTAAATACTCAGGGCTCCCAGGCACAGGAACCCCCCTCCCAGTGTCCAAGAACACTCACTGCGTACAACCTAAATAATGTGCAACATACTCAGACCGCAATCTCAGTACAGCTGTCCTGGCAGTGAAAAGAATCTCCTCTCTGGGTGCCCCTCCTGTAAGGCCAAGGATCTGGAGTCAGATTCCGCCTCACGATTTGTCTCTGAACTAACCTCCCCGTCCACCTCGTCATTCCTCGCCGCCTGCTCTATCAGGTATGAGGTTAATGGACCCCAAATATCCTTCGGGCGCAACTTAGTGGGCAGGAGGTCGGCATACTCGTGCATGTGCTCTTGCCAGGTGGTCATCGAGTGAATCCAATCTTTAAACTTGGGTGCCCGACCCCTCCCCCATCGACATGCCACTTGCCGTTTTGCCAATAGCAGTCCCATTGCTAGAAATGTTTTATATTTTGTATTAACCGCTTGAATCAGGCCCAGGAGGCCTAGTAGTGGGCATGGCTGCACCCGGGCCCCTATCATGCCCGATAAACCATCGAACGTCTGCACCCAGAATTCCGCCACCAAAGGGCAACTCCATGCCAGGTGAAAAAAATCCACCCCCTCCCGTCTGCAGTGCACACATAGATCATTGTCTCTAAGGTAAAGTCTATAAAGCTTGGCCGGGGAATAATAGAATCGGTGTAAGAACTTAAAATGAATAAGGCGCAGTCTACTGTTACTAGTAATGGCTACAGTCTGCGTGCAGCTAAGTTCCCACTGGTCATCTGTCAGCGGGGAATCCAAATCTCTATCCCATTCACTTCTGGCCCGTACAGGGTGGATTGGCACTGCCTTCTGTGTATGCTGATATAAGAGAGATATAGCGTGTTGGGGGGGGATTCTTTCTGCAAAAAAAGCATGCAAAGGAGCTAGTGTAACTGTCTCTGCGGGGAAATCTGGGGTCACTGCCTTGATACTCTGTCAGAGTCTGGTATATAAAAACGTGTCCATAACTGTTGGTGTGTGTGTGTGTGTACCAAAGAATTGCTCCTTTGAGCGGAACTGCCCCGCTATATACAGGTCCCCCCGTGTGGAGTATTGGAGGCCATCAAGCATCTTGCGACATATTCCTTCACACGTTACTCGTATCAGGGGGTTACGCGACAAAGACATCTTGGGGGAATATAACATAGGGTTCCCCAGCTTGTGGGCTATCTGGTGCCAGGCCAGTATAGTACAGTCCACAGTTGATGGATCACAAGCCCTCTCCCTAACTGCAGTGAACAGATAACTGGACGTGGGATCGGAGCCATATACCCATCTTCCACTGCCAAATGCTGCCTAAAGGGCAGTGGATGGAACCAATAGGTGGCAAAATGGGCCTGTGCACAATAGTAATAAAATTCAAAATCCGGAACTTCAAACCCCCCTTGGTGGTATGGCAGCATGAGCGTGTTAAGGTTAAGGGGTGCTTGCTTCCCACCCCATATAAGCCTCGTGAGTTGGGTTCTGAGTGTACTAAAGAAAAAACTCCCTGGATGATATGGAATATTGACAAAGAGATATAAGAGCTTCGGCAACAACACCATCTTGATTAAGGACATCCTACTCGCCATGGACAGGGGGAGGCGCAGAAATTTGGTGACATTATCAGTTATTTTATCAATGGCCGTGCCTTAGTTTGTTCTCATCAACGCTTCCTTATCCCTAGTAATGCAGACACCCAGGTATTTCAAGTCATCAGCTTCCCACATTAGGGGGTAGTCCAGCTGGTATGGCGGGATGTTATCTGTTAAGGGAAACACAGCAGACTTTGACCAATTGATTTGTACTTCAGATATAACACCAAATTTAGTTATCTCCCGTAGTATGAGCTTCTAATTGATTTGGGGCTTCTTAACATATAATGTCATGTCATCCGCGTATAGCGAGATAAGCAGTTTTTTAGAGGGATAAATCAATGCCTTATCATTGTGGTGCTGACGGAGCTTCGCTGCCAATGGTTCAATTGCAAGAGGGACAAATGACACCCCTGGCGTGTGCCCCTGGAAACAACAAAGGGGGGAGATTTGGCTCCATTTAAAAGCACCGACGCCACTGCCTGACTATAGAGCAATCGTACCCAGTTGAGGAAAGTAAAAGGTATCCCCATATGCTCCAAGTAATCCCATTCCAGGGAGCCAAACGCCTTGGTGGCGTCAAGGAAGATCGCCACGGCCGAACAGTTGGGGTCAATATCTTTTAACACTGCAGCCAGGGTTCTGAGGTTATGCGACGTGGCTCGATTAGGGATGAACCCCGCCTGATCAGGGAGCACCAACCGCTGCATCAGCAGGCCCAACCGAATCGCCAGAACCTTAGCCAGTATTTTAGTATCACAATTTAATAGCGATAGGGGTCGGTACGAGTCGCAGGACAGCGGGGACTTCCCGGGCTTCAAGAGTGAGGTTATTAACGCTTCGCGCATAGTTCTTGGTAATCTACCCTCCTCTAACGCCACATAGAATACCTCTTTCAAAATAGGGGCTAGAATCAAAGCATAGGTTTTGTAAAATTCTATGGGCATCCCATAGGACCCAGGGGACCGACCAGATTTCATCAGCATAATAGCCTCTGTAATTTCATCTATCTCCAATTCCAGGTTTAAAAACTGTTGCTGATTATCCCCCAACCAAGCCAGAGCAGTATCCTCAAAATATTCAGGCAGGTTAAGCGGGGCGCCCCTCTGGGAAGAGTATAGAGTTCTGTAAAAATCGCTAAAAGTGGTCAATTGGTCAATGAGATTTCTGTGCGTAGTACACTGTGCGTCTTGAATCTCCGTTACATAGTTAGAGAATCTAGGGGGCCTAATCGCTGCTGCCAGCGCCTTCCCCGGCCGGTCGCCCTTCCCGTATGTCCTTGCAATGTGCGGTTTCCCCCGATATTTACATTCCCTGTCCGCTATTTCACTATATTCTGCCAGCTTGCTGCGTAGGGTTGCCCTAAGTGCGTGCACGTCAGTACTGACGTTCACATCCTGCTCCAATTTTTTTTTAGCTCTGCCTCCAACCTAGAGAGGTCCCTGCGCAGCGTCTTGAGAACTCCCACCCCACCCCCCCTCCTTAGACAAGCACCATCCACGAACCATCACTTTAAACGCTTCCCAGACAGTAGTTATACTGGACACAGACTTGATGTTGCGTTCAAAGAAATCTTGGATATCTTGCTCCAGTTCCGTTCTAAAGACCATGTCATGCAAGTATGCCGGGTTAAGACGCCAACTAGTGTATGGGGAGTGCTGCAAAGGAGCATAAATCTCCACCACCACTAGGGAGTGGTCCGAATACGTTCGGGCCAGGTGGGTTGCATCACGCAGCCAGTGCGCCATGCCAACCGATATGAGCATGTAATCTAGTCTGGCCCAGGATGAGTGGACCGCTGAGTAGTGTGTACTCTCCTGCAGCTCAGGATGCATGTGCCTCCAAGAGTCAAGTAGACGATTATCGGTTACTATATCTCGCAGTGTTCTGTGAGTGAGTGTGGAGTGTGCAGGCGCACCCCTAGATCTATCCAGGCGCTGTTGCAATACCGTATTAAAATCCCCCCCCCCCGTATGACATAGGTGATGCCTATCTCTTGGATTTTACTCCACAGCTGAATATGAACTTTAGTCATCAGTGTTGGGGCCATAATAATTAACGAACGTCACATCATAGGAATGGAGCCTTCCCCAGGCAAGACAAAACCTACCGCCAGGATCTGCGTCCATCCCACCAGGTACAAACGGCATCCCCCTTTTGAATAAAATAGCAACCCCACAAGAGTAATTGGAGTAGCATGAAAAGCAGCGGTGTGAAGCCCACCTAGAAGCGAACAAAGCTTCAGTACCAGGGCTGAGGTGCATTTCCTGTAACATAGCCATGGTGATATGAGGTCTATCTAAATACCCAAGTATCTGCCTCTTCTTCCTGGGGTTGTTTAGGCCTCGCACATTCCATGATGCTATCTTAAACCCGTTCATATGACGTACGGTGTTTGTTGTTGTGATTGCTATAAAAGGTTGTGCTCAACCCTGCATCGAGAACTATTGTAAGTTGTACAAACCATAAACCGGCAACCGTGCACCACCCACTCCCCACCCACACTGGCTTCCCCAACATGCCAGGCATATTAACCCTCCCCACCCCACCAACCATCCGTATCCCACATTTGCTGTCCCTCGCTTCCATATTAATGGGGGTATGCCCTCATGAGGGAACGCCAGGGGCTCACGACCCGCCCTCTCCCTCCTTACTTTCACCCACTCACTGCTTCGCTTATAAGCGGGCAGCTACCTTTGGACAGAGGGGAGATGCCAAGCAGGACAGTTTGCCAATTGCATAAGATACAAAAGTCCATCACCAATTACGAACCAGTCAGCAGAACCAAGATATTGCAAAGAGCCATAGGAGAATCAAAGCCCATTACAGGTCTTAGTCGGGGTCCGACAGTGGAGAGTGGGATCTGGAGTGACTCCGTGCCTCCGACGTCTTGGACGCCACCCGCCGATGCTGTTTTAGGTAGTCCTCCGCCTGTTGCAGAGTCTGGAAAAAGTGCTGCTTACTCTGATGCGTTATCCGCAACCTCGCCGGATATAGCATAGCATAAGGGATGCCCTGCGCCTGGAGCTTTTTCTTGACTGCAGAGAACTTACGTCTGGCTTCCTGAACCGATGGTGTGAAATCTGGATAGAATGCCACGGTAGTGTTCTCATATTGAACCTGTTTCTTTTCACGAGCCAGGCGCAGGACCGCATCCCTGTCCCGATAGTTCAAAAATCGGGCTATCACCGGTCGTGGCGGTGCTCCCTGGGGCGAGCAAGCTCCTAGCGATCTGTGCGCTCTTTCCACCGTAAGGTGCGTTGAAAAGGAGTCTCTTCCAAATAGGTTCGCATCCAACCTTTCAATGAAGTCTTCCATGCAACCCACATTGGTGGATTCTGCCAGGCCAAGGATGCGGACATTATTTCTTCGGGAGCGAGCCTCCAAATTCTCGTTTTTGTCGGTTATTATCTTGAGCAGCTTGTCCATTTGTGATAATTGCCCTCTACTCGTGGCAGCGCCATCCTCTAGGTCCGAAACCCTAGACTCAGCTTCCTTTAAGTGCTGCTCATGCTGGTCCAGTTTGTTGACCACAGCCTGAATGCGCATGTTCATTGTATCAATTTTAGTGCCTATAGTTGTGAGGCTTTGCTTCATACCCAGCAGAAGGGCCTTCCAGTCATCATCCGGCGCCTCCGAGGCATCCGAGTCTGCATGCTCCTGCGATGACGATTTGGGTGCCTTACGTGTTTCAAACGGGAGTTTAGTTTGCTTGGTGTCTGTGCGCCCTATCTTGCAGCGCTGTAATCAGTGCAGTGGCCCCAAGCCGAGCCCCCAGCGATGTCACTCACGCCCATGACCTCCGCAAGTCAGGGATGACAACTGTCCCTCTTAGAGCAATGCAACCAATGCCCTCCAATATGTGCCTAAATACCAGCCTCCTGGCGCCAAGCTGAATTAATATCTAGCCCGCCGGCCTCGCTGACAGCCTTGGTAGCAATGAAGGAATGTCCACCTAATATATTGACAAAAAGCCGCTCCCAAGTTTTAGTGGTGTCATAACCAAGCTGGGGCTCCTAATGTCCAAAGGCGCTGCCGGGAAGCCCAGAGCTCCACAAAGGTCCCAGGGGGGTATGTAACATCGCAGCTCCCCACACCTTTCAACTATGTTTATACGTCCTTCCCCGGAAGCGCAGATCCACCGCAGCACATACAGCACAAAATGGTCGCCAGGTGCAGGATGTCCTTCAACTATAGTGGCAGGTAGCTAATCAGCACTGATTGGGGGGCAGCAGGCCTAGCACACCACGGGCAGCTGACCGGGGACCCCACACTGCTCACCTCAACCCCGTCCAGACCTCCGGGAAAGCGTCTCCACTTCAGGCTGTAGCAGGTCAGGCAGTTAAAATGGAGGCTGCCCCTTTCAGTGCGTGCGCATGCAGCACAATGGTGGCACTGACTTCAGGCTCTGCTTAGATGGACGATCCCTTTAGGCCAGCAAGTGTGTCCTACGAACCTGCTTGGGCCGCCACGAGTTGTCTCTCATCCGCTGCAATGAATGCGCGCCGCGGGACTGCCGCTCCGCAGCAGCGCGTATCTCCGGTCCCAGGGCTCCGGCTCGCAGTTCCACACGCAGCGTCAGGTATAAGAAGTCAGCGCCAGTGTCTTCGCGCGGCTCCGTACCCACCTCCACCTCACCGTTTTGGTAATCCGCCAGGCAAGGCGGGAGGTGCCCTCCGTCAGCGCGCCTCTTTCTGATCAGCTACGGTCATGCCGCAGCGGCCTCGGGCTCTCCCAACTCAAGCACCGGCAGTCAGGCTCCACACAGAAGCGGGAATCGCCGCCCACAGTAACAGCAGCAGCGCGTCAGGCGGTGAGCAGTCTAAATATCGATAATTTAATTTCGACCTACCATAATATCGAGTCTAGAATATCGTAGGGACAGAATATCGATGTCAAGAATATCGATGGACAGAATATCGACCCTAAGGTAAGTAATATCGATTTTTGTTATATCGATGATAGTAATATCGAAGTTAGTAATATCGATATGAAATATATCGATGTTACTAATATCCATGTCACTAATATCGATATTTATAATATTGTTATGTATTTTATTATGTATTTAATATGTATGTGTTAATTATTTTTTGTTAAGTGTTCTACTGTTTTTAAAATATATGTATACAATTTATATATGTTAATAATGGTTTTTTAAAAGTTAATTTTGTGTTTTAGTACCGTAGCGGGTTGTGGGTTTATAGGGGAATAGGGTGGGAAGTAATTTAATTATATGAATTTAATTATAAATTTTTGGGAATTATAAATTAATTTTAAATATTTTTTGCGTTTAAATTCTGTAGCGGTTTGTGGGTTTATAGGGGATTAGGGTGGGAAGTAATTTAATAATATGAAATTAATTATACATTTTTAGGAATTATACATTTTTTAAAAAAAAATTTTGCGTTTAAATTCTGTAGCGGGTTGTGGGTGGGAAGTAATTTAATTGTAATTAAGTCATATTTATATTTATTTATTGGTATTGATAATTATATTATTGTTAATTAAGTATTAATTGGTAATTAAGTTTTTAATTGGTAATTAGTTTTGAATAATTGATTAATTGATAATTATGTTAACTGTATTATTTTATTATTTGAGTGTTTCGTGCGTTTATAGGGGAATAGTGTTGGAAGTAATTGAAATCTAATTAAGTAATTATTAAATTTGTAGTTGGGTATTGATAATTAATTAATTGTAGATTAATTATTAATTGGTAAATATTTAAAATAATACTTTTTTGGTTATGAAAAATAATTTATTGTTGATTAATAATCAATTGGTAATTAAATATGTTTAAGTATTATTTAGTGATATTTCTAATTAATATATTAATAAGATATTATTAATTGGTAATTAATGTATAATAATTATTTTGTGTTAAAAAAATATGTAATTGTTTAAGATTTTTTAATTGGTAATTAATGTTTGATAATTAATTTTTGGTATACAAAATGTAATTGTTCAATAATTTTTAAATTGGTAATTAATATTCCTTAATTATTATTTATTGGTATTTATTAATTTTTTGGTAATTAATTATTTATTGGTAGTTATGTTTTTAATAAATATGTATTGGTATTTGTAAGTAATTTTGAGATATTTAATAATTAAATTATTAATTATTTTAAATAATTCTTTTATTTAAAAGTATGTTATTTTTAACTTCTAAGCTATCCAACACTTTCTCTACTGTTGCACTCTCTGGAGTTAGAATAGTAATTTTTACCCCTACGCAATCCAACACTTTCCCTACTGTTGCACTCTCTGGAGTTGGAATAGTAATTGTTACCCCTACGCTATCCAACACTTTCCCTACTGTTGCACTCTCTGGAGTTGGAATAGTAATTGTTAGTCCTACGCTATCCAACACTTTCCCTACTGTTGCACTCTTTGGAGTTGGAGTACTAATTTTTACCCCTACGCTATCCAACACTTTCCCTACTGTTGCACTCTCTGGAGTTGGAATAGTAATTTGTACCCCTACGCTATCCAACACTTTTCCTACTATTGCACTCTCTGGAGTTGGAATAGTAATTTTTAACCCTACGCTATCCAACACTTTCCCTACTGTTGCATTCTCTGGAGTTGCAATAGTAATTTTTATCCCTACGCTATCCAACACTTTCCCTACTGTTGCACTCTCTGGAGTTGGAATAGTAATTTTTACCCCTACGCTATCCAACACTTTCCCTACTGTTGTACTCTCTGGAGTTGGAATAGTGATTTTT
The DNA here is from genome assembly GCF_964204655.1 of Triturus cristatus. Lineage (NCBI taxonomy): Eukaryota > Metazoa > Chordata > Amphibia > Caudata > Salamandridae > Triturus > Triturus cristatus. Next base: position 357,855,395 of record NC_140585.1, read on the forward strand.
ACCCCTACGCTATCCAACACTTTCCATACTGTTGCACTCTCTGGAGTTGGAATAGTAATTGTTACCCCTACGCTATCCAACACTTTCTCTACTGTTGCACTCTCTGGAGTTGGAATAGTAATTTTTACCCCTACGCTATCCAACACTTTTCCTACTGTTGCACTCTCTGGAGTTGGAATAGTAATTTTTAACCCTACGCTATCCAACACTTTCCCTACTGTTGCACTCTGTGGGTTTGGAATAGTAATTTTTCGCCCTACGCTATCCAACACTTTCCCTACTGTTGCACTCTTTGGAGTTGGAATAGTAATTGTTACCCCTACGCTATCCAACACTTTCCCTACTGTTGCAGTCTCTGGAGTTGGAATATTAATTTTTACCCCTACGCTATCCAACACTTTCCCTACTGTTGCACTGTCTGGAGTGGGAATTTTAATTTTTACCCCTACGCTCTCCAACACTTTCCCTACTGTTGCACTCTCTGGAGTTGGAATAGTAATTTTTACATCTACGCTATCCAACACTTTCCCTACTGTTGGACTCTCTGGAGTTGGAATAGTGATTTTTACCCCTACGCTATCCAACACTTTCCCTACTGTTGCACTCTCTGGATTTGGAATAGTAATTTTTACCCCTACGCTATCCAACACTTTCCCTACTGTTGCACTCTCTGGAGTTGGAATAGTAATTGTTACCCATACGCTATCCAACCATTTCCCTACTGTTGCACTCTCTGGATTTGGAATAGTAATTTTTACCCCTACGCTATCCAGCACTTTCCCTACTGTTGCACCTTTTGGAGTGGGAATCTTAATTTTTACCCCTACGCTATCCAACACTTTCCCTACTGTTGCACTCTCTGGAGTTGGAGCACTAATTTTTACCCCTACGTTATCCAACACTTTCCCTACTGTTGCACTCTCTGGATTTGGAATAATAATTTTTACCCCTATGCTATCCAACACTTTTCCTACTGTTGCACTCTCTGGAGTTGGAATAGTAATTTTTAACCCTACGCTATCCAACACTTTCCCTAATGTTGCACTCTCTGGAGTTGGAATAGTAATTTTTACCCCTACGCTATCCAACACTTTTTCTACTGTTGCACTGTCTGGAGTGGGAATCTTAATTTTTACCCCTACGCTATCCAACACTTTCCCTACTGTTGCACTCTTTGGAGTTGGAGTACTAATTTTTACCCCTACGCTATCCAACACTTTCCATACTGTTGCACTCTCTGGAGTTGGAATAGTAATTTGTACCCCTACGCTATCCAACACTTTTCCTACTGTTGCACTCTCTGGAGTTGGAATAGTTATTTTTACCCCTTCGCTATCCAACACTTTCCTTACTGTTGCACTCCCTGGAGTCGGAATAGTAATTTATACCTCTACGTTATCCAACACTTTCCCTACTGTTACACTATCTGGAGTGGATATAGTAATTTTTAGCCCTGCGCTATCCAAAAATTTCCTTTATGTTGTTTTTTTGGGAGCTGGAGTAGTAGTTTTATTGTCTCTGCTATTTAATATTTATTTTTATTATTTTAGCTAATGTAGTATATAATTAATTTTAACAATCTTTAAATTAAATGTAATTTTGTAAATTTGTTATACATAATTATTTAATTTTTATTTATGTTATTGTTTTATGTGTGTAATGTGTTTACAATTTTTTATATTTTTAAATAATTTATAATTTTTTACAATAATTATAAAAACATTATTAAGTAAGTATATATATTATATATTATATGTATATGTTTAATTCATTTTTTATTAAATTTATATTGATTAATTATTAATTTTTAACATTAAATATATTTAATTATGTTTATTTTATTTATAAGTATTATTATGTTTATTTAACATATTTATTGTAACAAAAAAAAACCGATATTTTTAAAAACGATATTTTTGACATCTATATATTTTTTTCGATATTTTTGCACTTACCATGTTGTAGATAGGATGTCGATATTCTTGACATCGATATTTGTGTTGCGATATTTTTGTAGGTCGATTTTCTGACCTTCGAAATTTTGTCAGAGATCCGCGTCAGGCAACTTCTCCAGGCAAGGCACATGAATTTAGTATCGCCAGCTTCAGCATCACATCAGCTGGCTCGCGGTGACTTCGAATATACGTTTCTCGGCATCAGGATGTGCTTAATGTATATTTTCCTGCCCGACTAGGCTAGAGCCTTACAGGCGAGCGGCCATCTTGGTCGTGCGCCACCTAGCGCCCCCTAGGTCTAACACACTAAAATACTTAGCGTCGTGTATACAATTAAGCATTTAGCTTATCCTAGGCAATGGAAAACAGTCCACTCAGATATTAGCATTTAGAACTTTTAACCTCTTCGCTGCTAGGCCTTTTCCCCACCGTGCTAAGCCTTTTTTTGGCTATTTGGGGTAGTTCGTGCTTAGGCCCCTGTAACTTTTTGTCCACATAAGGTATCTATGCCAAATTTGCGCCCTTCTCTTCCAACAACATGGGGTTTTAAAGGTACTCCGGGTTTGTGGGTAGGCCTAGTGCCCGTGAAAGGAAACAGCCCAAAACTTAATGTGGACACACCACATTTTTACAGTAAAAACTGACCCTTTTTTTGCACAATGCCTAGCTGTAGATTTTGAACCCTAGCTCAGCCAGCACCTAAGGAAACCTAGCAAACCTCTACATTTCTGAAAACTAGACACCCAGGGGAATCCAGGAGGGGGCGACTTGCGTGGCTCTCACCAGGTTCTGTTACCCAGAATCCCTTGCAAACCTCAAACTTTGTAAAAACAAATGCATTTTCCTCACATTTCTGTGATGGAAAGTTCTGGAGTCTGCGTGGGTCCACAAAATTCCACCCACCCCGCATTCCCCAAAGTCTTGAGATAACAAGCATTTGCAATGCAATAGGTCTCGCATTTGCGAGAGTTTAAGCTATTGGCATTGTAAATGGCAATGCCTTTTATTTATGTTTTAAAAACCAACACGTAAATAAAAGGCATTGTCATTTACAATGCCAACAGCTCAAACTCTAGAGACCTATTGCATTGCAAATGCTTGTTTCATGTTGTGATTGCAACTAGCAGTATGTTTTTTATGTCGTGAGTACGGGTGGGACAACACAACCTACAGCTCTAATGTGAGAGGCAAGCTAGGCCAACTTTTTTGATGTTTTGCCTTGTGCATTACACTTCTGCATTTTTTGCTTCAGACTATCAGGCAATGGCATTTGCATATTTCCATACAGTAAGAACTATGATGACATTGGCAAAAGCGCTTTATGTCCCCGCTCGCGGGTGTGATGCGCTATATTAACGCTACAATGAAGGCGGCAGTCCTAAAACAAAAGACTATAGAAAAGCGGTCACATGGTAATCTCTACTGGAAAAAGAAACGCCAAATTAAGCATGAACTTTGCATTTGTCATGGAGCGTGAAATGTGACACTATCAAATATTTAAACAAAATAGGACGAATGAAAAGTATTTCTTAATTTCAAGGTTGCTACATCGTATTAAAATGATTACAAAGAATACTCATTTGTACGTAGTGCTTGGTTTTGTAGCCCTTCAACATCGGGTGTTACTTTTACCGACTAGAGAGATGGGAGGCTGAAAAGGACGGAATTCAAAACCCCTGACCTGATGGGCGCGCGCAGGCATATCTGCATCAGGCGCCTTAGCCCACTGAGCTAGCGCATTTTTTCCACATTGAGATTTTATCCCAGTAATGAAAGCCATAGGTAGGCACTATACGCCTTCTTCGTTTGAAGTAATTTGGGGAGAGGGAGTGGGTAAAACTTTTGGAATCACCAGCCTAATGTCAAGCGGCTGGCTCACGTCCTCCCGTTCTACTAATATGGTGGAACCCCGATTATTTATTTATTTTCCTCTTAGCACGTTCACTTATTAATATCTTCCTCCAGCAGTCGAGATTACAAAAAATATGAATTGCACCATAAGTGCTATACTATAATCTGAAAACTGCACACCTTCTGCAGAAAATAAGAGTAGTGATTAGGTTTGTGGCGCGTCTGTCCCTCAAGCTCAGCCTGTGTAAATAGGTTCCATGTTGGTTTTAACCTTCACAAGTTCTTTTTATACGTTTTGAGTTGTGCTGCTGACCAGTGCAGCCTGATCACTGTGAATCACCCGAGGGGCTTTCCTGGTGTTCAAAACGATCATGTCACATCCTCATATTTTGGGCTATGCTAGCCTGCTTGCAAGATTGCAGCCCCATTACCCTGCCCTCTGCAGAGACTGTGGGGCCTTGACCGGTGAGACTGCCAGTGGGTTAGGGCATGGTGTGAAGGGCCGTCCAGATTTGAGTCAGGGATGAGGCTACCTTTCATCCTTGCAAGGTCGATGGTATGTGGCGTGTGTTACTGACGTCCCTGTCAACAGCTCATTTTTTTAAGGGTGTGCATGCCATACAAATCCTGCAGTGTATACATGTTATTTAGCGTATCCTAAGGAACCCATAAGCCATGGTGAAAATAAAACAAGCATTTGCAATGCAATAGGTCTCGCACCTGTAAGCGTTTGAGCTATTGGCATTATAAATGAAAATGCCTTTAATTTATGTGTTTTTAAAACTTTCAATCGGTGCGTAAAAGGCACTTTGTTCTTATAGTCCTTGCTTACGAGAAGCAAGACTGGCAGTTAAGAGGCGCAGTTACTGTTAGCCTTGCTTCTCGTAAGCAACAACTATAAGTACAAAGTGTGTGTTTACGCCTCGATTGCGGATTTTCCAAAACGCATAAATAAAAGGAATTGTAATTTACAATGCCAATCACTCAAACTTTTGCAAATGCGAGACCTATTGCATTGCAAATGCCTGTTCTTTCGAGAACCCAATTATCAACACTAGAGTCAGACCTCTGGCAGAGGAGCTAAGAAGTGGTCGACAGTGTCCAGCTGGATGGTGGTTGTACTAAAAAACGTGTACGCTCAGTCGTCCTTCGCAGCTAAGGTCCGGAGGACAGGAGTAAAGTGGTAGACATTTTTTGTCAACAACCATGATCTCTTATGGGCCCCAGCAATATCAGAGATGTTAATAGCAAAAAGCAACCCATCCAACCACAAAACATGAATTATGAAACATAGCACGCTCAGTGCAAAATGTTTATGCATCACTTGGCCTGCAAATTGAAATGTTGCAGCCATAGCTGCCAAATTTTCACCAAGTTTATGAGAGACATTTTTGTTTTTACTGTGCTTACGGGTGAGATTTAAGTCTATCGTGTGTGACACTTTGAAGAACCCTTTACCGGGTGTAGTTAGCAAGAAAACATGTACGGGACAACACAGCTCATCTTTCAGATTTGCAGGGCTTGGATTAGATTACCAACTCCTAATTGACATACAATATTGTTTTTAAACTGTGCAGTTGTCATTCTTCAAAAGGCAGGTTGGTTCATAAACTCATGATTCAGCAATATTTGTATCTGCTCATTTCTTCACTCCACATGAACCACAATCGTTTTGAATACCCAAACCTCACACAGACAAGTAATGCGCTGCTGGCAGTAAATTATTCTGTGAAAATCATATGGCTATGTTCTATGACAAAAAACAGTTCTTGAGACGAGTACTAACGGCTGCAGTGTGACCATACAAATGGATTTATAAGTAAATGCGGAAAGGTATGAGGAAGCTGAGGAGCACGCTCTTATTGGTACCCATTTGTCAATGGCATCTGAAATAGTGATAATCAACATGTGAGACAGCAGTACAGACATTTGAAATGACCAAACACATGGCTGCCAAAGTTATTTCGACGTCAGAGCTATACACGTGATTCTCTATATTGAGAGGTTGGTGGTGCTGTGTGCACAAATAAATAAACACCTTACCTGCTTTTAGTGTGACAGAACAATGGATTGTCTGTACTACATTCCCGTCTCTGTTTTAAGAGGGCCAGTCACCCTCTTGCAGGGCACAAGCCGGCCCATCAACAAAACTACTCGTCGGAATTGGGGAAAAATGCCAGCCTGCATGGAGCGGTCATGTGGAATAGATACAGAACGGGACAGTTTTAGTTGACCAGTTGAGGGGCTGTGGCATAATAAATGGCCGGAGAAAAGAGCGGTAAGGAAAAAAGACAAAGCTGCCACCCGCCAACTCTGTGTCAACTACCGCTGCTGGGCACATCATCTCCTGCGTGTTTACAGTAAGAAGCCCTTAGAAGGCTGACAAGCTATCGCCATGAAAGCGCGGGGCAGGAGGGTTGTGCTCAATGCGAGACGTGCACATCGCCTGTCCAGGAGCGCACATGGTTTGTCTCCCTTCGGGCACCAAACCGACAATAGTCTCGCCAAGGTGTGCAGCGCACCTGTGCTGCGTTCCCCAGGCGAGACCTAAACAGGGAGTAACATTAACTGAATCCTGTGAAAATAATTCTCACTCTGTGAACTCCCAAACTAACACTAATGGCCTTCAGAAGCAGTCACCCTAGTGCAAAGGGCCACTTGACGATTTCTGCATAGTTATAGATTTCACACACTCCCCGCCACCTTTAACGCAAAACATTATTTTTCAAGCTCAAATGGATCAACAGTTACTAAAACAAAAGCACCACACATGGTGCAGCATAGTGAAAAACCCTCGTCAAAGTCTGCCAAATTTCAATTGCTATTCACTGTAGATGGGTCTTAAATTAGTATAAGCGCGGTCCTAAGTTTGCCCTGACAATTTTGCTTTAAAATAGCAAACTATTGTTGCCATGAATTGTGCCACAGTTCTCTGCATAATTTGACTTTTCTTGCCGGACAATTTTGTCACCCTTCCTTTTGGCATAATTCCAGTGGCTCAGGGTATGCCTTAAATTTGGGATGGAGCAGACCGTGCACTCAAAGAAATCCTTTGCAGCCAGCTGCCTGTGATTTTGCTGACTGCTACGCTTAAGTAAAATAAACCAGAATATCGAGTTATCCAGCCTCCTGTGTTTCACAGCATGTGTGCGTGGGATGGGCGTGCAAGGCCTCGCGCTCAGAGAAGCAGCTTTAAAAGGTAGAGGCTACAGAGAGACAAATATCACTGACACGGATGAACCAACGGCGGGTGTTTATACAACTGAAGTGCGTGGTATTTTATCAACCCCAAGGCAGTGAAAGGGTTAGCATAATCCGTGTTTGCGGGTTAAAATATTGGCTCACTGTGAACAACAAAGGGTGCTGAAAGGTTGAGCAGAACCTGTCACCTTCAATTTGGAAAAAAAAAGAACTCACGGAGTAAAGTACAAAAAATAATCTACGAGGTCTACGAGACGGTAATGGCGCGAGTACCAAGCCTAAAATGTACACTGGAAGCGCCGCCGCATTTAGAAACTGTTACAGAGTCCAGATACGTTCCCGCGGTTCAGGCTGAGCCATGTGTCGATGCCAAGCTGTTAAAATCTGCGGAGCGTCATGGGGCTTTTGGTGCGAGTTGTGATAATTCACCCGATAACAGAACAAGCGGGGAAGCGCGGCGACCGCGAACACCCTAATTGTTGCAACACAGCTCCAGAATCCATCCAATGGGAGCAAAACACCTGAAGTGCCCCCTCATCTGGGCAATGCACTCTCAGACCTCTGATCATGCCACCACCGCGCAGCCATAATGCTGCCTCTGTCGCCATTACGCCAACGAAAGCTGCTTGTTCATACTTTCAGTGAAAGCGCAATGCAAATATAAACACGCGTGTCTGGAACAGATGCCGTGCGCGAGCAAAAGGGACGCCGTGCACGAGCTAAATCTCCAGTCCGGGTGGGTGGGGCCTAAGGGAGACAGGGCAGACACCAACCTCCACTTCCAAAGAAGCTGGACAGAAAACCAACAACTATAGATCTCGCCAAGGTGAGCAGCGCATGCGCTGCAACGCAGGCAAGACCTAAAAATGGTACCTCACTTGTGTAGGTAGACCTAGTGCCTGCGTCAGGAAACGGCCCAAAACGCAAAATGGACACACCACATTTTTACAGTGAAAACTGCCCCTTTTTTTTGCAAAGTGCCTAGCTGTAGATTTTGAGCCCTAGCTCTGCCGGCACCTAGGGAAACCTAGAACATCTTTTTTTTTTTTTTCTTTTTAAGCAAGACACCTAGGGGAATCCAGGATGGGGTGACTTGTGTGGCTCTCACCATGTTCTGTTACTCAGAACCCCTTGCAAACCTCAAGCTTTGTAAAAAAAAAAAAAAAAAAAAATCCTCACATTTCTGTGATGGAAAATTCGGGCATCTGCATGGGTTCACAACATTCCACCCACTCCGCATTCCCCAAAGTCTTCTGATAAAAATGGTACCTAACTCCTAAACATTTTGTGGAGACATAAACCTTACCTATCACAAAACAACCTGGTTTTGCAAGGGGGGGGTCACCTAGGTTTTTGGCCCGGGCTCGGCGGCCATCTAGGGAAACTACCAAACCCACACATTTCTGAAAACTAGACATCCGGGAGAGTCCAGCGAGGTACGGCTTGCGTGGACCCCACACCGCTTTCCTACCCAGAATCCCCTGCGCACCTCGAATTTAGCTGAAAAAAACCAAATTTTACTCAAATTTCTGTGTAGGAAAGTTGTGGGATCACTGGGCTGACACAATTTTCGTACCACCCAGTGTTCCCCCAGGTCTCCCAATAAAAATGGTACCTCACTCGCGTGGGTGGGCCACCCACAACAGACAAGGGTCCAAAACGAATTGAGGAGACATCAAAGTTACCTATCACAAAACGACCTGGTTTTGCAAGGAGGGCACATGGATTTTTGGCCCCGGGTTCGGCGGCCTTCTAGGGAAACCTACCAAACCCACACATTTCTGAAAGCTAGATACCAGGGTGTCCAGGGAGGTATGGCTTCTGTGGATCCCCAAACGTTTTCCTACCCAGAAACCCCTGCAAACCTCAAGTTTAGCTGAATAAATCACATTTTCCAAATATTTTTGCGTGGGATGTCCTACCACACATCGTTCCCCTCAGTCCATCGAGTAAAATGATACCTTACTTATGTGGGTGGGGCAAGGGCCTGTGACTGGGAAGGGCCAAAAACATAGGCATTAAGAATTCTAAGCATTACATTTTTTTTAAAATACGTTTTTAGCCAATTCTGCATTGGACACCCACACAAGTGAGGTATCATTTTACTCAGGAGACTAAGGAGAACGCTCTGTGGTAGGACATTTGTGCCGGCACTGTGATCCCACGCAGCAATATGGGGACATGTGATTTTTTTAAACTACATTTGAGGGTTGGAAGGGATTCTGGGTAGGGAAACGTTGGGGGATCCATGCAAGCCATACCTCCCGGGTGTCTAGCTTTCAGTGGGTTTGGTAGGTTTTCCTAGATGGCCGCCGAGCCCGGGGCAAAAACCCAGGTACCCCCCATTGCAAATCCAGGTTGTTTTGTGATAGGTAATTTTGATGTCTCCTCAATACGTTTTGGGCCCTTGCCTGTTGCGGGTACTTGGCCCAACCAAATGAGTGAGGTGCCATTTTCATCAGGAGACCTGGGGGAACTCTGGGTTGTAGGAAATTTGTGTCAGCCCGATGTTCCCACAACTTTCCTGCACAAAAATATGAGAACAATTAGATTTTTAAAGCAAAATTTGAGGTTTGCAGGGGATTCTGGGTAGGAAAACGTTGGTGGGTCCACGCAAGCCATACCTCACTGAACTCCCCCAGGTGTCTAGTTTTCAGAAATGTGTGGGTTTGGTAGGTTTTCCTAGATGGCCGCAGGGGCCCAAAACCCAGGTGACCTCCCTTGCAAAACCAGGTCGTTTTGAGATAGGTAATTCTGATGTCTCCTCAATACGTTTTGAGCCCATGCCTGTCGCGGGTCCCACACGAGTGAGGTACCAATTTAATGGGAGACCTGGGGGAACGCTGGGTAATTGGGCATTTGTGTCAGCCCGGTGATGTCACAACTTTCTTACACAGAAATTTGAGAACAAATTGATTTTTTCCACTAAATTTGAGGTTTGCCGGGAATTCTGGGTAGGAAAATGTTGGTGGGTCCACACAACCCATAGCATCCTGGACTCTCCCGGGTGTCTAGTTTTCCAGAAATGTGTGGGTTTGGTAGATTTCCCTAGATGGCCACCTAGCCTGGGGCCAAAAACCCAGGTGACCCCCCTTGCAAAACCAGGTTGTTTTGTGATAGGTAATTTTGATGTCTCCTCAATACGTTTTGAGCCCTTGCCTGTTGCGGGTACTTGGCCCACCCAAACGAGTGAGGTAACATTTTTATCAGGAGACCTGGGGGAACGCTGGGTGGTAGGAAATTTGTGTCAGTCCAGTGTTCTCACAACTTCCCCACACAAAAATTTGACGACGTGCACGCTGATCGTCATTTCAGGGAAACCATCTACACAGCCTCGGGAGCTGGCAAAGCTCTTCCCCAGCTCCTGAAGGCTGTTGAGGGGGAAAAAGAAATCCCTCTGGTGTCCGCACCAGAGGGATTTCAATTGCCATGTGCGAGGACGGCTGGGAGCTGTCCTTCACACATGCCCACCGTGGCTCAACACGGCTTCGGGCCATCCTGAGCACAGAAGGGGTTAAATCAATGCATAAATGGATGACCTTACCCCAACTCTTAGGTGCGAGAACTACGGGGGCCAACCATTCTGCACACTTAACAATTTCTATCACACCTTGATTCATCAATTTGTCCTATTCCTCCTTCAGCAGATCTCTCATAAGTAATGGAACTGATCTGGTTTTGTGAACCACAGGTATAGTGGTTGTTTTCGGTTTTATGTTACGCCTTTCAATAGACCCAGGTTTTCAGAAAACACTTCTGTAAACTTATCACAATTGTCCTTACCAACTAGGGATCTATCCAACAGTACCACCTGGTACCAGACCAATAGTTTGGAACCTTGTTTAGTGATGTATACCGTACTCACAGTGTGTTTATCTTTGAAAGAAATATGCATTTTAAGGATCTTCACAAAAGGAATTGGATCTTTACTCTACCCCCCGAGCTTCATGTCTGGAGGTTTCAGGACAATCTTTATTTCCCATTTTCTCATGAAAAGTCTTACTATCAATGAAGGGGTATTGGTACAATGAATCAGCAAAAACAGATATTTCGATCCCAGCTAACAGCACATCAAAAGTAGGATACCTCTGGCTCAGAATAAATTGCTTTTTGTTAGGACATCTTTATTCTTCAGTATCTGCCACCATATGCACCTCTCCCCTCTTTACGTACTTTGTCAAAGTGTCCCCTTTTATTGCATTTCCTACATCGGGCACCTCTTGCTGGACTATTGCTTGCTGAACACTTCGGACTATTGACTAGGTGATTATAATATCTGATTGTGCGAGTGCACCACAGTGACTCTATAGTATACTGACAATACTTAAGATTATGGACCCACATGGTTTTGAGAGATATGTTTAAAGTGGTTATTTGTGAATGAAAAGTGATCTTGTACACACCTTGTATACTTTTTTTTATATTTATGGTTATATATAGATTAGTGATAGTACAAAAAAGAAAAAAATCCATCACTATCATTGTTATTATCTTTACTGTTTGGTGTACATGTAATATTTGAACAATGCAGTGTTGTGATACACGGATTAATCCAATGATTCACATGCAGTGTTTCTTCTGTGTCTTTTTAACTTGTGAGCACAAGCGCACGTTTTCTCTTTAAAATTAATGTGCAAGTAGACCACACCCATCCGTGAACAAGGCTCAGTGTTTGGTGCTGAAATGTGTTGGATCCCGTTGTGCCAAACAAAAGATTTATATATCACCAATCTTTCAGTTGTGGCCACCAGTGTTTGCCTTTTTCCAAGGAAGTGAGGAAGAATAAGCGATATATAGCTGGTTGTTGTTTTCCTGCACGCTGAGGCCACTTTGCTGGGTAAGGTGACCATTTAAAACTGAGAAGATGTTGTGACAATATAGGTAGTTATTGTAAGGTTTGCTTTTACATAGACAGAGCGTTTTTTTGGTTGCCTAATAACTTTGGCCCGGTTTCACAAATCGCCACATAACTTTCCCAATAAAGTTCATCCACCTCCGCTCCTTCCTGGAAGGTTTCGGGGTCACCTGTCCAGCTGGGGCCGAGATAAAAGGGGGTTCCCAAAATGTAAAACGTTCATGTATTTTCTATAGACTTCTTTAGACACGGTTACAGCAAAAACTGCTGATTGGAATTGCACCAAATTCGTCAGGAAGCAAGATCTTGGTCTGCAGATTATTCTCTTTGATGTAAATCTGTTCAGTAATTTTTTAGATATTAAGGATAAAAATAATGGTAAATTTTGGCAGTTGGGCTTGCGGAGTCCCGCGAGAGAGTGAAATATAAAATGGAGCTCTGTGATTGGTAGAGAGGACAGTTTTTCCAGTGAGTCTTCACGCTCTAGCGGGAGCAAAAGGCTCCTGCGAGCGCTCTGATTGACTGGCTATTGGAATGTTGGAAATTAAATAGTCGCCATAACTGTTTCCTGTAAAAATTTTGAGGGGTTGTGAAAAGGTAAAAAACCTAAATACGGAGGCAGAAGAAAGGTATGCTGTCCCCAAAGATTTAGAGAGGAGGTTGTAAGAAAGTGGGTTTCTGTTGCAGTAACCCCTCCCTTTTTTGCCTAATAGCTGATGCACTTTTCCTTCTTGTGCCCTGGGCTCCTGCCAATCAGGTGCCCAGGGCCTGTGTTCCTTCCCTAAAAAACTGCCTAACAGCCAAAACCCAAATTGGCAAACCCTGGCCACATGTCAGCCCCTGGTAAATGGTACCCTAGGTACCCAGGGCCTCGTGACCAGGGAAGGCCTCTAAGGACTGCAGCACTCATTGTGCCACCCTTAGAGGCCCTGTACCCTAACACACACACACTGCTCTTGCAGGCTGAGTGTCTGGATACAAGACAAAACAGAGAGTCGACATGGCACACATCCCTGTGTGCCATGCCCACAACCTACACTGCCCTGGCATACATCAGCCACCCCTCTAGCTGGGTGCCCTATGCCAGTGGTGTGGACACAGAGGCAGGAGCCCTGTGCCCCTACAGTACCCAGGTCCATTCCTGGGTCCTGTAAGTGCAGTGCTGCCAGCTAAGAGAATATGGGGCTGGGAGCTTGTCAAACACGAACTCCACAGCACCATAATGGCAGCACTGAGATCACTGGTATCAAACTGCTCAGCACATTAAATCCACACTGATGTCAGTGTGTGATTTAATGTACAAAGCACCACAGAGGGCATCTTAGAGAGGCCCCCTGAATCCTAAACCTACAATCCACGTCTGTTCTGAGGCTGCCTAGGCTGCCACACAGCAGACATGTTGCTGGACCCCTGGGTAGGAGAGCCCCCGCTCTCCTGGGCCTGCAACAATGCACAACCTGGGCGAGGTGCTAAATCTCCTCCCCCAGGATGGGCAGGGGGAAGCTTCAAAGGCATTCCGCCTCTGTGAGCTTCCCCAGGCCACTGAAACCCCCACTCTGGCGGGAAGCTTGGCCGGAAACCCCAAATAAGGACAGGGGATGTGCCAGCCTGCCAACCCCACCCCTCAGGTGGGGGAGGCGAGGTGAAGCACATCTCCGGGCTCTCGCCATCTTGAAGATGGGAAGCCCTGCCCAATCAGGACTAGGCTCCTGCCCCCCTCCCACAGGAGAGAGGCAGGATAGGGGGTGTACCCACAACAGGACAGGGACCCATTGGCCCCTGCCCTTCACCTACCAGTAACGCCCCTAAATCTAGTATTTAGGGGCACCCTGAACCTTCCTTCCCCAGATCCCAGATTCAAAACTACAAGAAGAGCAAGAAGAACAAAGATCTGCCCTGCAGCTGCTAAAAAGAGGAAGACACCAACTGCTTTGGCCCCAGCCCTACCGGCCTGTCGACCCTTGAACCTGCTCCTGCTCCAGCGCGGCATCTCTTGTGGCCAGCAACCTCAGAAACCCCGGAGGACCTGGCTACCTTTGAACTCTGATTCCCTGGGACTCCCATGAGTAGAGGCTCTACTCAGAACCTACCTTTCACCCCTGGCAGCAGCCCGGAACCGCAAACCCAGCCCACTCTGCACCCGCCAAGCCTGGCCGGTGCGAACTAAACCCACGAGGACGACCCCACGGCGACTGTGACCCCGAGTCCGGCACCCAAGGACCCCCCTCGACAATCCTGAAGAAGCCTGCAGCCTCAGAACAGAGTGCCACCCCAACCGCGATCAACAGAGGGTAAGATTTCCCGACACCAAAAGGCACCCCTGCACCCGGCCCCCACGGCCCTCTGTGTCCAGGGTACCTACCTATCCTCCAACTACCCAACTTACCTCTCGAAGTGGTGGTGGCACCTGAAGAGTCCTCGTCCCCGAGCCTGCAGTCTTTTTCCAAACCGGAGATTTCCCATAGAAATCAATTGAGCGCCCGAGGGCTCAAAAGCACCCTGCACCCAGCCGCCCGAGTGGCCCTGGCAGCGAAAACTCTACTCTAACCTACTTCCCCACTTGCCCTGAGTAAGTGACCAGGAGCCCAGCTCCCACAGCCGCGTGGCTTGCCAGACAGCAGCCACCAACCAAGGCCCCCCTATCCCTCTTAGGATAACATTGGGCCTAACTCTCTCTGCACCCGGCCGCCCTGAAGCCGCTGAGGGTGAACTAACTGTACCTACCTGACACTGGGGGACCCCTGAGTCTATGCCCAGAACCTCAACTCTGCCAGTCGAGTACTTACCCTTAAACCGCAAACTCTATTTTCCTCATAGGGTAACATTGACTGGCTTTCTCCTGAAATTTCTTCTAAGTGTGGACTTTTCAAATCTTCAAATATTCACCAAAAATCACCTGATTGACTAAAACGAATTTACTCACCTGATCTTAGGTGAGCTCCCAGTGCTGGATCTTGATGCCCAGCACTGACTCTGAAAAGTACCCACAACTATACTTACCTTTAACTCATTTTTCTTCCATAGGAAACCATTGACTGTTTTTCTGTGAAATTTCTTCTAAGTGTTGATTTCTGCAATTTCTAAATATTCTTCAAAAATCGTATAACATCTGAAAACGTAATTACTTACCTGTTTTGGATAAAGGTCCCAGTACTGAGTCTAGGCACCCAGTACTGGATTACAAAAGTAACAATAACCTACTGTACCTGTAACCCAAATTTTCTTCCATAGGGAATCATTGATTGTTTACTCTGAAATATTTTTTAAGTGCTAACTTTTAAAATAGCTAAATATTAGTTAAAAATCATTACAGTACCAAAGTCGACTTTCAACAACTGATTCTGAGAACTGACCCAGGACTGGATCTAGGATCCAGGCCTGGAATTACAAAAGTAATCTAAAAAGTAATCTATTGCTATAATTTGAATTTATCATTGAGCTCAATGTATTGTGTTTAGAAATAGAGTTGCCTACTGCAACTACTGGTAACTGTTTACTAAAAAGTCTATACAAAAGTATTTTTATGAAACATCTCCTGTCGAGAAAGTATATTTTAATTCCAAGTGTTGGTTCTAAAATAAAACAAGCATATATTTTTTATATACAAACCATTGGCCTAGAGTTCAGTTATTGAGTGTGTGGAACTATTTGCTGACTGAGTGTGTACAACAAATGCTTTACACTGTCCTCTGGTACTGCCTTACTGCTCGACCAAGCTACCACTTTAGAGAGTAAGGTTATATCAAACTTTAGACTCTGTTAAACCCTTGGGGTCTGTGGACTCTGTACACCCTGTACCTATTAAGGAACAGTATATACAGAGCCACTTTCTCACAGAGGTGTCTAATGGAGAACTACTGTGAAGATAATAAATGTAGATTGTTTTTTTTTTTTAAATAAACTTTATTGGATTTTTGGCCAAAGAATGTGGCCGTATGAAAATCATTCAAATACGCACTTGAATAGTACATTATGGAATAGCAAATCATGACCAATTGCAGACACAGCGTGTGATAATCCATGATACCAAACAACAGTTTAATTACAGAAGTGACCCAGCCATTCCCCCATATCCGTCCAAGGTTTCTGGGGGCAACCCTTTGACTCAAAGACCATGCGCTCCTGTTGAGTGCACCAGTGCACACCTCTTCACCACTGTGCAAAAGTTGGGGGATGAGGACTTAACCACTTTGCGGCTTTACAGCGCTTAGCTATCAAGAGGGCCATGCCCAGAAATGCCTTCTCCACTCGTGTACCGCCAGTGCCCTCCATCACCCCGAGAAGAATTAGTAGAGTGGAAGGAGAGACCACCCATCCCAAAACCTCAGAGGTCTCCGGTCACTGCAGACCAGAAGTGCTGTATCTTCGTGCATGTCCAAACCATGTAACAGAAAATTGCTGGGCCATCCTTGCAGCATGGGCAAGTAGAGTGGGGATGGAGGCCAGCTCAGTGAAGGCAGTTGGGGGGGATGCAGAAAACAGGTAATATGTCTGCCTTAATCTTAGTCTAGAGGAGATTGTGAGCACGTGGGGGGGGGCATCAGGGCATCACACCAGTCCTCATCCTCCAAGGAGCCCACCCAAGAAACTTGAGGTGATCAAGTGAACCACATGAGTTAATAACAAAGGTGCTGTAAATTTGTGAAATGCCACCGCGCCCCAGGTCACCCATCAGGAGCTTGGCCTCCAAGGGGCTAAATTCTGGGAGGGGGTCGTCCGTATGAACGTGTGTGTGGAGAGCGTGTCTAATCTGAAGGTAACAATAACATTGGGTTTGCACAAACGTATATTTTTGTTAAAGGCCCGAAAAAGAGTGTTTCCAAGTTGCAAGATTCCAATCAGGTCCCAGGACCTAAAACCACAACGCTTGGCCACTTCCATCAGCCCTGCTACGTGCCATGGTACAGGGGGTTTGTTGATTAAGCCTGCCTTCCCACTGCACATGATGGAGGGAAGTTCGCCATGCGAGCAGCACCACCCGCGTATCCAGAGGCATGGAGGTGCGGACAGGGGAACCGTATAGCATCGCCTGTAATTTAGGAAAGTCAAGACAAGAGAGCTCCAAATGATAGACTGTATTCAACCAACCCCCGTTGAACCAGTCATGAATGACAAGAAGGTGACAGGACAAGTAATACAGAAACAGGTTGGACATGCCATCAAAGGGGCACCGCGGGCAATGAGGAAAGGCCAGACGAGGTCGCGATCCTCTCCAGGAAGGAACGAGAGCGACACCGTCTAACTTCTGAAACCATGACCATGGCAAAAGAAGAGGTAGATTTTTAAAAATGTATAAAAAAACGTAGCAGTATCATCATCTTGTAAAGTTCCACGCAACCCATGACAATGAGAGGGAGGGCGTACCATTTTGCCAAGTCCGCCTTCGCCTTCTTACGCAAAGGTTGCAGGTTGCTGGCGGAGGGGAGTCGTGGACTGCCAGTCGACACAGTCCAGAAGTGATGCCAAGGGAACCAGCACAGATTTGGAAGAATTCAACTTCAAGCTGGATGCCCTCCCAAAGGTGTCGAGCAACTCGAGGCAGCAAGGGCCATTGACAGCTGTGTTTTGTTGCAGCGATTCTGCCCAGAAACAGAACTATGCCTGGATTATGGGACCTTCGTGCATAGGGACTGAGTCATCCTACCACCTTAGTACCCATGGGCCCAGGACCGTCTAGCTATAGTGTCTCACTTCCCTCCTACTCACTCAGAGAGAAACAAGTGATTAGACACCCTAGAAAACAACACTCCCGAATCTCTCAGGAATCGCGGTTGCAAGACCCACCCTTTTGCTCGCACTCTTGTACCTGTCCACAATAAGATCTGACAGAGACACAAAACAGTTTAAAATATTTATTTTAACTAACGTGCTCTAACATGCAGTATAAGTGCCACAGCAAGCAGGAAAATGCATAATACAAATACAGTCAGCAATGCAGCTAGTCCATAAAACAAGATGGGAGATGGCATCATGAAAAGACAATAGAGCCTAACCCCCCGCCCTTGCTAAGAAGCAGTATTATTATAAAATAGAAGATCTCTGGCTTTTGTCTGCAGACCCCAAACCTTAGACTATAGATGTTAGTTCTACATCAAAGTTGCTGTCTTGCTTTGCTCCCTGGAAAGGTCCCTCTCCAAGTGTCTGCCCCCTATGCATGTATCCCAATAGGACCAAAGTACGATTTCCCAAACAACAGCTGCATTAGTATGTTTTCATCTAGGTGCTAAGCCATGACAAGGGCAGAATCACAAGGGGCATTGTTTGTCGATCTTGCTCACAATGTCCAGACTAAATCCCAGGAACTGGCAGAGAGTGAACGCCGCACCTGGTTTACATGTGAAAAGTACGAACAAAGTCTTTGCAAAAATAAAGTCATGTAGTAACGTGTGCAAAGAAGCGGGCAGTCTGCAGCATGCTCCTGCTAACTTAGAGAAAACAACAATATCCCCATGGGCCATGTGACACCTTCCCCTTGGTCAGCAGCCCCGAGACAACAGAACTCCGAGATAAGTAGAGGCAAAGCAAGTCTTTTGAAGGACAAAATTGTACAAATTTAAAAGCGGGATATATAGCGTGCATAGAAAAATGGGAATATCTTATACTGAAAGGCCTTTATGACGATTCCCAGAGGGCATTTACAGTAGTTCCTTGGTATCAAGAATGGCAGGGGGAATGTGGAATGCCATTAGCTACATTAGGCCATCAGAACCTTCCATTGTAAAAAGGTACAACATCCAATTGAGTAAGTCGAATGAGCAGACATGCTCCTCATATCCAGAAGCATCCAAAAGCATTTAAGGGCAACCTGAATTAAATTCGATAAAACTCTGATCCAAGAGGCGCTGTGAACGAGCACAGGTACACGAGCCTGCCATTGCTCCAAGTGCAGGATCATAGACAAAACGTCTACCCACGGAACAGTCCTGGCCATGGGCCATCAACGGACCCATTAACAGTTCATTATCCAGGGCAGCATGTGATGTATTGGAGAGGCAGACATCCAGGGCCCATTCAAAGGGGCACAAGAGGCAGTAGAACACAGGTTGCATGCAGGTGAAGTAGACATAACAGAAGGTCAGCCAAATGTCTATGTTAAGAGCTTCCAATGGCATCAAACCAAGTAGCTGGCGCATCCAATCACGGAACAGCTGCAACTAGGCCCGGCTTGGCAGCACCACAGGTCGAGCAACCATTACAGAGCAGCATTAGAAGTACAAGTACGCCGCAAACCAAAAGGAGAAGCAGGGGAAACCCTCCGAAGGCGCTGGAAAAAATGTAATGGATAAAAATAGTCTGAAAGGAGGTGACCAGGCCAGATCCCACAAGTTTAAAAAAGTGGGCTAGGCCCTCTGTATCAGACACATTAAATATTTGGTGAATTAATTCTCCAAAGTGTAGGAGGGGATTTGTGTTTAGCAGTGTCTGAATCCCTCTCGATGTTCTCGCCACCTGCAATTCGAAGGTCTCACGAGCTGATGTGAGAGCGACTTCTTGTTGAAACAATATTGCTTTGAGTCTGCTTAGCTTATTGAAGTCTGTTTTTAAAGCTGGAATGCAAAGTCACAGCGAACTATCTACAATCCCGTGTGGGGGAGGAAAGAGAACATTGCTACAACATGTAACACGTTGTGAAACCGTTACTATACACAGAATGCCTGCCCGTAAGCCACAACAGTTTTGGTTATTGAGGATAAGTTAACTGCCGTTAGATAGCAGAGTGAGTGTGGGAATAAAGGCCGGGACCTGGATACCTTTTTTAAAAACAAGCCAAATTAGGGGTCAAAACGTTAGAGGCACTGTGTAGTTTCACTTGTTTACAGACTAGAGAGTGTCCTACTGTAGAATCACAATCCTCCTCCGTAAGGAAAACTTCCTTATCTGCTCTTTGACAGCGAAAGGAGAAAGGCAAGGACCATAACTCATAAATAAAGCTACTTCCAAGGGGCTCATATCTACCTACCAGATAATGTTTCATGCATGCTGAGAACTGAAACAGTGAGATGGGCAATGAAATAACCCTATGAATTAACCACACAGCAGAATCAGTTTCTGCTATTGAGAAAGGCAACTGTTCTAGTTTCTCAATGTGTAACATTGTGTATGTTGCATCTTTCATTGACATAAGCTTCTGTTTATCTGTCAAGTTAAATGGTAAAAACAGAGCAGCAGCATTCAAATAGTTCCATGGCACTGTCCCTCTTTTAAGCATTTGCAATGTCGAACCAAATTGCATAACAGAGCGCAACTGATTTTGACCATGATACAGTACAGACACTTCATTCTGAACAATGTCGATTACAGATGAGACAATATTATCTTAAGTATACATACGAGAAGATAAAGTGTTAATACTGTTAGCAACCACAGCAAGAACCTTTTCCAAATTATCTCGTTCAATCTGCCATAAGCGTGCAGCAGCTTCCATCTGGGACAGTTTCCAAAATTCATTATATGCAGCACATACAAAACATTTAGTGAGAGGGGATTTCGGACCTAAAAGGAAATCAGCCAGATCAATGTCACCTGACAAAAGAGAAAGGTGTTGTTTTAAAGATGACAGGGTGGAATGTTCTAACCATTGTTGAAACAGTTTACCTACTGAATATGTAGAAACTGTATGGGAATAGGGAAAACGAGGATCCTGTCTACTGAGCGTAAACCCTCTGGAGGCATTAGAAAAGCGTAACTGACAAGCATTGGCGTTAGTGGGCCACAATAACTAACCCAAAGGATCAATATTGGAGGAATTAAGAGTACCATTTTGAAACATTTCAGTCAATTCGTCAAGTGAATGGTTGGTATGTGTCTGCCATGATTCATAGGCAGCCAAAGACATAATGGAGGGCACATTCAGATTTTTAGCAGTGGCCAAACAAAAGCATGTAGTTTGTTGAACAGTCTGATTTAAAAATATGAGTTGAGATTAAACACGCACAATGTAATGATTCAGTTCACTGCACCTACCAATCTTTGGTACCCCATATTGATTTTAAATCAGTCAAGTCCTTCCAATACTCATAACCTTTTAAGGATAAGTCGGTTATGAAGAATGAAGAATATACCAATTTAGTATGGGCCAGCATGAATTTTGTGCATGTAGGCGAATTCAAGGTGTAATAATATGACTTCGGGTCAGTAAGATTGTAACCGGGAAAATATACACATGTACTTTTCTGTGTCAGCGAACTCCCCTGGAATGGCGTTGGGCAATGTTCCCATTGTGTACGAATAAAAGGTGGTCTTAGAGTGTTGGATTTGTGTAAATAATGGCCATAATTTTGGTAACAGAATAAATCAGGATAATTTGCAGAATTTCGAATACATAGCTTCATTTTCCAACAGTGTAAAAAAATGCAATCTGAAAACAGTGAGTAAACTGCGTTAACATCTCAGTCATCGGAGTGTATTCCGGGCATAATGACATTACCTAAAGAAACTCGGAACACGTATGGAATTTGTAAAGTTTCTATCAGACCACAGACTTTGAATGATACTTTATCTCAAACAATATCATCAACAATCGGGATTGTTGAAATATTAACTAGGGTTTGATCCCTTTTCATTTTATGAGATGAAGTGTGTGGGGCCAAAACTCTGTTAACCAAGTTTGCTGCAGAGCGTTCAGTCAAATAATGGCCATTTATCAGTAGGAAAAACCAATCCACATGAAGAGAAACACAATTGTGAGCACCAGCCAGATGTATGTCCAAGGGTGAACCAGGTAAGTTCTTTTAAACCAGGAGATGAAAGCATAAACACGTGTTGGGGGCTCAGCCACAGAGGAAGACGATGAAGATGAATCAGAAGAAAAGTTATCTCCGTCCATATAGTTACTACTGGAACCTAGACGAAATAACGGGGGCTGCTCTTCATTGGAAGATGAAGGGATTGCATTTTCAGGAATGTCAACTATAATTTTGACAGGTGGAGAGGCTTACTGATTTGCCATAGAGGTTGAAGTCGACGGTAAAACAGCCAACAAATCAACTATCCATAACTCCTTCCTGTTATTGTGGAGATGTCGGGGAGAAAGAAGTCATTGGACTAAGTGAAACATTACGTTAGGGAATGCTTTTAGGCATACTATTGAGTATCTGCCATATGGTGCAACTTGACATGTTCGATGTAAATAAATAGATTCTTCTTGCGTCCAGGAAGCGGAGGTAAAATCACAGTACGTGTACCCTTCAATCCAAGCACGGTATGAAGGACCAAATTATTTTTTGTTCTCCACTTTCCCTCGGACCAGATCTCCAACTTTAGGAAGCCAGCCAGTAACGGGAATCCGCACCGCTGCTTCTGAGGATGAGGGTAAATGATCTCTCACCAGTGTGTCACAAGTCTTTGTAGATCTTGTAACATAGCATAATGGTCACCTACGTTAAGCCACCACAAAGTCTAGACCGTTAAGGTCTGGCACAAACATTTTAATGCCAAAGAGCAATTTGTATGGGGTTCGTCCACCCAGAGATCTTCTAGGGAGATATTAAGTGCACATTGGACTCCATAAAGACGAGTCGGCCAGCCCCATACAGTACCTAAGACTCTAGCTGTCAAAGATTGCTTTAAGTCATGGTTCATCCGCTCCACAACAGAATTGCCCCCAGGCCGATATGGAGATGAGAATTGCACCTACACCCCAAGAGACTTCATCGCATCACAGTAAGCCTTAGAGGGAAATGATGGACCTGGGTCTGAATGGAAAGTGCTACAGGCAAAGATCCCTACAAAGACACGCAAATCTTTTATAACAGTTCGAGCGTCAGCACTGCATTGCGGCAAAACCCAAAGGAATCTAGTGCAAGAATCCACTGCAACCAAGATATATTTAAAAGCATTGGTAGAAGTTAAAGGACCACAGTGATCAAGATAAATACAGCCAAATGGCTGATTAGAAATGTAAAGTTGAGTTTGTGGTGGGTGTGAAACAGTTGAAGGTTTAATTTATTGACAAATGTCACAAGAAAAAACATATTTACGTGCTTGCTGATATAAACAACGCCACCAAAAATGTTGCTGTAAAAGCAAAACTATTGCAGTCATGCCGGCATGGGCAGAAGCCACGCTTTTATGTGTGGCAATTATTAAAGAAAGTCTGCGGTCCTCGTAGGGAATCAGTCGATCCTCAACGGTCAGTATAGTTGCAAATGGAATTTGATCAGACGTCAAGTGAAATGTATAACGCCAATGAATTAACAACAGCGTGCGCTCCCACACGCTGATGTCCTAATGTATGAATAACATGTGTGAGCGCCAAACGTGGGGAGCAGATGTGGAGGAGGGCACTGAAGCACAGGAGCAGCCTGTAGAAGCGTAATCGTAGAGAGGTACTCGATAGACCACGCGGGAGGGCGGGAGGGCTTTCCTTCTCCTTACTGCTTTGAGCCTGACTATGGAGGTGGGGGGTGGCCTGCAGCCACTAACACGGCTACTTCAAAAGAGAGACTTCTCCTGGTACCTGGTGTTATGGCACACTGACATGTGGGTGGGGGGAGGGTGTAATTGCATATGGGAGTGCTGGGGGACAGTGACTTACTAGCTGGAAGTGGTTTCAACTGTATTATGCACTGGTTCCTACATGCTGGATATGACCAGGGGTGTGATGATGTTTGATGGTGGCAATTGTAATCGGGTAAAGCAATAAAAACTGTTTTTGCAAAAAAAAAAAATGTGTGAGCGCCAAACGTTCCTTAAGAGCGGCCACTCGGACCCAAAGTGTTTTATGCTTTCTAGCGCTACCTTCAGAATCACGAAATTCATTTTGTGAGCAGAACAACAAGTTGTCATTGAAGAATTGTACACAGTAAAATGAATCGCACACTACAAGTGTAGGGACTTCAAGATCAGCGAATTTTAAGGCCAAAACCAAAGCACGTAACTCAGGCCAATTGAGCAGTACGATCCACAAGGGATTGTGTGTGCACCAAAGAAGATTTAAAATTCCCATCAACTATCTTGCCTGCCACAATTGTGCAGGCTGCGGAATAAGCATGCTTTGTTGCGGGGATTCTGCTCAAGCACAGAACTATGCGCAGGAAACCAGGACCTCAGTGAATTGTGGTGTACCAAAAAACTCACCTCAGTACCCAGAACCCCTATCCGACTAGCATCAGTTTCTCATTCGTTCTCCGTATCCTCTCAAAGCTACCAATGATTAGACAACCCAGAACAAGCGACTTAGAATACTCTCAAGAATGGTGGGAATCAGAAACACCTTTTCGTTATTATTCTCATATCAGTCCACAACAAGAGTAATCAGAGACACGTAAAAGTTTAACATGTTTATTTTTTAGCTACGTGCTCTAAGGTGCAGTACTTTGGCTAACATAAGCAGACAAATGATTAGAAATAAAACAATCAGCATTGTTACAATTCCATAGAAAATGAAGGGAGAAATCATATTATAATGAGAATGGAAACGGGTCCGATAATACCTTGAGAACCACTCTCTCCTCTGGCTAGTAAGCTAGTTTTATATACTAATAGAAGGTCTCTATGTTTGAATGGGTAACTCCATACCTCAAAGATCAGCTTAGGTGAATCACATCACAGGATCAGCGCTGCTCTCTGTGTCTGGAAAACGTTTTCTCCAAGTGTCTGAATCATGCATGCAAATGCAATATTAAAGGCACCCGAGTTTCAGATATTTGCAGCTGTGTGCTTGTTGTGTCTAGAGCGTGGGCCAATCAACCTGAATTCAACAGTATACATTGATATTTGACCTTGACAGCTTCTGCACACAGTGTTCAGACTAAGGTCGCGGTGCACGTCTAGGGATGTGAACAACAGACCGTTCTCATGTGAAGATAAAGCAAGGAAACAGTTTTACTTGTAATAACAGCTACCTGTAGTGTCGTGTGCAAAAGCAGCAAAGTGGCAAGATGGCGTTTAACTTCTAAAGCGCTTATGCTAACATATCAATGTGTGCCCATAAAACCCAGTCTTCATTACACCCTCCCTTGATCGGACCACAAACAGAATAGGGAAGCAATGTAGGGACGCGGAGTTCAAGTTCGAGTGAGACAGAACCAAGTACACATATCCCCAATCCGTATAATTGGTAGTGAAAGTTGGAAAAATTTGTTGGGAAAAAGTAAAAAATTAAAACATCTCTTAGGGGCGTTACACAGCCCAGTCAGGAGTAAAAAATAAAAAGTAAAAATATTAGAGTTAGTACGTGCGGAAGATGGAGAACTGCCAATTTAATCTATCAACGTGTGGGCACAGTACGTTGCAACTGCCTCCAAGAGGAAGTCATTGTAATGTTCAGTAAATGAGTCAGCCAGCCAGTCAAGTAAAGTAAACGAACATGTTCTTCGACAACCGGAGCCTCTAGCACCGTCAGAGGACAACTTGCGTGTTCTTCAAGATAACTTCGCGCCAGGAAGTCATGGGCTGCAGCATATATATCCCAATTCCCTAGGATTCCGTGCGCCGCTCCACAGGCCATAATCCCGATATCAGAACAGTCCAACTCATGAGCCACTAAGGGACTAATTAGTCGATCATAATCCGGGGCAGGAGACGCCGTGTTCGACAGGCACAAATCCAGAGCCCATTCGAATGGACAATCTAGGCAATGGAAAACAGGTAGCACGCAAGTAAAATATGAGAACCGGAAGGATAATCCATAGGCTACTCTCAAAGTGGCCAGTGGTAATGTTCCATAGTAGTCAAGCATCCGGTTGCGCAGCCGGGGCAGGCTGTCGTGTGACACAGATCGTGCAGCCATTGCGGAGTAAACAAACCAACAGCAGCGCGCCAGCCGTCAAGGCGAAGATTAATGTAAGCCCGCCGAAGACGCTGGAAAAAATAGAATGAAAAAATGCAGGTATCACACCAAAAATTGTTTGGAATGAGGTCACAAGGCCGGAGTCCACAACTTTGAAAAAATGCACCAAGCCAGTTGTTAACGAGGCATTGAATATAGTGTGAATCAGAGCACCAAAATGAAGTGGAAGATCAGTATTTAAAAGAGCATGTTCCTCAGTGCAGGTGTTAGCCACGTGAAGGAAAATGTTTCACGGGAGGAAGTCAGGGAGACTTCTTTTTGAGACAAGAGCCCCTATTCTGCTCATGTTGTTGAACTCTGCTTTCAAGGTTGGTATGGAAGGCCAGATGGATACATACAGTCTCCCATGCGGGGGTGGGAAAAGCACATTCTTACAAGAGACTACACATCGTGAGACAGTTACAATGTAAGGAATCCCTACTAGCATCCCGCAGCATGCCTCATTATTTAAAAGCAAATAACTACCGTTAGCCAATAACGTGAAAGTGGGTGCAATCGCTGGGACAGGATTTCCCTTCAGAATGCAAGCTAAATTTGGGGCGTGAACATTGCATGTGCCATGCAATTGGATGTTCCTACAAACTACTGAATGATCAGGTGTGGAAGTGCAATCCTCTCCTTTTAACCTCGTTACCCTCTCTCATGCAACCGTATGTAAATCGGAGTGACCAAACTTCGTTGTAAACAGCATACACCCATCTTTTGGACCTGCCACCCACAGGGCCCTAAACAAAATCATTCAAATCTACTTTGTCATTTAATTTGGATAAATGAAGTTTAACAGATGCCAAGGTGGAATGTTGCAGCCAGTTTTGACACAACTTTCCTATAGAATAGGTAGTAACAGAATGAGAAGATTTAAATCGGGGGTCTATCCTAAACTGTGTATAACAGGGGACCAGACCCAGAAAACGATGCTGACTGCAATCTGAACATTTCTGCCATAACAACCATCCTTCGTGATCTAAGTTGGAAATATTGAAGGATGTATTAGTAATGAATGACGGCAATTCATCAAGGGACAGATCTGTGTGATTATCCCATGGTGGATAAGTGCCCAGATCAGGAATAGAAGGGCAATTAATTTTTTGGAGGTAGCCAATCCAAAGCAGGTGGTCTGAAAAATAGCAGAATTCAAAAACAACAGGTGGTTAGGTATAAGGCATGCCCGATGCAGAGCTTCTGTGCCTTGTTCCTGCCAAGCTTTAGAACCCCAAACAGATTTAAGATCAATGGTATCTTTCCACAGCTCATTGCCACCTACAGCTAATTCATCCATAAAGGACTTCGAGTACAGTAATTTAGTGTGGGTCAGTCTAACTTTGAAGCGGACTCAGCAGCCATTTTAAAATAAAAGGCTTCAGGTTTAGACACACTGAAATCAGAAAAATATGTAAACTTTTTCCCTAGAGTTTTGGAGCTGCCTTCAATTGGTGCTAGACAATGGTACCATTGAGTGTAATTAACCACATTTCTAAATGTATTCGCTTTATGCAGGAAATGATTGCCATAGTGTTGGTAACAAAACAACTCTCCATACTTCGCTGTGTCTAAATACAAATCTTCAGAATCAAAAGCAGCATAAATTTCAAATCTGACAAAAGAGCCTCGACCGTTTTGGATATCCCAATCATCAGAGCGTATGTTTTGTTTCACAACATCCTCCATAGAAACACGAAGTACATTGGGGACATTGATCACCTCTGTGGGGCCATGAATTTGAAATTTTACAGCATCCCAAACAATCACATCTATCACAGGCCAGGCAGTAATATTAACAAAAGTCTGGTCTCTCTTCATGATGTGGGACGAGGAGTGGGGTGCCAAAGTTCCGTTAACTAATCTGATTGCAGATCTTTCGGTTAGATAGTGTCCATTTACTAGACGAAAAAATACAACCACAAATCCAATTGACATAAACAAAAAAATAGATATGAGCACCAGCCAAATGTAAGTCAAAGGGGGAATTAAAAAATGTCTTTTAAACCAAACAGCAAAATTAGACATTTTCGATGGGGCATTCGATGTTGTAGAGTTAGTGTCAAATAAAAAACATGACTGGTCAACTGCACTTGATCGCACACCAGGCAACGACACATCTGTGGGATAGGTGTACTCAGTATCTTCAACAGGACCACCAGCCGGTGAAGTCAATAAAGGATAAGTAACTGTATGCATCTCGATGGCAATGTCAGGCCTGTTGGTAGTTGCCGGAGCCAAAACAGAATTTCTCAGCATAGCTGGGCAAGAGACCGCTGGAGTCATACTAAGAAGAATCGGCCACTCGTTGTAGTCTGACATTGTTAATGGAGATGTACCTGTTATCCTTGCGAGCAGGAAGTGGAGGTAAAATGACTGTTCTTGTACCCTGCATGCCAAGCACTGGAACCGGTGCACAATAAGAGGGGCCAAACTCCTTCTTGTTCTCCACCTTCTCACAGACCAGGTCACCAACTCAAGGTAGCCAGCCAACTACCGGAATCTGAAGTGCAGCATCAGTTGTGGAGGGCAAGTTTTCCTTTGCAAGACTGTCTCGAGTCTCTTGTAGACTCTGTAATACAGCAGAATGATCATCTACGTCAAAGGGTGCGGCCGACGTCGCCATGTCTAGACCATCAAGGTCCGGGACAAACATTTTTATGCCAAAGAGCATTTCGTATGGTGTCCGCCCACCCAGAGACCTTCTAGGGAGATTATTAAGGGCACGTTGAACGCTATACAAATGGGCCAACCAGTTCCTGCCAGTACCTAAAACCCTAGCTGTCAGGGATTGCTTTAAGTCACGGTTCATTCGCTCCACAACACTATTGCCCTCAGGCCGGTATGGAGACGAAAATTTGACTTGGACCCCCAAAGACCTCATGGCATCCTTGTACGCCTTAGCGGCGAAAGCTGGACCCTGGTCTGAATGGAGGGTACCACATGCAAAAATTCCCACAAAGACATGCAAATCCCTGATGACAGTTCGAACATCAGCACTCCGTTGTGACCAGACCCATAGAAAACGTGTGCACGAATCCACTGCAACTAAGATGTACTTATACGCAGTATCAGAGGAGAAAGGACTGCAGTGATCCAAATAAACACACCCAAGTGGTTTATTATGTATTATGTACAACTGTGTTTCAGGTGGACGTGCAGCAGTCGAAGGTTTAATCTGCTGGCAAATGTCACAATAAACGAGTCTGTTTATACAATCCGCGTCACCAATAACGTTGTTGTAAGAGAGTAACAGTCACAAAGACGCTGGCATGGGCAGAAGCCATACCTTCGTGAGCGGCTGTTATCAGGGAAAGCCTGCAGTCCGCGTTGGGAATCAATCTGTCACCAACGTCGTTTTCTCACGTAGGGAACTTTATCAGCACTTAAATGATAAGAGTATTTGGAAGGGAAACCTCTAGGGTAATTATCACCCATCTCTGTAGCAGCAATAGCTGCCAAGATGTCATCATCAATCTAAATTTTGGATCCTGTAACTGCTGCTACTAGATATGTTGCCACTGCTGTTTTCGCTGCTTTGTCAGCTAAACTGTTGCCAACAGGGTGGACACCCACGCGCTGGTGACCAAGAGTATGAATCACATTCACGAGGGGCAGACGTTGTTTAAGTTCTGCGACTCGTACCCAAGCATTTTATGTTTGATTGTGCTACCTTTGGAATCAAGATATTCATTTTGAGACCAAAAGAATAAATGGTCGTTAAAAGACTGAACACAGTAAAAAGAGTCACTCACTATAAGAGTAGTCACTCGAGGATCAGCAAACTCCATTGCAAGCACCAGAGCACGAAGCTCTGCCAACTGAGCGGTACAATCACCCAAGGTTTGCGTGTGCACGACATCAGACTTGAATTCTCCATTCACAAAAGTACCAGCCACTATTGCGCAGGCTGCTGAATAAGCGTGCTTAGAACACCGTCACCATTTGCGCCGAACCGTCAGTGTAAATGATACAATGGTAATCCTCAAGGGGGCGCAAGGACAGAGGAGCTGGGTGAACAAATTCATACTGCAAATACTACTGAGTCTGCAATGAGGCATCAAAGATGAAAGTGACATCCGGAGACGTCAAAGAAGTAGCCCATTGTTTCCAACATGGATGCAAAGCTTTAGAATTTGGTACACTGGCTTTCGTCACTGCCTCCAGGGCAGGATACGGTGTGATAACCAGCATGCGTTTCCCTTGCGACAGCGCTCTCTCTTTTAGAATTGTCATCTGCAGAGCAGTCAAAACCTTTTCGACAGTGGAAAAGCACATTTCAGCCGAAGTGTACAAGTGTGACTTGTAAGCAATAGGGACTGTGTCTCCCTCATTGAACGTTAAGTACGTGAACCCCACTGCGCCAGGCACAATTCTCATTACGAGGTTAGTGTGATTATCACGCGCCAATAAGTATTTAGCAACAAGAAGATCAGCCTGCAAAGATTGCAGGATAGCTGAATGTTCTGGCAGCCAGCCCGATTTGGAAAAAGTTGGTTGTACCAAGGCATACAGCGGCTTGATATGCTGGGCATAATCGGGAATGTAAGTACGCCCGAAATTTAAAAAACCCAGTAAAGATTGTAGTTTTTTCAGAGTTGTCGGAGCACGCAAACACGCGCATTTCTCAAGGAAGTGAGGTGCTAAACCTCGACCTTCGTTGTTGAGTTCACAGCCCAAAAACAACACTGTATATTCTGCAATGTGTGATTTTGCAAAGTTAAATTTGTAACCGAAGTCCGCAAACATAACAATGATGCGGTCAACGTGACACGGATGCGACCATAATTCGTCATCTGTGAGATAGATATCATCAACATATGAGTACGCATCAGGGTCAATGCTCTCCAACAGAGAGACTACACGCGCGGCAAAGACACCTGGACTGTATTTGTAGCGCATGGCTAATCTTTTAAACTGTTTCTGTTTGCCGCCAGAAGTAAAGGCTGTCCATTGACTACTAATAGTCAATGGCTATAAAAGCCATTGGAGATGTCAAGTGTGGTCTTAACCCTTTTTCTCACGAGACTATCAACGAGGGCAGAACTGTGGGTGTTTTGTACCGCCTAGGTCCGACAATGAGAGTTCAAATGCCGATAATCCAAAACTAGGCGGTACGACCCATCAGGTTTGGTTACAGTGAAAAGAGGATTATTCATGGGTGACACACATTTCAATTACACCTTGATATTCCAATTGTTCACGGATTTCTGCGACGTGAGATCTAGCTTCTCTACGCATGGGATATTGGGGTTGTGGCTGTGGCATAGACCGTAGCGGGATCTCATGGCTTGGTGATAATTTATCCCACCCAACCTGTGTACGGTACAACGCCGGAGCAAGCACTTGTGCCCACTCTACTGCAAAGTTCTGAGCCTGCTCCTTCGGCACAGTGTGCGCGAAAGATGGGAGGATTACCTCCTCACCTCTGGGAGCAGCCAAAACGAAAGCTGGGGGCCAGTCCGCCTCTGCTAGCAAAATGTCATATGTAGAGGTCAGAGTTTCCCCAAAAATCCCTTTTGGTACGTTGTATGTCACCTTCTATTAAAAGGACTATGTCATATAGTCTGTAAGGGGGGAGTGTCAGCAGTTTCTACAGTAATAAATGGTTCCGTTGCTGTCGCCTTCAGATATGGACGCAGTGCTTGCCACACTATTGTAACCTCCGCTGCGCTGTCTAACAACCTTAGTGCCCTTGTCAGGTTCCGAAGCGGTGTTCTCACTATCTGTGGCATACCTCTCTGTTAGTGCAGCAACTTTCTTTTTCTGAAACGGAGGTCGTTGACGTGCAAATTCGTCCTGCATGCCTTTACCATCAGCCGGACGGGGCTGCTCACGTCCTTGTGGAGCACCCCGACCTTTGCCACGTTCTCCACCACCGGATTGTGAGACCGTTGTTTCCTGTGAAGAACGAGGAGAACGTTGTTCAAGAACCTGAAATCTATCAGGAGACCTAATTCTAGTGCGATCGCGCAATTCATACGTGCGTTCAGTAGTCACTGGTATCGGTGATACGGGACGAACCCCCCGTTTCTGTTGCTGCTTCCCCTGCTTCTTAGTTTTCCAATTTTGTTTAGGAAAAGCTGGACGGTCGTCTTTACTAGACTTAACCGTCTGAGTTTGCGGTTGCGCTGTTGTTTTAGCAAAGGGCTTAACACCCAAACTATTGCGGCCAATGGTCTTGTAAGCCTCTGCAATAATTCTTGGTAACTGCCGGGGTTTATCGACATCGGCGACGAGGCACAGCTCTTTCGACACTTGAAAGCTAACAGCATCTCCCTTGACGTTAGCAAGGATGAGATCAGCAACTACGTCGAACACGCCTGCCGCCTCCGGACCGTGCTCATCCTGAACACGCTTGATCACGGAAGGCAGTACAGTCATAGACAGTGTGCTGAAGCACTTCGCGTAGACTGCTGCAAACACTTTTCCCCAGTTCTCACAATCTGTCACCTCTGGGACTAAGTCTTTCTGCAAACTAATGGTAAGGATCCTGTGTTTTTCCAAAGGAGTAAAATTTGGAAATACTGCTTCCAGCTGGTCAGCAAGCCAATAAGGCATATCGTCCTTATTCTGGGGGCGCTTGTCCATTACCGAATTAACGATGACGGGACTAATAGTAATCCCGGCCGGGCTAGCTGGTTGCGTCACAACCCCAGGTGCCCCTACCT
Source organism: Triturus cristatus (assembly GCF_964204655.1). Lineage (NCBI taxonomy): Eukaryota > Metazoa > Chordata > Amphibia > Caudata > Salamandridae > Triturus > Triturus cristatus. Next base: position 357,887,699 of record NC_140585.1, read on the forward strand.
GGACATTGTGAGAGACGTATTGCACTAAAGCCTGATGTACCGCAATCAAGGCGGTATGAATCTACCGGGGCTTGCAAATATCGTGGATGTGATGTGAACCCGGCCAAGACTGGCCAAGTGGCCCCAGGAATGGACAAGGGACCTAACCGAACCAGAGTTACGGTGTAGGGGAGGGCGCCATTGAACCAAATACGATGCTGCCAAGCGGAAATAGGAATTTCCTGCATCCTATACGGCGTGTAATTAGCTGGAACTGCCGTAGGAGTGTATGCGTGAAACGTCTTATCGTCCGCATTCAACTCCGGAAAAGTAACCCAAGAGTAGAAAAGCTCATAGGGGAATGATGCATCGGCACTCACTACAAAGATAATAGACATTCCATCGTCAGGGACCACGAACTGCGTCAAGTGACGCCGGAGAGGTGCGCGACTATGAGCTGCAATAGCAACTCCAGCCATAAGGACGCAGAGAAGAAAAACAATCTATATTAAACCGTAGTACAAAAAGGGTCAGTAATTCAAAAAGAAACCTTTTTAATTGTCAAGCTTGAATGAACCTATAAGTCAACTATATAGGTAAGTTTAAACCGTCACTCCCGTCAACCGGAAACAAGAGTGAGGGTGGTGTGGACAAATATAAGCACTACGAAGGCGTCTCAATCATAAGACCAAAATGTTAGGTGCACCATGTTGCTCATGCACAGAACTATGCGCAGGGAACCAGGACCTCAGTGAATTGTAATGTACCACAAAACTCCCCATAGTACCCAGAACCCCTACCAGACTAGCATCAGTGTCTCATTCGTTCTCCGTATCATCTCGAAGCTACCAATGATTAGACAACCTAGAACAAGCGACTTAGAATACTCTCATGAACGGTGGGAATCAGAAACACCTTTTCGTTATTATTCTCATGTCAGTCCACAACAAGATTAATCAGAGAAATGGAAAAGTTTAAAATGTTTATTTTTAACTACGTGCTCTAAGGTGCAGTACTTTGGCTAAAATAAGCAGACAAATGATTAGAAATAAAACAATTAGCACTTTTACAATTCCATAGAAAATGAAGGGAGAAATCATATTATAATGAGAGTGGAAACAGGTCCTATAATACCTTGTGAACCACTCTCTCCTCTGGCTAGTAAGCTAGTTGTATATACTAATAGAAGGACTCTAGGTTTGAATGGGGAACCCCATACCTCAAAGATCAGCTTAGGTGAATCACATCACAGGATCAACTCTGCTCTCTGTGTCTGGAAAGGTTTTCTCCAAGTGTATGAATCATGCATGCAAATGCAATATTAAAGGCACCCGAGTTTCCGATATTTGCAGCTGTGTGCTTGTTGTGTCTAAAGCGTGGGCCGATCAACCTGAATTCAACAGCATACATTGTTATTTTACCTTGACGGCTTCTGCACACAGTGTTCAGACTAGGGTCGCGGTGCACGTCTAGGGATGTGAACAAAAGACCGTTCTGATGTGAAGAAAAAGCAAGCAAGCAGTTTTACTTGTAATAACAGCTACCTGTAGTGTTGTGTGCAAAAGTGGCAAGATGGCGTTTAACTTCGAAAGCGCTTATGTTAACATAGCAATGTGTGCCCCTAAAACCCTGTCTTCACTACAGCTTCGCAGAACCACCAGTGTAAATAATGCATTTGTACTGATCAAAAGGAAGCAACGACAAAGGAGGAGGATAAACCTGTTTATACTGTAAAAACTCCTGTGCCTGGAAAGAAGGGTCAAAGATAAAATTGACATCAGCCGACGTCAATGAACTAGCCCATTGTATCCAACGTGGATGTAAAGCCTTAGAATTTGCAACACTCGCCTTCATGACCGCTCTTAACGCAGGCACTGGCAAGACCATGAAAATTAGTTTTCCCTGAGCCAGAGAGTATTCTTTTAGAATCGCCATCTGAACAGCGGTCAAAAACTTTTCTGTAGAAGAAAAATGCAATTCAGTCGGAGTATATAAATGAGATTTATAGGCAATGGGGACCATGTCCCCTTCACTGGAAGTCATGTAAGTAAAACCTAACACACCTGGTACAATCCGTATGACCAAATTTGTGGTATTCTCTCTTGGTAACAAGAACTTGGTTGCAAGCAGATCAGACTGCAAAGACCTAAGTATTGCGGTATGTTGCGGAACTGGAAGAAGAAAAAGAAGGTTGTATCAATGCGTAAAGCGGCTTGATATGCTGGGCATAATCAGGAGTATATGTCCTCCCGAAATAAAAATAAAAAAAACAGCAAAGATTGCAATTTTTTAAGAGTAGGTATTGGTTGCAATTGAGACCATTTCTTCAGAAAGTAGGGGGCCAACCCCCTACCTTCATTATTGAGTTCATAACCAAGGAAAAGTACAGCAAAAAGGCTATATGTGATTTAGCAAATTGAATTTGTAACCCAAATCAGCAAATTGTGTGATAATGTAGTCCACACGCAGAAGGTGCAAATTGAATTCCTCATCTGTCAAGTAAATATCATCGACATACGAGAAGGCATCAGTGTCAATCTCATGCAAAATCAACACAATGCATGCTGCAACCACCTGGGCTCTTCTTATATCCCATAGGCAATCTCGCATATCTTTTCTGATTGCCTAGTGCGCTGAATGCTGTCAAGTCACGGCTTTTAAGAGCCAATGTGTGACTGAAAAATCTATTGGAACTATCCAGTCGTTTTATATTTTTTCCGAACAATATTCTTAACCAATGCAGAGCTCATGGTGTTCTGTACCGCAACGGTACAAACATGACAGTTTAAATATCTATAATTTAAACAATACGATATGAACCGCCCGGTTTCAATATCGGAGGATTATTCATTGACGAAACACAGGGTTCAATTACACCCTGATATTCCAACGTGGCAAGAATTTTACCAATGGATGCTTTGCGGTTGGGGCTGCGGTGTAGAAGACAAAGGAACTACGTGCCGGGGCGAATATCTGTTTCAACCCGCCTGATTTCGATATAATGCTGGAGCAAGAGCTAGTGCCAACTCCTATGCATAAGCAAGCTTAGCCTCTTCTGGGATATATGGCAAAAATCTCGGGAGAATAACATCCTCCCCTCTAGAGGAAGCAAGAATAAAAGGAGGAGGCCAATCAAACTCCGCTAACAAAATGTCATAAGAAAATGTAAGGTTATCCTAAAAGACTGCTTTAATAGAACGTTTAAAATCACCTTCAATTTGGAGTCTACCTTTATAAAGCCTATCAGGAGGAGCAACACGGATGTCAGCTGTTTCCACTGTAATAAAAGTGTCAGTTGCTTTCGCCTCCAGATGCTGGTGGACTGTCTGTCGCACTATGGTAACCTCTGCTACGCTGTCGAGGAGGGTTACCACCCAACTCCTGTCTAGAAGGGTTCTCACCATCTGAGGCATACTTTGCAGTCAAAGCGCAAATTTTTTCATTTGAAAAGGGGCTTGATATTGAGGTGGTTCCTCCTTTTTTACTTTTACGTCAAACTGGCGCTGCGGGTCACTTCTCGTCTGCATGGACTGCCTTGTCTGCGATTCTGATGCCCTCCCCTGCTGAATTGTTGATCTGACGATTCCTGAAAGGAACAAGGAGAACGAGGATCAGGAACCTGCACTCTCTCAGGTGTCTTCATTTTAGAGCGGTGACGCAAATCATATCTACGATCAGAAGAGTCAGGTGGAGGCGAACCTGCACGAGAACCGGGCTTCTGTTGCCTCTGGTTCTTGTTTTAAGCCTTCTTTATGAAAGACTGGACGTCCCTCCTTAACAGGAGGGAGTTTACTCTGCGTCTCTGTAAATGGTCGTATTCCCAAGCTATTGCGAAGATGTACAAACATTCGCAATATTAATCGGCAATTGTCGCTGCCGATCCACGTACGCCACCGCCGCCAGGCATTGGCGCACTTGCAAGCAAACTGCCTCACCTTTAATGTTGGCCAGAATCATATCGGAGACAATAGGGAACATTCCCACTAACTTCATCCCCAAATCAAGGACTGGACCAGCCCTGTGTTCATCCTGCACCTTCTTCTGAACGCTCGATAGAACGCTCATGGAGGGGGTGCCAAAGCACAGTGTATACTGAAGCAAACACCGTCTCCCAGGTGGTGCAGTCAGCTAAAGAAGGAATTAGACCACTCGGCAAACTCATCGTCAGGATCCAGCCAAAACATCGATAGACAAGGGGCCCATTCGGACAAAAGAAACAGGATGAGGAAGGGTGCCATGAAACCATATGGTATGCTCCCATGATGTCAATGGAGCGTCAATTAATGCATAAGGACGATACGCTGCTGGAAGAGCAGCGGGTGTATATTCACAAAACAATTATCATTTGCATTTCCGCAAGAAATGTAACCCAAGAATAAAATACCTCAAAGCGGTATGATGGATCAGCCTCAACAATGAAAATAATGTTTGCTCCTGCATTGGGGACTCCATGTTGAGTTAAATACGTGGTAACCGCTGCACGGTTATATGCCGCAAAAGTGACTGGTTGCGCCATAGTAGAATGGAGTAAAAGAACAAGTATAACGGTAGCGCAAAACGGGGTCAAAACACCTTTCAAACTTCAAGCTTGAAAAACCTAGAGAAATAGTTTTACCCTACCAACATAGGAGGCTAAGCCCCCCCACCATAAACGTCTCCAGGAACCTGTGAGAGGGTAGCGTGGACAACCACCATCGATACTCAGGGGTCTCGTCAATAAGTATCAGACCAAACGTTGGCGGTGCCATGTTGCAGGGATTCTGCCCAAAAACAGAACTATGCGTATGATTATGGGCTTTAGTTCATAGGGACTAAGTCATCCTACCACCTTAGTACCCATGAGCAGAGGACCGACTAGCTATAGTGTCTCACTTGTCCTTCTACTCACTCAGAGAGAAAAAAGTGATTAGACACCCAAGAACACAACACTCCGGAATCACTCATGAATCGCGGTTGCAAGACCCACCCTTTTGCTCGCACTCTTGTACTTGTCCACAATAAGATCTCACAGAGATATGAAACAGTTTAAAATATTTATTTTAAGTAAAGTGCTCTAACATGCAGTACACGTGCCACACAAGCAGGAAAATGCATAATATAAATACAGTCAGCATAGCAGCTAGTCCATAAATCATGAAGGGAGATGTCATCATGAAAAGACAATAGAGCCTAACCTCCCTACCCTTGCTAAGAAGCAGTATTATTATGTAATAGAAGATCTCTGGGTTTTTCTCTGCAGACCCCATAACTTAGACTATAGATGGTAGTTCTACATCATAGGTGCTGTCTCGCTCTTCTCCCTGGAAAGGTCCCTCTCCAAGTGTCCGCACCCTATGAATGTATCCTAATAAGACCAAAGTACGATTTCCCAAACAAAAGCTGCATTAGTATGTTTTGTCTAGGCGCTAGAGCCTGACAAGAACAGACTAACAAGGGGCATTGTTTAACGACCTTGCTCACAATGTCCAGACTAAATTCCAGGAACTGGCAGAGAGTGAACACAGCAGCCGGTTCACATGTGAAAAGTACGAACAAAGTCTTTGCAAAAATAAAGTCATGTAGTAACGTGTGCAAAGCAGCGGGCAATCTGCAGCATGCTCATGCTAACTTAGAGAAAAAGACAATGCCCCCATTGGCCATGTGACAGTTTGAGAGGTAAAGGAGAACGTCATCTGCATACAATGCAATACGGTCCTCATGCCCCAGGCCAAGCCCATATTTCAATTCTGTTCGGAGAAGTTGGACCAGGGGTTCCACGGCCAAGGCAAAAAGGATATGGGATAGTGGGCACTGCTGTCTAGTGTCCCGCTGTATTGGAAAGGGATACGAAAGCACCCCATTGACATGTACCCGGGCTGTGGGATGAGAGTAGAGAACACGGACCATGCTGCGGAAGCACTGGCCCAGACTTGCACGGATCAGGACTTCCTGTAGATAATCTCAGTCCACCGTATCGAATGCCTTTTCAAAGTCAATAAGGAGTAGAGGTAGAGTTTGAGGCAGAAGATGACGCTGGGCTAGGCCCTCATGAAGTCGACGGATGCAATGTCTGGTGCTCTGAGAGGACATAAAGCAACTTTGATCCGGATGCACCAATGTTGGCAGCACCCGTTTTTGTTTGTCTGCCAATACTGTGGCGAAGATCTTAGTTTCACAATTAAGCAGTGATATAGGACGGTAGATGGTACAGGACGTGGCGGGCGGATGGGTCTTATCTAGCACACTATAGCTGTGGGATGCAGTTCTCTCGGGATGGTGCCCGTCTGACACGCCTCTTCATACATCGGCAACAAGTGAGGGATGAGGAGATCCTGGAACACTGCATAATATTCCATGGGGGACCAATCAGGGTCAGGGGTCTTCCCAGCAGCCAGGCCAGAAAGGGCCTCCCCAATTTCCTCTATGGTAAGAGGTTCGTCCAGTACACAGGAGTCCACCGGTGAGAGGACGGGCAGAGGGACCAAAGCTAGAAAACGCTTAGGCCCTGTTGGACATCTGTCTGAGGGTGCAGAGTACAGCTTCTCGTAGAAACGAACAAAGGTCTGTGCGATCTCCGGAAGTGATCGCCTCAAACAACCCGAGTCGTCCATCACTTCGGGAATGATCAAGTGCGCCTGTTGAGGGGAGGCCAGCCAATAAAGCAGTTTCCCATTCTTATCCCCCAACCATACACTCTAGCTGTAGAGGCGTGCCAAAGAAGTTTAGCCGCCTCCAGGGAGTGAATGTCTTGAAGGACGAGGTGCAGTTGCCGGGAGACAGCCTCACTGGGGGTTTGTTGCAGGTGGTGTTCCAGGCACATAGAGTGGGCCTCTAACTAGCTAATGAGAGAGGCGCTTTTGCGTTCCCTTCTCCTGATCATGCACTTTGCAACCACCGAAGGGTCACCTAACTGGCAGCCCAAAAGGTGCCCCTGCAGGAGACAGACCCGTTGTTGCGAGAATATGCACCTAGTTCGGCCCATAACGCTTGGACAAAGTCCAAATCCTGGAAATACCATGCGTTAATGTGCCAAATAGGACGCAACCCTGAATTAGAGTGCCCCAGGCGGAGGAGAAGTGGGGAATGATATACCCCGCAGCAGGATATTAACGTGGGTCACCAATTGGCGGTTGGGGGCGTGTAAGAGAACAGGTCTATACACGAATGAGTGAGGTGTACCGTTAAAGTGTGTGTAAACTGGCTGAGGTTAGGGTGCCAAGACCTCCAGGTATCGCAGAGACCCCAGGCATTGATCCATTCAGCAAGGCGGCGGGCACGCGTGTTTCTGAAATTGTTGGGCAGGCCAAAGCTTTCAAGGTCAGGTAGGAGGACTGCATTAAAGTCGTCCCCTATTATAGTGAGTCCCTGTGGGAGACACGCAAGAAGCTTAGAGAGATCCTTAAGATAGAGTGCCAGGGAGTCTGATGGAACATAGACACCCACCAACACAACCGGCCTACCCTCCAATGTGCCCTCCAAGGAGATGAATCACCCCTGTGGGTCGCGCGTGACCTGGGAGACTACCATAGGGAATGAGTGGTGCAGGCCGTCTCGCACATTGGGAATATACTGCATGAAAGACCCTGTCATACCCTTTATGGGCCAGGAAGGGACATTTATCACCCAGGAGATGCGTTTCCTGGAGTAGAAGGACCTCGGGAAGGTGGCGGTGAGCAAATGTAAAGATCCCGGATTGTTTTACCTGGTCCAACAGACCTTTAACGTTCCATGATAAAAACTGGAAGGTCGTGCTGGGCGGAGTGTAGGGTGTGGAGCTGGAGAAGGATCCCAGGGAACATATCCCCAGCCTAGAGACTGGAGTAGCACCAATATCGGCGGTGCACTGCCTAAAAGCAGTGCCCACAAGCTACGGTCGACAAAGTGTGCCAAAACCTAAAAAAGAAGGAAGAAAAGAAACAATAAACAAAAGTGTACTGATAAAAACCCACTCCCCAACTTCCATCCCATTCGACACTTCTACCCCAGAAACATCTGCCGCCCAATGAATTCAATACAAGAAGCATCATAATACACTACAGTAAACCTTTATCGTGACAGAACAGGGGGAATCCAAGAATTGAGCAGACTTCGTAAAGGCAGCTGCCCTCAGTCATCAGATAGTTCCGAGTCCCAAACACAGCTATACATTATGCTGAGATGCCCACACCAAAGAAACACATCCTATTTTGTGCACGTGGCATGGTGGCTGTTCATTAGAGGAATGTCAGGAATTTCAGATGACAGGGCTACGAGGGAGATCTGAGTCCGGTTGAAGAGCAGGGCAGTTCACCGACCTCGCTGGCAAGAGGGACCCAGCGTCCCGATCCTCGTTCTCTAACTCGGTGGCTTGGCCCCCAGGCGGGCCACCCAGAAGCTGATGCTGCATTTGAGAAGAGGCAGGTGGCGACGTTGAGGGTGCCACCTCGTATCCCCTCTGGGAGCAAGTGCGATGCCTATGAGATCTGGGCAGCGAATGGGAGGTCAAAGCCGGATCAGTTTGCCTAGTACTGGGAGAAGGAGGAGCCTGTCCACCCAGCGGCCGCTCCTCCGTGAGCCACTGCCACGCCGCTTCAAGAGTATCAAAATTGAGACTTGTTAAGATGGATGACTGAGTCTGGCTGGGAACAGAACACGGTATTGCAGGCCCATGGCTTGCAATTTCTGCTGGACTTCTAGGTATGATTGCCTCCGCTGCTGTACCTCCCTGGTATATTCCGGGAATATGAGGACCATCGCGTCCTTGCACCTGAGATCCGAGTGACAGCGGGCCACACTCAGGATCGCGTCTCTGTCCCGCTAGTTCAGAATACGGAAAATAATGGACTGGGGGAAGCCCCTGGTGGAGGCTTGGGGGTCAGGGCTCAGTGAGCCTTCTCCAAACCATCGGTACAAACGGGAATCTGGCAACCTGGACTTAATCCAGGTCTCGATCAAGTCAGTCATTTGCTGCGGAGCAGTGCCATCACTCGCTTCAGGCACCACTATAATGCGGATGTTGTTGCGCCTGGCACAATTCTCAGCATCCTCAGCTTGAAAGTGGAGCTCCGATGTGCGGGAAATTAGCGCAAATACTTGGGATTTAAGAGTGGAGACTTCGTCCTCAACTGTGGAGATCCATGATTCCACCTCTGTAATCCGTGTTGTGGCATTGCGGAGGTCCTGTCGGAGGAGAGGCACATCCATTTTGACCTCACCGACCTTGGCTTCTACCGCTGCTTGAGAGGATAGGATCTCTTGCATGATGACCGCAAGATCATTAGACGCAGATGCGGGTTTCTCGCCATCAGGGAGGGCCCAGGGGACAAGATGCTGAACCAGTAGTGTAGTGGTCCATTTGCATCTGGGTTGAGGCGGAGCACGACACGGTGTCCTTTCCCATGGCTACGATCCCAGTGAGGACAACCATGGCCGTAATCGTCTGCCGAGCTGTGGCGCCACAGTCCGCAAATCACACCGTTCAAGGCCTAGGGAGGAGAAAGGAGGGTGCAGTCCAAGAGCAGACACCCAAACGCCCCTGGGCCTCAGCCACCCTAGACTTCAGGAGACCAAACCAGGTAGCGACTGCATACCCTGATCCTCTCCAGCCCATGCAGTGGTCCTCTGCAACCAGGCAGGGGGAGAAGGGGCCGGGTATCATACCAGTGGCGCCATCCCACCGAAGTAGGGCCCATGTCCAGCCGGCACCGACCCGCCAACCTCCCCTCTGACAGGCCCGCGGCTCCAGCCTTCACATGCCAACAGCAGCTTCAAGACCGAGCAGTGCCTCAACCCCAGCCGACAGTCCGGCGGTAAGGGGCCCTCACCCCAGCGCCCAATGATAATGACCGGGATCAGCGTGTGACCATGTGCGACAATCACCTTTCAAAAGCAGCCCCCAGCCAAGGTGTGCTGCAAGTAGGAGGAGAGAGCAGCAGCAGCAGCAGGGCTATTGGAGCACCGGAGGAGGAAGCCCACACCCCAGGGTGTACTGCAACGACACGTGCAGCGAACCTACCCCAACAGGTGTGTGCATAGTCCGCAATCTCCAGGCTGCCCCGTAGGAGCCAATGTCCTCTCATCAGGGAGCGCTGGCGGCGGCTTCAATAGCAATCTGCCTTCACCCCCCAACGGGGCAACGCAGCCTGGCCCCAGGCAATGTGGCCTCTCCCAGCAGCACCTGCTACTCCTTTGTGCTCCAAAGGCTCAGCTGATGGGCCCCTTTGGCCCCAGGCTGAAACACAGGCCCCGCCTGCTCCACTGGCCACCGCCAACTGCTGGGCTGGGCCCACACCCCGGTCCGGACACAGGCAGAAAAAACAGCTGCGCAGTCTGCACGGCCAGGAGAAGGAAGGTGTGACCTAGGCACTCTGCACCGGCGTGTGCAGCGAAACTGCCCCTGTGGCGGGGTAAACAGGCCGTGACCACTAGGCAGCGTTGCAGCCCAAACGTCCAGGAGTCCGCAGGCCGCTCACCAGCTGCACATGTCGCATCAGTTGTGGCCAACCGCCTTGCCCCCCCCGCCCTTTCAGGACTCACAGAGGGAGATTAGGGACCGTAGTAGCACCTCCAGGCCCGAGAAGGAAATGGATTTCCTCTCCAGGCACTGTGCCGATGTGTGCAGCTAAACTTCCCCGGTGTCGGAATAGGCGGGCTGCGGCCTCCAGGCCTCACTGCGACCCCAGCTTCCAGCCAACGGCAGGACCCGCCAGCAGCCCCTAGGTCAGCTGCACACGCCCCCTGACAAGCCAAACACGGGATGGAAGGGATGTACGAACTCCACCTGTCCAAATCGACATGCCCAGGAGCGAGACCGAGGCGCCAGGTCACTTCGAAGGCCACACGAGTGCTCGGACTCCACGTCCGCTCGACAGACCCTTGCCACAGACCAAGCCGGCACCACAACTCCACCGGCACTGCCTACCAGGAATGGATGCCTGGCAGCTGCTGCAAATTCGAATTGAGGCCGGATAGCTGGATTCCTGACAGAGCTCCACTACAGATTGCTCCCCATGATGGCCCCCTTGGCCAAGCCCCCATGTATATTGTTTTTAACCAATCTTTACGATCTTGCGGAACTTGTGAATAGTAAAAAGTAGTAGATGAGTTCCCGAAACACTATATTAGTAGGAATGCATATTATGGTCCTTGTTTTTAAGAAGAAGTGTGTAAGAGATAAGTACTCTGATGATTAGAAGGTTAATTTTTTTTTTAATGTTACAATCTTGAGACTTGCGAGATCGTAAAAAGTAGCAAAGAGTAGGTGATCTCTGAATAAACTTTAGTATGCACACTTGCTACTGTAGGAAGGAGTATTACTGGAGATGGTGTTTATCAGAATCTATTTACGCCCCTCAACTTAGTAAGAGTTGTGAGTAGAGTACAGTCTCTTGCTACACCCTACTATGCACACCAATATGAGAGAGACGGCTGTTAGCATGAGGACAGTCCCTCTCCTCTACTACACACACCCATCATCTTAGAGAGAGGTGTCAGCGGAGAGAGGCCAGTCTCTCTGAATAGATCCTGCTATACACACTAGTCATCTGAGAGAGAGGTCTGAAAGGACAGGCCTGTCATTCTCCACACACTACTACACACACCAATCATCTGAGACAGAGGTCTGAAAGAAAAGCCAGTCCATCTACACACCCTACCACACGCACCTGCCATTCAAGTGAGGGTCTCCATGGAGAGGCCAGTCTCTCGCCACACACCCTACTATGCATATCTGTGATCTGACATAGAGGTCTCCCTGGAGAGGGTAGTGCCTCCACACACTCTACTGTGCACACCTGCCATCCAAGAGAGAGGGCTCAGAGGAGAGGCCCGTCTCTTCATATATCCTACTATGCATACATGTCAGTCTCTTCTCACACCCTAGTATGCAAACCCCTTATCCATGAAGAGGTCTCAGTGAAGACAATAGTGCCTCCCACATACTTCTGTTTCCCTACAAGTATGTTGCGATCCCAATTCACTGAAACAACCAAACTTCAAACAACACACATTCGGCAGTCGTAGCTAGCAGTGTATATAAGCTCACATATGACATTACTCAGGACATGTTCTATGACATCATTTATGACATATGGCCAGATTGCGTGGGGGCATGCAGCTCCCCTCCCCGGGACCCCATCCCCTGGGGCCTGCACATTTTTGAAAAGGGTAAGGGGGCATGTGGCCTGCCTCCCCGGGCCAATATCGGCCCGGGGTCCCAAATCCCGACTGTAATTATAAAGGGGAGAGGGCCCCTCCCTGAGCCATTCATGGCCCTGGGGACCCCATTCCCCAGGGCCAGCTCAGGCTATGTCCTGGGGAGTCCACACCAGGGACATAGCGGGCAGGGAAACCTTTTTTGCTCTTGCTTGGTGGGAGCAATTTCAAATCTCCCGCTAAAAGGGAGCAAACACAAAGTCCGCTTCCAGCACTCGGGAGCTTAAAATATGCGGGCAGGGATACTTTTCTAAATATTGCTCCCGCCTGCTGGGAGCAGCATTTTTAGCTGCTCCAGTGGCCCCCAATAGTGTGGTGGGTGCCCTGGGTGGGCACCAAACCTAGTTGGCTGGACCCCAGAGGAGAGGGGGTTGCGTGCCCCCATACCCTGTAAATATGTCGGGCCCCAAGAGATGGGGTCCCCTGGGGCCAATAGTGGCCCTGGGAGGGGAGGGGGGGGGTCACGTCCTCTTTTCTCCCAAATTGTGCTGGGCCCGAGGGATGGGATACTTATCCCTCCCATTAGGTTTAATTAGTGGCCCTGGCGACACAGGATCCCCAGGGGCTATCAGGGCTTGGGGGTGGGCTCCCCAGGCTATCAAGGCTTTGGGGAGGGGCTCCCCAGGCTTGGGGAGTGGTTCCCCAGGTTATGAAAGCTTGAGGAGAGGGGTCGTACACACACCCTCACTTTTTTTTTTTTTTTTTTTTTTTAAACAGCCTTACAAGGCCCCCCTCCCTTTAAATTTTAATATGGCCCTGGGGGATGGTGTCCCCAGGGCCTAAGGATGCTCGGGAAAGGGGGAGTACATGGCCCCCTCCTCTTTAAAATATATATGGCCTTGAGGGATGGGGTCCCCAGGGCCACAGGCTGTGTGGGGTTGGCTGCCTTTAAAGGGGTTACCCACAGACCAGGCCTTGTGGTAAACCCCACACTGTTCACAGCCAAAAATTGCTTTTCTTATGGGAATGGTGGGTGGGTGGGTGTGGGTGTGTGCACACACATACATACTGAAAAAAACCAAAGGTTGAAGTAATGTTATAGTTAGGTGAAAGCTTCAGTTTTAAACTCCAAAAACCACTGAAATTTACAAGTTAGAGTTATCTCAAGCAACTATAACTCGCGCCCTTGCCATGCACTACTAATTACACTACATATTACATCACTCATGACATCCTTTTTGACATCATTGATAATATCACTGTGCATGGCGGGGGCACGAGTTAAAGGAGCTGGTCAACGAGGTTGAAATTGTTGATGATTAAAATTATTTTTTTTTTTAAGTCATTTTACCTCCCTGTACTGGTCTCAAGGGTGGTGATAAAATATTGTAAGGAGTGTGTCCTGAAATGTGATAACTGAAGGAATTTAATCTGTTGCTGGCAACAACAAGTGGGAAACTTGTCAGAGAGCCTCCTTTTTACAGCTGCACAATTTCAACGACCTTTCGACACTTTGATGTTTTCATGCTGAGATCACTGCAATTCATTGTATCTTTTATGATTATGAAAGGTATATATATACTTGGTATTCTGTATGTATATTCAGATTGTCTGTTCGCACGACACAGATACATCACAGCAGCGAGATAATAAACTATTGTTGGAAGATCTCCCATGACTGACTGCTCCGCCAGAGATCCTGCTTTATCAGCTGGTGCTGAAACCCGGGAAGAACGTGAATCACTCAAGCCGGATCCTAGCACCGTGTTGAAGGGATCAGTGTGCACCCCTGCATATCCCGAAATACGCACCTCGGTAACCGGACATGTTTCCTGTGTCGCCATCTTTGGGGGGCCTATTGTGATCTACACACTATGAGTGATTCATGCTTAATCCTAAAGAACTACTGAAAAATTAGTCATTGGGTAAGGGTGGCAGGCAGGATGAGGGAGAAAAGGAGGCACTGTTAAAAGTGAACAATGGGGGATTGGTTTACCCGGGGAAGCTGGTTCTTCCCCAGTACAGGAGGGGGGGTTCCACACAGACTGGTTCTTCCCCAGTACAGGAGGGGGGGTTCCACACAGGAGGATAAGTGAAGTTCCCAGAGTTTATTAGAATTTTTGGAGTGCCTACGGATAACTTTAACAATCATTTAGTAAATGCATTCGGCTAGACCCGAGTCTGCCTTCGCCACCCGACGGGTCTCCAGCTCATGAGATAATGACCAAGGGTTCCATATCGACAAGTTTATTTTTGAACCAGTGCAATGAATATACTAAGGACAATATTTATTTACAGTTTTCCATGGAGGGAACTTTTGATTTAGCAAAACTGCAATATTTGAGACATTAATCATAAGAAAGGAAAGGAAAAACAAGATTAGATTGGGAATCGTAGGCTAGGCAGCTTAAATGTGCAAAGCAAGTGAAAGGAATGGTGTGTAATACATTTAATCAGGAAATACAGGAATTCAGACATACTCAAAGAATACAGAAGAACAAGGAGTATTGGTATGAAGAGGCTTTAAAAGAGAGAAAGGCTTTTGTGGCAGCCCCGTTAGAAAAGGAGGCGTACCTAAAAACAGAGGGACTCGTGGACAGAAGACCTCCTCCCAGTAGTGTAACTAAAGAAAGTGATACAGTCAGAGAAAGTTGTTAGTACGGACACTGGTAAGAAAAGAATTAGGAAGAAGGCAAGGGTCCCGGGTCGTAGAGAAAGAGCGCAGTTCTCAAGAGATAAATGGATGGAGGAAAACAGCCAGCAATTTTTAGAGGGCGGAAATGATTCAGGATTACCCTCCTTGGAGGAAAGAGCAACAAATGGGGTGGCACATGTAATAGGAAGACTAGGATACTGAGCTCATCAAGCTGCTCTTTACTTTGCTCAGAGATATGGAAGAGTTAGTAACGCCGGAACACAGAATTAACAAGTGAGATGGAGGAGCTGGGTAGAGGAGACTGGGACAAGGAAAAAGCTAAGAGGCGGATAGATTAATTCTACCTTAAGATCCGGGACTGGGAGGAGCAGGCAAATAAATTGAAACAAGAGATAAAGGAACTGACTGGTCCACAGAAGAGAGTTAGGCCAAATACGTTTAATCAAGTAACTGCCATAGGTCAGTGGATGGTACCTGATTCATTGTTACTTGACAATTCTACGGATATGTCTAATCATCCAGTGACTTCACTACCCTCCCCTAGTGTTCACCCTACTGCTAGGAAGAGGAGTGACCAATTGGGCCAGCAGCATATCCCTTCCCTTATCTTCAACCCTACGAAGGGACATGTGCTGTCTAGGAGGGAAGTTCCAGGTGCATCTCTTAAGGAGTTCCAATATGTTTATACCCTTTGGACCAAGATGAACTTATATACTTTTACTAAAGATTTTCCTAATTTACAACAAAACCCTGATGCAGGGTATTCAATGGTAGAACAGGTATTGAAATTAGGCGAGTTAACTTGAAGGACTTGAACACTATGCTTTCCATAATCATACCTTCCGATTTGTGGGTAAAAGTTAAAAATGAGCAAAAGGTGGCACGGCCCCATGAGGAGCCAAAAAGAAATGATAATGGTTCCCTTACTGACAATACACTGGGGCTGCCCCAAAGGATCATTGAGTGCCTTGATGAATTGGTACAGAGAAAACATACTGATTGGAATAAGATATATTTGGTAGCCCAGAAAAAGGACGAAACTGTTCACCGTTATTATGAAAGGTTTAGAAAAGCCTTCAAAGCCCATAGTGGGATGAACATAGATAACTCTGGTTCTGCTAAAGCCCTAGTGAATACCTTCATGCATGGTCTGCAGGCAGCTATTAAGAAACATTTACAGACAGTTATTCCTTGTTGGTCAGTAGAACCACTTGATAAGATATTGACCAATGCGCAATATTGCTTTGAGTTCCAACAAGAACAGGGGAACCAACAGGAGAAGCAACAGAAGAACACTAAAACAAAGTTGATAGTGCACCAATTATAGCAATTTAATTCTACAAGTAGGGGACGTAGAAGGGGATTCCGTGAGAACCCTCAGATCCTGAGAGGTGGAGGTTTCAGGGGACGAAGGCAGGGCAGAGAGGGATCTCCACATTTAGATCAAGGGTGTCGTATTTGTGGTGCTAGGGATCATAGGAAGAATGAATGCTCTAATAATCCCAACAATTCTCAGGCTGCGGGGACCGCCGACCCCCATGCAACGACAACAGAACGCAGTCCCTGCCTCCCGGCCGGAACCTGCCTCTGCCCCCATAAACAAGAATTATTTTGATCAAAGACAACAGCAAGCCTCACACCAAATGATGGCCCTTGACATTTATGCCAAGCACCATTATAAAGCATAGGGGTGACACGGAGAAGAACTAGGAGGGGCGGCACCTATGGTTTCAGTAGACCAGCAAGAAGTTCAGGGAGACGCTAATGGTCACGATGTTAAGTTCCTCAGAGACACTGGTGCCACCTATTTCAGATTGTCAGCTAGCAAGGAACTTCACTTGCCACTCACGGGGAGAAAAAACATCTGTGGGGATTTCAAACGTTGCCATTATGGGCCCTAGAAGTAAACCTGTTACATTTACTATTGGTCCAATTACAGATAAGCAATACTTTGTGGTTTCTGATGAACGCATTTTGAATTTGTTGGGTCTTGATCTATTGAAAAAGATGAATACTGACATAAAATGTACACCAGATGGTGTTTTTTTTTTATGCAGCGATGATTATCCATTTATATCTCAGTTGTGTGTCCAACAGACTGAAATTGAATCTAATATTTTAGATTGTTTACCCGATATAGTGCGAAACAATGTTACAGTTTATGTTTGGACTTTAAACAAATCTGATGTGGGCAAAATATTAAATGTTGAACCTATTCATGCCGTTTTAAAGCAGAATGCTGGATTGCCTTGAGCGTATGTTATTATGCGATTCTTCCCAAACGCAAACATGGTAAGGATCCTTCAAAATCTGATGAATGGCATTTGGTACAAGCCCTTCAACAGGTTAACAAAATAGTACAGTCCAGATTTCCTGTAGTGCCAAACTCTACCGCCATCCTTACTAGTAACTTCCCTCTGACGCGCATTTTTCTGCTATAGATTTGACAAACGCCTTCCTTTTCATTCCCCTGCATCCTGATTGCCAGTACTTATTTTCGTTTGCATTCCAGCAAGGTAGTTTCTCGTGGACACGTCTTACCAAGGGGTATAAAAAGTCACTCTCAATCTATTCTCGGATTCTAAAGGCAGATCTTGATACAAGTGCTCTGGAACCTGGGATAGTATCAATCCAATATGTAGACGACTTCTTAATTGCAGCTGATAGGGAAAAACAGTGTACGTGGGCAACCATAAACTTGCTCAATTTTTTGGCATCCCATGTTCACAAGGCATCCCCGAAGAAATTACAGTTTTGTAGAAAGCAGGAGTCTTACTTAGGCCACCTGATTTCTAAAGGGCAGAGGAGAATATCACCCGAACGTATTCATGCAATAATGCACAATTCTGTCCCCACAACACAGCATGAAGTACGTTCATTTTTAGGTATGTCAAGTTATTGCAGACAATGAATCCAAATTTTTCCCTTATTTCTAAATGTTTACAATATTTGAAAACACAAGGATGTTACTGACCCTATCCCCTGGATGCACGTACACAATGAGAGTTTCCAAACCATTAAAAAGGCCCTCTGCAAGTCTCCAGAATTAGGGATCCGTGATTATGCCAAAGAATTTCACTTTTTATATTTGAGCAAGAAGAATATGCCCTTGCTGTTCTCACTCAGGAACACGGGCGCCTCAAGAGACCTTGTGCATATCTGTCTGCGATATTAGATCCTGTAGCCGGTGCACTTCCCAAATGTCTGAGGGCGGCAGAAACAGCGGTATCAGTGGAACAAAGTGAGAGCCTGGTTTTATTAAGAAAAACTCGTCCCCAAATTTGACCAATGCCAGATTGACTAGGTATGAATTAGTTTCACTATCTGCTGACAACATTATGTTACATCGTTGCACCTCTTTGGTTCCAGCCACGTCTATGCCTCTGCCAAAGGAAGATAAAAAGACAGAATTACATGATTGCATTTTGGTACCAGAACAGCAGACCAAAGGCAGAATTGATATGCTTGATAAAGCTTTTAGTGAAAGGGATGCAGACTTATGGGTTGATGGATCAGGTTTTAAATTGCCAACTGGAAAGACTAGAGCAGCTTATGCCATCAACACCTTGCAGACAGAATTGGTGACTTTTGCAAAAATCACAGTTGTCAGCTCAAGCAGCAGAGATAATAGCTCACACCCATGTGACTTGAGTGCAGGTTTGACAGTAAATATTTATACTGACAGCCAGTATGCTTTTGGGGTAGATCACGATTTCAGTAGATTATGGGACGAAAGGGGATTTTTGACTTGGTGCAAAAATAAAACATGGTACCTTGATTGTGTGCTTCCCCAACGAACTGGCATTTCCCTAAGCCCCTGTGATAACAAAGTGTGCAGCCTATCAGAAAGTGACTGATACTGTGAGAAGGGGTAACAATTTTACTTATCATACTGCAAAATCCACTGCCTTAAGTGAAAACAAGGACTATGTATGTTGCTCATTCTGAACAGAAATTGCAATCGGACTGTAATGTGAATATGGATCCCCGTTTGTTACAACAAAGCGCAACTGAGGAAGAAAAGGCTGAATGGCAGAAGGAGGGTCCTGAGGTTGATGGGATCTGGAGAGGACAAAATGGAATGTTTACGTTGCCTGATGCTATGGTATACACTTTGGCCCTAGTTATTTATGGCACTGCATATTTGGGACGTGATGCTGTGTGTAGGTATTTTTTACCATTTTGGTATAACAAGAACAGTCTGAAAAATGCAGAAGCCATTTGTAAAAACTGTGTTATATGTGGATTGTTTAATAGTGGTAAAGGAACTCTCACCGCGTCAGGACATTTCCCAGCTCCCAAAGTGCCTTTTGAACATTCGCAAATCGATATTGTGGAATTTCGGCCTACACACAAGTTTCGGTATGCATTGGTGGTGGTCTGCATGTTCAGATGCTGGGTGGAGGCTTATGCTACAAAGAAGAATGATGCAAAGACAGTGACTAAATGTTTGTTACAGAATTTGATCCCGAGGTTCGGGTCCCACGCAGAATTTTGTCAGATAACAGTCAACACTTCTCTAATAAGGTAGTGAGGTGGATATGTAAAGCTCTGGCAGTAAAGAAAATAAGTTACTTACCTGTAACTACGTTTATCCAGTATTGGTATCTTTCATTGATTCACGTGCCGAATCATTCCCCGTCGTAAAGATGGGAGTCCCATGGTAACATAATCAAGCAGTATTTCAATAATCGCATAGGCTATAATGGCCCTAAAGCCATGTTTTAAAGAGCCTATCTATGTCCTTTTTTTTTTTTAAAGGACTAAATGTTGAATGCAGCCAATCAGCTTCTAGTACCCTCTAGAACTCTCCTAGCAGGTCAGTTTCCCTCAGATATTCCTAACACCAGTGAAGTGAGTATCCTATTGAATAATATGGAAACAGCCTCTACGGGGAGGAGGGTGGGCGCATGTGTTTCTATGAAAGATACCAATACAGGATAACTGTAGTTACAGGTAATTAACTTATTTTCGTATCCAGTATTGGGGTATCTTTCAAAGATTCACATGACTGAATCAGAGTAGCAAGCAGTCACTGCAGACTGAGAAGTGTAAAAATTAAGAAAAAACCCCACACCTTTTTCATCTATGCATCCAGGATCTGTAGCAACATCTCCGTATCCATCAGGACCGCTCCAACACTGCTCCAATTTAGGAAAGAGTTGAAGAGTTAAAGAGCACTACTTCACAATGCATTAACTATCTACAACACAGCTTCTACTGTTACTTGTTGACTTTATGCTTATCTTTCACCACGTGAAAAAGCTCTTCTGCCTTTTTGCTAGGCTTGTGCTATAAAAATACTATATACCTACATATATATATGCAATTTACAAAAGAATATAATTGGTACCTGTAGGAGGCTGGCTTAGTATATGGTGCTCACTTATGTAAGTGGCACCCTGCACTAATCAAGACAACCCTCATGGTGATTTTAGTGGTCTTGGACAATCTTAGAACGTTCTCCAAGTGGTAGCTGCGGACAGCAGTCTTCAGGCTTAGTCCAGAAGGAGCGTAAGGCAGCTTGTTTTACTAGCTCTTAATCTTATAGGTATAGGTTAAGTGAAAAAGAACCAAACAGTGCATTTATAAAAATAGGTATTTATTATAAGACACTCATTAACATACAAGGATATCTCCTACCCGTAGATATAACACAATGCACTTAATACTTTGCAATAAAAACAGGTGTGTAGCACGAATACACAGTGGTCGCCCGGGGGGAGACCAAACCCCATATTAAATAGGATATGTGAATCGCAACTCGAGTCAAGACTGTACCCAGAAGACGTAGAAATGTTAGGGACCAAAGGAACCACCCAATGTAAGTACCCAGGAACCCCACAGAGGTCATGTGCAGTGTGGGAACACGACCGCGTACTCAATTCAAGTCAGTGAGTAAGTTGCAGTTGCAATTTTAAAGAAGGACCCTTCCCAGTGAACCCTGAAGATACCCCGTGGACGACAGAAGGTTGGAGAACAACCCCACACATGGATACCTTAGGAACCAGGATACCTACACCAGGGAAGCCGGGTGCATAGGTGTGAAGTGGCGTCAGAAACCGCCGTCGAACTCAATAGAGGACGTCAGAAAGATGCTGCTGTTGAAGAAGGTGAAAGTGTCTGGTGGAACCAAAAGGTGGATTCAAGTTGAGAAGTACGTGCAAGCAGAGGGGACAGAGTCTATGGCACTCTGGAGTGACTAGGAGGCACAGGAGACTAATGCCCACTGAAGGCGGATGATGCAGGAGAGTTGACGATGACCTTGGAGCTGCAGCTGTGCGGACCAGGCGACGCTGTAGAAGATGTTCACGAGCTGTTCCATGCCAGATGACAAGAGCTGAAGGGTCGGTGTCCGTCAGGAGCACCAACAAGCTTTGGCAACCACAAACATTGTGGCAAGCAAAAAAGGTGGAGAGTTAGGACCAACAAGGTCCAAGTGACTCACCACATGCAGGGAGTCGAAGTAGGCCCCTAGCAATCAGGAGAGACCACTGGAGTCAAAGAAGACCCTCGAGAGGACCCACAGGCCGGAGGCACAGGAGTCGCAAGAGAACCTCAAGCAGCTCACCAAAGATGCAGGCCCACGGTGCAAGAAATTCGGTGAGGACGAAGAGCTTGGTCGCTGGAGATGCTTGAGCTTGTTTGAGCCCGAAGATCTCTGGTGAAGAGAGCCAACAAGCCTTGGCAACGGCAAGTTGATGCGGTGCACAGGGGTTTGGTTCCTGCGGTTCCGACGAGGGATACTGGCCTCAAACTCGTTGACAAGACAGTACAAGCCTCGAGGGAGTTGTAGAACTACCACCTGTGTTGCTGAGCCTTTCCGAGTCCGTGGGAGCCCAGGAGCAGCAGACCAGTCAGCTTGATTGCAGTGCCTGCAGATGCAGGGAAGTGACCCCTTCCCTTCAGGGGAGATTCCTCCATGTGTCGTGGATGTCCACAGGGCTTGGAAGGATCCTGTATGGAGCACAGTCACAGACGTTGCAGCAGACGAGTAGCAGGAGTCTTCCTAGTTGCAGTCTTGGTCGAAGATGAAGTGCTGTCTTGATTTGAATCTTTTTCCACGACAAATCAATGGACCCACCCACAGGTAACCCCTTATGTACCCTAAGGAAAGGTTTGGGGCGATTCAGGGGTTCCTCCCAGAGGAGGGGCTGGAGAGTAGGGAGGATACTCCCATGTCCTTTGTCCAGTTTGGTGCCAGAGTGGGAGCCAACGACTCCCTGAACTGGTTTGAACTGGAGTATGCATGGATGGCACCAATCAGTGGCACTGGCAAGTACCCCCACCCTGCCCCAATAAACTAAACTCTGTCTGGGAGGTGATCACAACTCCCTGTGACAGGATATCTATTCTTCTACTATCCGCTGCTCGAGCCTGGCTCAGCAGCAGAAGGGCAGAAACATCTCTCTGGTCGGCAGCAACCCTATCTTGCTGTCCGGTTCTGGAAGACTGGTACCAGGAGCAGTGAGGGCCTCCCGGAGGAGCTTTACTGTGCATGGAATCATATCTCCATCATATCTCGATGGGATCATACCCTCACACCGTTAACAGTGTGGGGGTAAGATTCCAACATGTTTGATACCAAACATGACAGGGTTCGTTACAGCTAGTTTAGGGATGGTCATCACATAATGACGCATGGCCACTCTATACGCTGTCATGGCTGATGCACTTAGAACCCGGGAGAATGGACTCCGAAGGTTGTAGGTGTGTCCCGCCCATGCAGGAGCACCCTCACACTTCGAACCGAGCACCCTGCCTTCAGGACTGAAAGGGATGACTTACAGGTTTTAAGTGTGTTGACTTTAGATAGAAGAAAACGTATATGTGCCGTAAGAGGTGCTAGCACCAGCTTACACAGGCTGCAATGACAGGCCTGTAGTCACAGTTTGAGTGGTCTCTCATGGGTGGCATAATACATGCTTCAGCCCATGGGAGACCCCTGGTGTACCTATGCCCTGGGTACCTTAGTACCATATACTAAGGACTTATAGGAGTACACCAGTAGCCAATCTGGGGTGTACCTAAGTTCTTACCATAGCCAATTTAGGGGAGAAAGTACAGAGACTGGGGTCCTGGTTAGCATGATCCCAGTCAGACTAGTCAGTAACAGCATGGCACCAGGCAAAAAGTGGGTGTAACCATGAAAGCATATCTTACTTTCCTACAGTACCTGAGACCAGGATTTTCTCACATATTTCCCTGTCTGTTTATCAGGATAAGTAAAGTAAGGTAGCTTTCTTTGACCAGGGAGCAGAGAGAATGAGCCCAAATTAGGACCTTGTGTTACAAGGTTTAATATGTTGATAATATTTCTGTTGTATAAACTGAAGTAAAGTAGTGAATCTATTTTTCATTACTGGTGGATGAGGTAAGCAGAAGACAATACCTTAGTTCACTTTTGTTGGGAAGAGATCGAAAATCAAGCTAGGCTAAACAATTCTATCTTCACAATTCTAAAGGAATCTCTTTCACCTCGAGGAGGCCTGGCATACAATCACCTCCTACTCTGGATTAAAAAATGGTGTGAACAATGCAACTAAACAAATCTCGTTGTCAATGGATAAAACAGCCTTTTCCAAGAAATATCATCCATGGGCAGTGATTCAATCTTATCAGACGCTGAAACACCAATCGTATTTGTCTGAACACTTCTCACATTATAAAAAGCATTATCTGATGCTGCTGCGTCTGGGGTCATCCCCCACAAAGAATTTGACCCCGAAATGGAAGTTTACATTGCCGACAAAAGAATGCCGCCTCTGCGGACAAGGAGAAGAGACACTACTTCACTTCCTATGTACCTGCCCCTCACTACTAGAAACCCGAAAAATCATCCTTCGGAGATTTTTAGGAAAAAACAAATAAGGTCATGCAGAGCTGCAGTCATACAATGCCTTGGAGGCCTGTCGATCCGACTGTCCTGCAGAGCCATTACATTTTGGAAAATTGCGGCCAAAGAATTGGACAAAAAAACGAATTAACTTGAGTGGGTTTGATACGAACTGGCTGGACACATTCCATCTGCACTGGCACTATTTTTTCATTATTCCTTATTGAACCATTTTGTACCTTTCGCAAATTGCACTGATTACACAATTTAATATATCTTATCGTAACCGTTGATGATGATTGAGGATATGACCGCACTGTGGTTTTATCTCTCGAATTTTACAAATCCTCGTTTTAAATCAGTTTGTATTATGTGTCTTTTCCATTCTTTTATGATTTTTATCGAAATTAAATTAAAGTATTGTTGACTATAGTGAATCTATGTTACTGATCTATGTAATATTTTAATGTTGGAACCAATTATTTTGTATTAAATTGAACAGATTTGTAGTTTTTAATGCAATGCAAAGCAAAAAGATATTTTCTTCACCTTTATTTTCTGAGAACATCCTCCACTAACCAATGCGATCACACCATCATCGGTTACCTAGAAAAAGAAAAACACTTTTTACTTGCTGTAGAATTTGTATTCATTGCACACAGAAAGACCTTACACAGAGTCAAAGGTGGGTGGCACATAAAGTTAAAATAAAAATGCAGAATAGATTTCTACCAACAAACAAATACCATTCTTAAATTGAGAGTTTTGAATGACCGCATGCACCAAGTCATTCAGTGCTCCAAATATAACAAATCCCTTAAATTGGATTTAATTTCCACATGGGATTATGGCCATTTACATGATTCACTATGATAGATCTGGTGCTTATTTGCAGAAGAGGCAGTGAGTCTTGAGGAGCAACTTGAATTCACTGAGAGATTAAATCAAGGTCATAACTAATGAACTCATTGTGACAATCAGTCACAACTAATCAGGATGGAAAAGACAGACCTGGGACCACGAACTTGTGCAATACAGACGTTCAAAGTGGGTGTAACGGAGTGCAATATGTACATACTCTTCCCACTTCTTATAAATGGGAAGAGGTTGGTCCTGGAATGACAAAGACAAGAGGTAGGAATATGAAAAGGGTCATGTGCCTCATCTTAAACATCCAATTCAATGTCTAGGGATAAGGTGGGGTGAAGCTGTTAAGTGTATAGCATTTGTGTGGCAAAATTAATGTCTCTGACAAAGTTTTAATGATCAGTCCAACATCCCTCCTTATACTGAATTTATGAGACATCCTCCCCAGCTGGAGAAGGGAATGAAGCACCTTATATGGTAAACGCTAAAAGGATGTGCAAGGTCCAGCTATTGCATATCTGGGTCTAGGGACCAGATCTACAGGGTTTGGATCCCTAAACCATGGGTTCAGGGACTTAGTTCATTGCACCATCGCTGAGTAAGGAAGTCCAGATTATAGCAGCCTACACACCCCACTGCAGGTCTGGTGTCTGTACTTTCAGGGTTAGTACCAGTTCCAGAAAGGTTTCAGGGACTCAGTGGTAATCCAAACGACCTTTCATTAATGAGTTATACATTCATGGATCACTAGACACGGAATATGAATTTTTACATATTTATTTTAAAAGAGTTATTTTAAAACTCCCGAATCTAGTACACACAGTATTGTATAATAACATCACAGAGGATAAAAAATAGAAGCAGCTTAGTGTTTTAGGAACAGTAAAAAGAACAGGGAAAAACTACCATTATTATCTCAATTCATAACCCTTAACACCCTTAATGTGCTATCTCTAGGCGCTATGCTAGTTCTACCAGATCAATAAATAATATGCCTACCTCTTGAGATTCGAATGTGGTGCACATACCTGGGACAACAAGGTTTACTGTCTGTCTGAAATAGCTTGCCAGCTGTTTCGAAGGCAAAAACATTCTGTTTGTTCAGGGTCATCCATTGGCTGGTTAGAGCCGACTGGACCTCAGAGTTTTGCTTCATCCTTCTTCGGTTAGGGTGAAAACTGGTGCCATTCGGATCTGTCCCCGTGACGTTTTTGGTCTCCCTCAGTGGTCACTTCATTGGGTTTGTTTAGGGTACTGACCACTGATTCTTATTGTATATTTTCATAATCAAATGGGATTTTAAGACACTAGTTCTAGCCAGACTAAACTAGAAGAATGCAAAATACGTCACCTGTGTAAAACGTCCCTAAACATATGAGTCATCTTTAGTTCAAGATTACTTTCAGGGACTACTTCTAAAACCTTGAGATGTAGATATTGAGAGGTATTATACTTGTGGAGGCTGAAATTGCATTCAAGTTACTTACCTAGGTAACATGCTAGATGGCGGATGCTATCTACTTGCAGCTGCTTCACCTTTAGAATATCCACAGGCAGCAGTTGATCTGGATATTTTTGACAGGAAAGCTCTTGCATGCTAGTAGGTGGCGCCATATGGGTCTGTGATAACTCCATACCACCCTGGAAGGGATGTAGCAGATCCATAGATAGGCGCCAACCAGTGTGTTGTCAGCTTCTTGGGGCTTTCTCCTTCTGCGACTTAGAACACACAGCTTGGGACCTTTCAGATAGTGAAGAGGCCACACCACAGAACTGGGAGTGGGAGGGCAGTGAGGAACCTGCAGTTAGATACACCAGTGGGAATAGAGTTACCAGAGGTAACTTGTTCTTCTGATCGATACTTCTAGCTGCTGATTACCTACCTTTAGAATAAATACCACAGCAGTACCGCCCAAGGTGGAGAGTGTTGGGAGTGGATTCAGACCAAAAGATTTTGCAGAACCTAGCAGGCACAGAGGTAGTCCCACTGGACATTGTAAATTGTAAAATTGTAAATTGTAAAAATATTTGTTGAGCGCCGTTGCTGCCCGTAGGCGTCCAAGCGCTGAGTTGAAGCAGAGAGGTGACGGGAAGAGGAGTTAGGTAACATAGGATTTGGCAAACAGTAGTGTCTTTAAGCTTTTCCGGAATGAGAGCAGGTTTGGGTTGGACCGGAGTGAGAGGGGGAGAGCATTCCAGAGCCTGGCGGTATTCAAAGAGAACAGCCTACCCCCAGACCTGGCTCGCTTCACTCTGGGAACAGCAGTAAGGAAAGCCTCCGTCGACCGAAGGTTCCTGTTAGGGTGGTAGGGGATGACAAGGTCGTTGTTAATGGCTGGGCCCGTTTTCCAGAAGGCGCGGTGCGCCATGCACAGCGCCTTGAAAGCCACTCTCTGCCTCACTGGTAACCAGTGGAGACTTTTTAGAGCAGGTCTGGCTGACTGGGAGCGCGGGATCTGTAACAGGGTGCGTGCTGCACAGTTTTGTACAACCTGCAGTTTCCGGAGGGTCATCTCAGGTGCCCCCACGTATAGGGCATTGTTCGAGTCCAGGCGAGACTGGATGAGACCTTGTACCGCCACCTTTTTGGCCTCTAGAGGAAGTAGCGGGAGGACCTTCCTCAGGATTCTGAGTAGGCCAAAGCATGTGGCGGACAGTTTAGTGGCCTGGGTGGAGAAGGAGAGTTTGTTGTCCAGCCACACTCCCAGGCTCTTAACACTCACCTTAGGGGTGGGGGGAGGGCCCAGTGCACAGGGCCACAAGGAGGTGAAAGGCACAGGAGAGGCTGGACCTAGGAGCATGAGCTCCGTCTTTTCTCCGTTTAGCTTTAGGGAGGAGTTGGTCATCCATCCCTTGACGTCCTCTAAGCATTTTAGCAGATCTGCCGGGGATTGCCTGTTGTTCTCAGTGGCCAGCGAGACCACAAGCTGGGTGTCGTCGGCGTACGACACGATTTTAATGCCGTACGGTTCGACAACACCCGCCAGCGGCCTCATGTACACGTTGAACACTACAGGGCTCAGGGAGGAGCCCTGCGGTACTCCGCAGCTCAGAGGTTTGCTAGAGGACACTGTCTCTCCGTCGAAGATCTGAAAAGATCTCTCAGACAGAAAGGAGTCAAACCACCTTAATGCGTCACCTGAAACTCCGATGTCATAGAGACGGTCCAGCAAGGTGGTATAGCTGACCGTACCGAAGGCGGCACTTAGATCAAGGAGGATCACTGCCACTGATCCTCCCTGGTCCAGTACCCTTCGAGTTTCTTCGGTGACCGCTAATAAGGCGGTTTCCGTGCCATGCTTCGGTCTGAAGCCTGTCTGGGATGTGTGTAATAGAGAGTGGTCCTCTAGGAACTGGACCAGCTGCGCGTTTATATACTTCTCTAACACCTTGCTAGCCCAAGGGAGAAGTGAGATGGGGCGGTAGCTGGAGTGGTCATCTGGGTCTAGGCTGGGTTTCTTCAACAGCGCCCGCACCATGGCTTGCTTCCAGGCTGTGGGGACAGAGCATGCGGATATGGACGTGTTTAGAAGTTCCAGGATTACAGGCAGGGTGGCTTTGCTTGCCTGCATCAGGACTTCTGGAGGAGCAGGATCACAAGGAGAGCCCGACTTGACTTGTCGTGCCACTTTGCTTAAGGTGTCGAGGTCCAAAGGAGGGAAGTGCTCGAGGGAAGGCTGTTCTGGGTGAAGAGGCGGTCTAGGGGGGAATGGATTAATCATATCCGGGGTTGTGGCTGCTGTTGGGAAGGTAGAGTAAATTTTTAAAACTTTATTGTGAAAGAAATCCGCAAGCTCATTGCATTGGTCCTGGGTTTTGTTAGGAGGGGGTGCCGTGTTGGCACTGGTACATTGCTTTATTATATGGAAAATTTCCTTAGGCTTTGATTTCGCTTCTAGTATTTTCTCAGAGTAGTGGGTTGCCTGGGCCGTTCTGATCCCTTCTCTGTAGGCTTTGATCGCCTCTTTGTAGGAAGCCTTTTTATCTGGGAGAAATTCTAAACGCCAGGCTCTCTCTCGTTGCCTGCAAAGGCGTTTTAGCTCTCTTAGAGAGTCGGAGAACCAGGGGGCTGATTTCTGTAATCTCTTCGAGGAGGATCTGCGAAGCGGGAGGATCGAATCTAGCGAGTGAGTGATCCAACCTACATAGTTGCCGTTTGCCACATTGGGGTCTAGGCAGGGTGGCGGGCGGGTGGAGTCCAGGTTATGCAACCAGGGCTCCAATGGGAGCCTTGTCCAGTTCCTCCTAGTGGTGACTTGGGGAGGTAACTGGGGGGTTTTGTGTGTAACCCAGGTAAGCGGGACCAAAAAATGGTCTGACCATGGAAGGGGGATGGGTTGATCAACAGTTAGATCCAGGCAGTTACTAAATATAGGGTCAAGTAAATTGCCTTTTTCATGGGTCGGGGCTGATACCAGTTGGGACAATAGAAGAGCTTCCAGATCATTTAGTAACTCCTTAGCAATGTGGTCTGAGGGGGAATTGAAATGGAGATTAAGGTCCCCTAGGACCGTGTGGTTGGCAGAAGATAGAATTCTTTCCGCTATGATTTCTGGAAGAGACCTATGGAACACTTTTGCAGGCTCAGGGGGCGGTAGATCAGGGTGCCGGAAAAAGAGCTATTTGCGTTGAACTCTATGCAGAATGCTACACTCTCGCACTCAGGGATAGATTCTGCTGTAGTACGGCATCGGTACTGGTTTTTCAATATGATCGCCAGACCTCCGCCTCTCCCTACCGGTCTATCCAGTCTAAGGATATAGTAACCTACGGGTAAGGCTAGAACCACGTCTGGCTCAGAGTGAGCAGTGAGCCATGTTTCTGTCAGGAAAACCGCGTCTGGCTTTTTCTCCTCGAGCAGCATGGCAATCTGTGTGCTATGTTTTGGTAAAGAGCGGCAGTTTAGCGCATACATGCGGTAAGTTTGTGCCGAGGCCGACGGGGATTTGCGGAAGGAATGTTTGCACCCCGAACAGCGGGCGGGAAGCTCTGTGGGAGCATAGATATGGGTGCACTGGGGGGCGGCAGTCCTACCTATGCTGTATATGGCCGCCAAGCTGTAGGTCCTGCTCTGGGTAGGGTGGGAGCCAGGGTTTGTGGCCCCGGGCCCCGGCTGGTTGCGGACGGGCGCAGACGGGCTTGCCTTCGGCGCCCCGCCGGCGCGCCCGCTGCGCCCGTCCGCTGCGCCTCCGGAACCAGCACATCCTTAAATGACGGAAATGGGGGGTGTGGCCTGTTCCAATGGGCGTGGCCCTGGTGTCCCGGTGATTCACCTGCGACCCGCTGCAGCACCTGACTCGGCTGCGCGGGGAGGGAGTCACGTGGGGAGCCAAGAGATCGACTCTAGTTGTTATTTAAAAACACAGTATCACAGTTTTTAAAAAACACAGTATCACAATTACAATTTTAAAGTAGTCTTTAAAAAAGTTCTGCTCTCGGCTTTCCGCCTCAAGAGCTCTGCTTACAACAAGCGCAAGCGAGGAATGGCGCGCTTTTGTAGTAAAGGGGGGCGTGGCCTGTTCCAATGGGCGTGGCCCTGGTGTCCCGGTGATTCACCTGCGACCCGCTGCAGCACCTGACTCGGCTGCGCGGGGAGGGAGTCACGTGGGGAGCCAAGAGATCGACTCTAGTTGTTATTTAAAAACACAGTATCACAGTTTTTAAAAAACACAGTATCACAATTACAATTTTAAAGTAGTCTTTAAAAAAGTTCTGCTCTCGGCTTTCCGCCTCAAGAGCTCTGCTTAAAACAAGCGCAAGCGAGGAATGGCGCGCTTTTGTAGTAAAGGGGGGCGTGGCCTGTTCCAATGGGCGTGGCCCTGGTGTCCCGGTGATTCACCTGCGACCCGCTGCAGCACCTGACTCGGCTGCGCGGGGAGGGAGTCACGTGGGGAGCCAAGAGATCGACTCTAGTTGTTATTTAAAAACACAGTATCACAGTTTTTAAAAAACACAGTATCACAATTACAATTTTAAAGTAGTCTTTAAAAAAGTTCTGCTCTCGGCTTTCCGCCTCAAGAGCTCTGCTTACAACATGGCAGTAGTGTTTCTTGAAAGTACACACCAATGATTATGTCGCAGCCTGGTAGATGTCTAGAACAAGCGCCCCTTATGCCAAAGCCATCACAGCAGCTTTGAACCTGGTCCTTGGCCAGGGAATAGCAGCTTTAAATACAGAGAACTAAACACTTTGACATGGTCCTTTTTTGTGCAGCCTTCCCTTTTTTTTCCCCAGAGAAACACACAAGAACTGATCACTCATGCAATGATCTATAGTGTTTTAAATGTAAAAACCGTTGAAGGCAGTCACAACCTTTGGTAGGAAAGTTTGCCCTGGTCCTCAGTACCAGATTGTCTGAAAACAATAAGGTGCAAGGCAGTTGTACTGAGAGAGCGAGCCTGTAGTTGGACTGGAGTGGGTTAGATTGGAGTGGGGTGGATTGGATGGGGTGGGGTGGATTAAGGTGGCCTGGAGTGGATCGGACTGGGGTGGATTAAGATGGATTAGATTGGAGTGGGATGTTTTGGAATAGGGTGGGTGGACTGGGTTGCAGTGGAAAAGACTGGAGTGGGGTGGAATGGATTTGAGTGGATGGATTGAGGTGGATTAAGGTGAACTGGAATGGATTATGATGGATTACATTGGAGCGGGAGGACAGATTTGGCTGCAGTGGATTGGATTGAGTGGGGTGGATTGGAATAGGATGGAATGGATTTGAGTGGGTGGATTGGCTTGTATTGGTAGTGGGATGTGTTGGATTGGATTGTAGTGGGGTGGGTTGGATTGGAATAGGGTAGGTTGGACTGGAATAGGGTGGATTAGAGTAGGGTGGGTTGGACTGGAGTGGGATGGATTTGACTGAAGAGGGGTGGACTGGAGCAGGGTGATTTGTGGTGGACTGGATCAGAGTGGGGTGGACTGGGGTATATTGGAGTGCGGTGTATTGAGTGGGGTGATTTGGTATGGAGTGGGTGGTTTGGGATGGAGTGGTTGGATTGAGGTGAGATGGATTGGAGTGGGGCGCATTGGATTGGAGAGGGGCAGATTGTTTTGGATTGGGGCGGGCAGACTGTTTTGGATTGAAACGGGGCAGAATGTTTTGGAGCAGATTGTTTTGGATTGGAGTGTGGCAGATTGGGGCAGTGCAGATTGTTCTGGATTGGAGTGGGCACCTTATTTTGTATTGGGAGTTGGGTAGATTGTTTTGGAGTGGAGCAGAATGTTTTGGATTGGAGTGAGGCAGATTGTTTTGGAATGGAGTGAGGGAGATTGTTTTGACTGGAGTGGGGCAGAGTGGAGTGCTGTGAGGTGGATTGGAGCAGGACAGATTGTTTTGGAACGGAGTGGGGCAGGGTGCTTTGGATTGGAGAGGGACAGAATGGAGTGTGGCCAATTGTATTGGATTGGAGTGGGGCAGATTGTTTTGGATTGGTGTGAGGCAGATTATTTTGGAGCTGGCATTTTTGGGGGATTGGAGTGGTGCAGGTTGTTATGAATTGGAGTGTGGCTGATTATTTTAGAGTGGGACATATTGTTTTGGATTGGACTGGGTCAGATTGTTTTGGATTAGGGTAGAGCAGATTGGAGTTGAGCAGATTGTCATGGATTGGAGTGGGACACATTGTTATGAATTGGAGTGTGGCAGTTTATTTTGGAGTGGGGCATATTGTTTTGGATTGAGGTGGGGCAGATTGTTTTGGGAAGGAGTGTGGCAGATTGTTTTGGATTGGAGAGGGGCAGATTGTTTTGAATTGGGATGGAGCAGATTGTTCTGGATTGGAGTGGGGAAGACTGTTTTGGATTGGAGTGGGGAATTTTGTTGTTGGATTGGTGTGGGACGTATTGCTTTGGATTGGAGTGGGGCAGATTGTTTTTGATTGTTGGATTACAGTAGGGCAGATTGTTTTGTACCAGAGTGGGGCAGATTGGAGTGGGGTTGGTTGGGAGGATTGGGGTGGTTGGGGTGTACTGGATTGGTCTGGGGTCGATTGGATTGAGTTGATTGGTGTGGGGTGGATTAGAGTGGGGCGGATTGGAGTGGGTGGATTGTAGTGTTCTCCACCGCATAATTTCGAAAATTACACATAAAAAGGAAACAATGCCACTTTGTAATATATAGAACAAGAAAATCTCATTTTTTTAGAACCCCATCCATGGGCAAAAACAAAACAGGAGTGCAACGTGAGAAAAGAAGAATTGGCAAAATAAAAGAAAGTCCAATATAGAAAATAAAACTTTGCAATTTTGTGTGCCCAGCTGGGCATGTTTTTGCCAGTCACATAGCTTCTGTTTGCAGGGCGCTGGAAGTTAAAAAGAACAAAATAGTACCTCAATCACGTTGGGAGCAGCGGACAGCATTGATTCAGTTGAATCAATCAGTGCTTGGTGCCTGCTCCAGAAAAAGGATTGGAAATGATGGTAGGCCTGCAAGTGACCAGTTATGAGACTGTAAAGAAAAGTGCCACGCAAGCCAACAAATTATAAGCAGCACGGCGTGCTCCAAGACCTTTTTCTTAACAACAGTATCTCGCAAGTGATACTCATGTGCTAGCGCATGCAATCGCAGGCTCGACCCTAACAAGCCTTATGCATGCGCTAGTGCATGCTATTGCAGGCTCGACCCTAAAAAGGATTAATAAGGGGTAGGGATCACAGAGGGGGCAGTAAGGGGGATGCTGCAATCAATCTACGGGAAGCACTGTGACTGAAAACTTTAGAATGCAGATTATCTAATCTGATGCACAAGTAAAGTCATTTAGATGTGAACAGTTTCAATTATTTGAGAGAATCCTGATTTACTCATAAGAAAAACAACCTTTATTTTAATTTAAAAAAATCTCAGTGATCTTCACTGCATTGGCATGCAGCTCAAATGGCTCGGACGGTTAAGCACTCGCTGCTGACATCTGCATATACAAAAATCAAAGGCAGTCATAAACAAACCACCGCTTTTATTTATAAAGTTTGAAAGCGGCAAGACTGTGGTATTATTGACCCTATATAACATTAATGTAAATGAACAGCATGTATGCTGATTTCCAATCTGAGAAATATAATGAGCGGTTGGTTTAAACTGTACTGTGCAAAATGTTACAGCTGCGGCAACTTCTGCTCGGTGGTCTAATACAGTAACATGAATCACTTAAAAAGAATTGATTCACTTAGAAACAATTGTGTTTATTTAAAAAGTAGCACAGTTAAACAAAACTTTTTTTCGGAACAGAAGTGCTTAAAAAAATGTGTGCGCGGCTTGGAGTCAATGTATCGTCAGCTGCGACACTTAGTATTTTCGTAAACTAAACTGTACTTTGGCTACAAAACGGGACAAAAAATTCAAACAAAAATGTTGCAAAGGGCGAAAACTCGTGTATTTGCTTTGTACACATTACTCATACCTCAAAGAAGTCCTTTTAAATTTAAAAGCTTAGTATGTTTCTCAGCATGTTTCTCAGCAATTAGCTGTCAGTACCTAGACCTTCTACAACCAATTTAGAAGAGAAAAATGGATAACCTGGCCACAACTCCCCCGCCTAATTTCAACCCATAGCAGGAAACAACCCATGAAAGTAGTTGCGCATCGCCCCCACACCATCCGGACAGAAAGAAGTCTCAGAAGAAAAGAATGGGGTTCCCTACTGGGTAGGGGACCAGGCGTCCCGGATTTGCCAGGCCGGTCCTGGTTTTTCCCCAGGTGTCCCAGCAGATTTCAAGAAATTTAGCTCATGTCACGGTTTTTAGAGAGGGTCGACTGAAAACAGCGGGATGTGTTTTTTATGTTTTACAAGGCAGGGATAGTTAGCAGTTGTTTCAAGAAAGCAAAATAATGAATAGGCAAGCTATTGGGCTTAAAAATTGCATTTTATTTATGTTCTTACTGCCAGGTCTATAATTCTCTACTGAGGGGCGCGGTCATTCTGTGCGCTCGCTTGAAGTAAAATCGTAGTCCTTCTTCTATTTTTGTGACATGCACCAGTTTATGGCTTTACATCTCTGGTCATCCTACTGTACTGGGGCTGACCAACCGCACTGCCTACCGGAAAGGACGACAGGTGCTGCAAAACATTTTCAGCTAGAAAATGTTAACATTTAGACGTCATGCACCACTAGGTGGCGCATTCACGTTACTTAACCCATGTGCAATTGTGCGGTCTTAACCACCACTTTATTATAATCTTGATTGCAGTTCTTTTGGAAATACCTGACCCATTTGAAAGGCAGACTCACAACACTTAACTTCTCCCAGGAGCTAGAATAATTTCAGGCAGAGGCGACTGTCCCAAATCCCACGCGACACTAGGTGATGGTGGGTCAGCGCGTCTGCAGACTCTATGATGTCCCCGGAGAAAGAGGGAGGACCCCCGAGAGAACAAACCCCGCCAGCGTACAAAACAGTGAGAACACCCGAAGGGCAGGAGAGGCCTAAAATACATGGAAAGTAGAGGGACCCGCAAACAGCTGAGAAAAACATTACCAGCTGTATTCCATTAATAATCAGGCGTTGAGTGCTTTACATAACTATTCACGTAAGGGAACCCCGCTAATAGCCCCTTCTAATTTGCACTTGAAAACCCGAGGAACACAGAAAGTGTAATTTGCCAAAGATAATCGTGCCACCAGGGACCATGAACTTGAATGAACTTGAATTTCTGAACCTAGACTACACAACTCGGTGCCTCCACGAAAATCGACTTTGTTTCCTGGGGAAATAAGCCCACAATGGGTCTAATTTATATAAATATGCAGAAGCCACACACACGACGTTTGACTGAAAAGCTTTGAGAAGAGATCGGGCAATTAAAAAAAACTTACGTTTGAATACACTACTTCCTTTACCCTTTTAAATGGTAGGTTAGTATTTTGGCATCTGAAATATCATATGAATACTAAAACAACAATACTGTCAATCTGTGCATTCACTCGACACTGGAACACGGAATAGGGTGACCAACTGGCATTGGTGCAAATTCAGGACGGTGAGTGTAGAAATTCAGGACAAAGGGTCAAAATTCAGGACACAAATTCAGGACAGGAAGTCAAAATTCAGGACAAAACTTCACTACAATAGGTAAGTTTTACAGACACATCAGAGGAGGTCGCGCAATAGTATATAAGTAAGCCCAGCCATACAGTGCTTAATTTGTAAAATATGAAGTCCAGGTGCTCAAATGTTTGTAGGAGGCCACATCCACTTTCCCTGGCTCCACTCACTTCCTTCACTGACTCCACCCACTTACTCTAGGAGCATTATCAACTCTGCGGGGGTCCTCGCTGCTGGATGGCCACCTGCCAACCGGGCAGTAAGTTAGCCACAGAAACCAACTGGCTCACCTCGCTGAGCTGTGATTCAATGACCTGGACGAGGGTGGCATGAAACCAGTACATGAAACCAATGGGCCACCAAGTGTTTACGTTTATTAAAGTGCCCTCAATTCAGCCCTCTAGTGCTGGTCATGCACATAAGTCCCTAGCCTGAACCATCCACTGGTCACGCACATACAGTCCCTCGCCCGAACCATCCACTGATGGTCACACACATACAGTCCCTTGTCCGAACCAGCTACTGATGGACACGCACATACAGTCCCTTGCCCGAACCATCTACTGATGATCACGCACACAGTCCCTTGCCCGAACCATCCACTGATGGTCACGCACATAGAGTCCCTCACCCGAACCATCCAGTGCTGGTCATGCACATACAGTCCCTCACCTATATATTCAGTGATGGTCATACATGGCAGTCCCTTGCCTAAGGCATCAAGAGATGTTCACTCATGGCAGTCCCTCATCCGAGCCTTCCAGTGTTGGTCACACGTGGCAGTCTCTCACCTGATCCATCAAGTGATGGTTACTCATGTGCTGGTCACTCATGGCAGTCCCTCACTTCAAGCATCAAGTGATGGTCATTCATAGAAGTCCCTCGCCTGAGGCATCAAGTGATGGGCACTCATGGCAGTCCCTCACTTGAGACATCAAGTGATGGTCATTCATGGCAGTCCCTCGCCTGAGGCTTCAAGTGATGGTCACTCATGGCAGTCCCTCACCTGAGACATCAAGTGATGGTCATTCATGGCAGTCCCTCGCCTGAGGCATCAAGTGATGGTCACTCATGGCAGTTCCTCACCTGAGACATCAAGTGATGGTCATTCATGGTAGTCCCTGAGGCATCGAGTGATGATCACTCATGGCAGTCCCTTCCCTGAGGCACTGAGTGACAGTCACATGCACAACAGTCTCTAGTCCGAACCTATATTAACAACGTGGCCAAACTGCAGCAGTATATATGTAGCATTGATGTAGATGCGCCGAGTATTTCCACTGTGAAATGTGGAGAGGGGCCATCAATAAAGAAGGGCCAAGCCTCCAGTGACTCCTGATGTCCTTATCCACTCTCAGCAAAGATTCCACCAAGTACCATTGATAACTGGAATAATACTGGTTAGTTACAGCGCTTAGAAGCATGAGACGTTCTTTAAGGAGCATATTTACTTCATATGATAAGAAGTTAGTGGGCACAGTACTCTTTGTGGGTCAACGCATATATTGCAAGTCATGCTGTTTTATTATTAATAAAGTTATGTTTACAGCTCCATACCACCCGTCTGCCCCATATTTACCAGGTCAAAGGGTCTCAATTACTCACCATGGAGGATGAAAGGCTGAGTGGCCCTGCCAGGATTCAAATTTGTGTCTTAAACAAAAGCCCACAACCCCATTCCTCTTAACAGGAGGATGCCATACGAAAACACTATTTATACACAAGACAAATAGACCAGTTCTACAACACAAGAAAAAGAAAACACATTATGCAGCCAATGACCAAAATAGCTATTTCACAACACTTGAAGGAAAAACACCCGGTGAAACTAAATTCCCAGTTCGCTCACAGAAAACGGAAGCCCCAAAAAGCTGTGAAATACTATTTCCGATAAAGGAATTATTTTCCAGCTGTAGTATAGTCGGCCTACAGAACACCACTAAACTGTGTAATCACCCATGCCTCAAGGTGCAGCTCGGCACCCTTCAAGAACACGCAACATCCACCCCCTTAGAATGTGCTAGCATAGTAAGGCGGCGTCTTGTTAAACTCCACATGATGTACCGTAAATAGGCAAGACCCCATGTCACATTTGAAGTGTACATAACACAGAGAGCATCTCATGGCTCCTTACTCAACGACACCCCCCCCCCCTACAACATAACGCTATCAGGTACCACTGACCGGAAGTCTCAACCGCCACAAGAGCACAGCAGAATCACATCCATCCTTACAAAAACCTCCACAAGAGCGCAGCAGGGTATCCCCTTTGTTCATGTTTTGTTTTTTTAAATTACGTTCACCACCATTGCCTCCTGAAGATAATTTATAGCCCCGGCCCTGACAATGAAGTGCCGGTGCTGAGCACCGGAAAGCAGCAGCACAAATTAAGCACTGCAGCCATATCCAAACATATTCAACCATTTGCAAACCTATCCATCATGTATCCTTCCATCTATCATTTCACTCATCCATCCCTTCATCCATCCTTTCACTCATCCATCCATCCACCCTTCCACCCTATCCATCTGTACACTCATCCATCCACTCTTCCACCCATCCATCCATGCACTCATCCATCCAGCCATTTACCCTTTCACCCATCCAGCCACCCTTTCACTTACTCATCCATCCACCCAGTCACTCCTCCTTCCGCCCATCCCCCCTTTCAGTCATCCATCCATCCTTCCTTTCTCTCTCCATCGACCCTTTCACTTAGCCATCCTTCCTTCCTTCCATCCACCCACCCATCCATCTACTCATCCACTCATGAATCCATCCATTGACCCTATCACTCATCCAACCTTTCTCTCATCCATCTATCCTTTCACTCCTTCACTCATCTATTCATCCTTTTGTCCATCTACCCCCCTTTTTACTCACTCATCCATCCTTACATCCACCCTTTTACTCATCTGTCCATCCATTCACCCTTGCACTTATCAATTCATCAATCCATCCATCATTTCACTCATCCATCCACCCACTCACTCATCATCCACCTTTTCACTCATCCATCCACCCTTTTACCCATCCAGCTACCATTCCACCCATACATCCAGCTATTTACCTTTTCTCTCATCCCTCCTTCCACTCACTCATCAATCCATCCTCTCTCATTAACCATCTAGTCAATCTTCCATTCATCCATTCACCCTTTCACTAATTCAACCAGCCATCCACCCATCCCTTCACTTACTCACTCGCCCACCTTTTCATATTAATTTTGAGCTGAGCCTTTTTGAGAAGAGGCCCATCAAGAACTTCACCCTCGCTGCAGGAGCTATTCCAGGGCTGGGACAGAAGCCACCCAGGATGGAGACAGGATCCACCAGGGGGGGGGGGGGGGGGGGGGAGCAAGAGCTATCACAGGTGGGGGGGGGGCAGGAGCCATTGCTGGGGGGGGGCAGGAGCCACCCAGGATGGAGACAGGATCCACCAGGGGGGGGGGGGGGGGGACAAGAGCCATCACAGGTGGGGGGTGGGGCAGGAGCCATTGCTGGGGGGGGGCAGGAGCCATCACAGGAGGGGGACAGGATCCACCAGGGTGGGCACAGGGGTGGGCATGCAGTATTCTAGTATCATCTTGGTCTCTTCCAGGGTGGGGTAGGGCTCCTCACCCCCTCATGGGCAAGACAAGGAGAAGACAGACTCTCTTTCCAAAATGTTAGTTTTGCAATCCCCCACTGTGATGTACAGTACTTAAAGGAGATACTCCAATAGAACTGATTTAACTAATTGTCCTCCATACTTTGTCAATCAGTGGGTGCGATTGTGCCATTTCTTTATTGTATTACATTATAGACTGCATGTTTGAAGAACCGAGGTTTGCTTACAATTTATTGACAGTAATTAAGCTCTGTGAAGAGAACCACGTGCTGCCTGGGTGTAATCAGGGCCCGGTTCTAGGATGTTTGGGGCCCTGGGCAGAAAGGGAATGTGTGAGGCCCCTCTAAATTGCAGAGACATGAGCATTCAGGGCTGTTTACATCTGAATAGATGCCCCTGCGCCTGAAGCTGCAGCCCCTCCCTCTCAGTCACCTTCAAGCACCTCTTAACAGCTCATCAAGGGCTGAAGGTGTGAGGGTTGCCACCCGCTGTGCCTCTCCAATGCTGCTGGGTATCTGAGCTTTAGTACTGCATTGGAGTCAAGAAGGGAGGTGGGTGGAAGCTGTGCCCGCTTTAGGGTGGTGCGACCAGTGCCTGGTTAAAATTACGGACAAATAGCGTCCGTTAAAGAATCTTTCACAGACAACGGACAGACGGCCGAAATTACGGACTGTCAGTGAAATTTACGGACGGTTGGTCACCCTAACACGGAATTTGAGGTCGGCGAGCCACTGGAAGCTCAACCTAGGCTCGAGTTAGTTGCCGGTACTAGCTCAGCTCGAGGTCATCTTGGAACAAAATGAGGCAAGCTTTTATGTTGCCTTTGCCGCCTACAAACGTTGTAACCCCGCGCACAAGGAATTAAATACAAAACAGTGTCCTTGATGCTAAAAATCATTGATGTTAAAAATGGGAGAGAGAAAGGTATATCCATCTAGAGGCTTAACTGCACAATTGTGAAACCAGAAAACCTCTTGACCAAATTGTGTGATCCTAGGCAAATAGCTTTTTCACCGAACCTCTTTTTAGGTCTCGTGCCTAGCGGTGCACTGTGTAGCCGTGCTCGCGCAGCGCGAGACATTTTGTAGGTGAAAAACTGGGAATCTAAGCTGACCTAGGAATCGCACACGCTCGTGCGTGTGCGTTTCCTTTTCAGCTACCCCATTGGCCTTAGCGTGCGTCTTTTAATGAGAGACTGCACGCTATTGGCCAAAGGCGGGCATATTGCTCCTCCCATGGCCTATTGGTGTCTATTACGCGCACCAAGCGCGTAATAGACACCAATAGGCCGTGGGAGGAGCAATGATCGTGCCCAGACACGGGCGGGCGTGATACTTGAAACCACATGCTTGGCTGTGGTGCGCGCGCACCACTCGCGGCCGTATTTTGTACATTTCCCCTGCTGCTTTGAAACTAGGAGATGTGTCTTAGTGCCTCCTCATCATGTCTTTCAGGCTCTTGCATCACCCTGGTGGCTGTGAGTAGTAATTCATTTATCTCGGATACAAACAATATAGATTGCCTCAAGTCACTGTATGCTGCCTTTTTCGTGGTTACATCACGTTAACTGATCACACTCACTTTTCAGATGATAAAAGTTGTCGGGTCAGTGGTGCCACAGTTCACCTGCGTATCACTATATCAGTGCATCGTAGCAGTTCACCAGTAGCTTGTGTTTGGAAGATTGTGAGTGCTTAACTCAAAATGATTTCAGAGACCGGCCTCAGCAGCGCGCGCAGCAGCTTCTTGGTCTGGTGTGCAGCGAGGCAGGGTAATCCTGAGTGAAGGAGCGGTGCATCGATCAAAGCAGGCTCCAAGTGACGGTGCCACAGCAAGGGGTGAGGGGCAGGAGTCCACCCATGCCAACACAGCAGGAGAGACTGGGCCGCGAGACCTCGAAAGGAAGCCTAATGGCGTGTGTCAGAGCTGGGGTGTGGGGGGTTCTGACTGTGTTCACCACATAGCAGGTAGAGGCGCACAGCAGCGCCATTAGCGCCATTTTAAAGGGCCGTCCAGTGAAAAGAAAAGATCTTACACGCATCCCCAAAATACATCATTAACAATCACAAATGCAAGGTGCTTTAAGGTTTTTTAACAATCATTGTTCAGCAGCCAAGGAATAAACAGTCCACAGTCACATCAGCAACTCAGTTTGAGATAAAGCTCTGCGAAAGCCCCACACTAGGTTGTGCAGCGCAAGTCCAGGAACAACGGCAGAAAAATGCTGACGGGACAATGGACAGGTTGTGCAAATAATGTGTGAGAGGCACGGGGAGAGAGCTCTGAGAGAACTAACTACACTTTCAAAGGGCAGTCTGCGCTGACGAACGTTGGAAGCTGGAGAATGCTGTGTATTTATCGGTTAGGAATGGGGAAGGGTTTTTTTTCTCTAGCAAGCACTGGAATATTTAAGATATTTTCAAGCGCGAATAAGAGCGCAAGGCCACGGGAGGGATTACTGTCTACTGCCGCAGAGAAATTTAGCTGGACGGTACGGACTTCAAGGGACTACAGCCCTCTCTAAAAAAGAACAGTGGACGGTTCATGACGTACTAGACATTCATAAAGCGCACCGAGACTGCTCTTGAATGTGCATCGTGACCGCCACGGAAACTTGGATCAAGGGCATATAGGCGCCCCCTGAAATTAATGCACGCGTTATGGTGGAGGAGGGAGGGGGCTCTTTCAGTCCAAGACCTATGAGTATTTGTGCAATATGCGAGTCTCAGGGGAACTTCGTCACATTAGTAGGGAGGCCCCATCATTTCGCGCTACGTCATTGGCTGTCTATCTATTTAAAAGTAACACGGACTGGGAGTTCATTTAAAAGTGCCAGTGCGATCTCACGAGCGTTCTGAAAAAGAAAGGCAGCGTTAGGGTCACGACAACAGAGAATAGAGGTCTTTAGGAAACACTGACTT
This sequence comes from Triturus cristatus, assembly GCF_964204655.1. Lineage (NCBI taxonomy): Eukaryota > Metazoa > Chordata > Amphibia > Caudata > Salamandridae > Triturus > Triturus cristatus. The sequence continues at coordinate 357,929,717 of NC_140585.1, forward strand.
GTGTCTATTTTTCCTGTTACTATGTGTATTTAGCTTACAAACTTTTTTTTCTGGCAGGGGGTGTCTGGCAACACCCCTCCACGAGGATGAGGACCCGTCATGCATGAATCTTGTTGCATCTCCAACAGTGTTTCTACTGTTGCTTACATGCACCATCTTGTGGTCAGTGAGAGCAAGCGTGTATCTTCTGCACCTTCTCTCTTTACTAGTATGTGCAGCTGAAGTTTTATTTATTTAATTTATTTTTGGGGCTTTACATAGCACACACTGGACCAGCTGGGTGACCAAGCACTAGAATCCAAAAACGATGTAGTTCTATTACATTAGATTTTGTTACCATAGATTACAAATTGGAAGTTCCAAACGGGAAGAATCATTATTTAAATAAGGCAGTTGCTGTGCTAGGTGTCATGTCTTTCCTTCCATTCTTGTGACTCTCATTGTTGGACCAGGCCCCGGGCCAAATTATCAAGGGGCCTAAGAATAATAGGACAAAAACTGTAGGAGATGTAAAATCAAAACACGGGCCTACTTAGCTTAAGGGACATTGAAACAAAATTCATCTAGCGATGAAACCTTCTCAGTTGTTCCAGAAGCCATCTTGGTAATATGCCTTTCTTCTAGGTGTGTCTATGCACTTTCTCTGAGTGTCAGTCTGGTGATGACGTATCTTTTAGTGACGCATGGAGGCTGTATCTTTTCTCTCGCAGCGGAGTTATTTCCACTGTGTTCCCAGAAACTAGAACCCAGAGTTGTTGAAGAGCAGCATATATCAGCAATGTCACACAACTGTGGAGCCCATTGTTGGCCACCTTGATTCAACTCTTGGAAGCACACATTTGAAGAAGCCTTTTCCTTCATCCCACAGCCTAAAGAGCCTTTCAGTGATGAAAGCATTATCCACATCCTAAGACTCTCCTGTAGTGGGTCCTTCTAATGGACAGGCGATCTCTCCTCCTGACTCCATCCCATTGGTCAATACAAAACTTTGCCATGCACTAGAAGTTTTTGGCTAAGTATACAATATATACTGAAAACAGTGAAGGGGAAGTTGTTTGGTAGACGATAGTTAAGGATGGGATTGTGGGAAGCGAATGATGGTAGTGTCTCATTAGGTCTCGCGCCTAGCGTTGCAGTCCTCAGGATTTTACCACACCGGGTTCACAATGTTATTCCTTTTTTTTACTAAAGGTGAAATGTTTCCAGTCGTCTACCTTTGATTTTCCTTTATTTCTAAAGCTACTTCTTTACCTCGAAAGTGTTTGTCGGGGAATTGGGGTGGGGGAAGAGGGGGTGGGTGGGAGCGTCGTGTGAAAAGGATGCCTAAGTTTACTCTATACTCCCCTTTGATGTCAGTCCAGACTTGTGTGCAAGCAGCAGGGGGTTGTCATTAACTAGGAGGTGTGGGGTAGAGGGACCTGCCTTCTATCGAGGCAGGGGCGGGTTCATCCTGCATGGAAGCATTGTCTTCCAGCACCAGGGTCGTGATTGATTGGTCTCCTACAGGTGTCGCTTGTGCGCGTTGGTTGTTAGCAGAGGTGAAATCTCTTCTGTCATATTGCGCTCTCACCAGGTCTCCCATCTCTGCATTGATGGCGGGGTCTGTAGCCTCTTGTCTTGCAAAAGATCACAAAACATAGCTATACTGGGTTTACCTGAGACAAAGAGACCCCCTCCCCCCGCTTATCTCCTGAATCTGTCTCTTAATTGTTTCTGGAATTGGGAATCTTTGCAGATCTCTCCAAAATAAATGCTCAATCGCGGATTTGCCAGTGGCGATGTGCAGAATTATCGACTTGTGTTGCCTTGGTGATGTATTTCTTGAGGGTTAGTTTGTGTGAATTTGATGGCTTTTGTGGTTTGTAATCCCTTCTCACGCCTAGATTTCAAAGGTTTCCCGCGGAGACGCGGCACATCGTGCAAAAATGACTTTGTACGGCTGGTGGTTCTAGTCTCTTCGAATAATGCCTGATTTTCAGGCTAGATGGAGCGCACATTATATTCTCTTCTGCATTGTAGGCATTAACATAGGGGACCCCAACTGTGGAAGTCAGGCAACGTCCTTGTTAATGTGCTCCACAAGTGTGCATGTTCTTCTAGCAAGCAGTCTACCTTCCTCCCCGTCCTGACTTCCTCCTGCCTCCCACACCACTCCCATGTCGAGGCTGCTTCCACTCTCCCACTGCCCCGTCAGAATACTTCAAATGCTTGTTTATATTGTTATAGAGCTTTTGCTTTTTTTTTTGTTGCTCTTTGGAATGATTTACCAGATGTGCACTGAGGTCATTTTATTTCAGTGCTGCGGCTAGCTCTAGAGAGTTTCAGAGTTACTTCCAGGTCATATAATCTTACATTGCTGAATGCATCCTGTGTAGATTGCCAAGATTTATATAGCTTACTTGACACTGTCATTTTTATTGAATCTAATCTTTATATTTTTCTTGTTTAAATAAACATTGGCCAGGGCAATATATTCATCCATTCCACCCACTCCTTTCTATTTTGCATGGAATCTAAAAGAATGCGCCTGTTTTGTGTAGCGCCGATAAATGTCAACCTTGAAGCATGGAAAGACAAGCATTTGCAATGCAATTGGTCTCGCATTATTAAACTTTGAGCTATTGGCATTGCTAAATAATGCTGCGCCAATAGCTCAAACTTTAATAATGCGAGACCTATTGCATTGCAAATGCTTGTTTTCTTCATTATCACTAGAGCAAGCAGTCCGGGATGTGCACTGTGTAGGAGAGTAGGGTCTGCAATCCTATGATCACCCAGATTTTTTGCTTTTGCTTCATTGGTTTACGACTTTCTCCGGCTGTGGGCCTGCCAATCAGACCCACAGCCTAGCTGTTCTCTCTCGAAATTAACACACATGTACGTTAGGTGCATCCACTAATTGGAACTGGGCCACCTTGTCAGTCCCTGTCTCAGCATACCACAGGTATCCAGGGCATCGGTGTACCCAGGGCCTACCAGGGGCTGAAGCATGTATTATGCCACCCCTGGAATGGCCGCCCAAATCTGACACAACTGGCTGCACGACAGCTGGGGCCACGTGGTGTAATCACCCGTTGCTGTAGGTGTAGTATTCCCACACCTAAACCCTAAAATGGACACATGGATTCCTATCAGTCACTCCTATAGCAGGCCTTATCAATCCTGAAGGCAGAGTGCAGGGAATCATGTGGGACGGTGCTCTGGCGCGAGCTGAGCCCGTCGACGGCTTGCGGAACCAAGCCCTAATAGCCGTTCCATGGTGACGCGGGCCAACTACTTTTAAGGCATTATAATCCTTGCGGTTATTTGCTAACTTTGGCATCGCATCACCTATACATGTCGAGTAAGGTGTCATACGAATGGGAATACGAACCCCTCGCCAGTCCTGGTGACGGGGTTAGCATTCCCCCCTTTTAGAGGGACACGACATGGAAGTAACCTTGAACCCCGGTTAAAGTTGACTCAAGCCTCAGCATCACAAAATGGATGCTGCCACCAGACACAAGTCTGACCTCCTGCTGCTGGGGGACCTTCCAGCAAGGGGAGCTTGGACAAAGGGTTTCCTGTCGAGGGCGGTGTTAGCACCGTCCCAGACAGGGTTTGTGTATCCCAGGTAGGCAGGGCTGAAAGGAAGGTGATTGCAAGTGGCACCCCGGTGCTCACTGTGCATAGCCCGGCTCAAACCAGTTTCGGGGGCACACCGGCCCCTGAGCTGGCGCGAAGCCGGACAAAGGATAGGGGTGTAACCACCCCCCTCCTGGCTCCACCCATAGGTAGAACCTAGTCACGGGCCAGCCCCTTTTTCTTAGAATAAAGGTAGGAGCGAGTCCCCTTCCCAAATTGGATAATCAGATAATCGGATAACTCCGAATCACGAACTACTTTCCACGAAAGGAACTCTTGACTATTTCTGAAGACTCTCCCTTGTGGCTAAGGAGTAGCCACCCTGCACCAGCAGGCACCATCTAAGCGCTTGCGGTTTGCTGTAAGTCTCTCCTACGGATCAAGACTGCCCAGCTCGACGAGACCCGAGTTCCCTGCCATCTCTGACCTTTTACCTCCCTCATCAGCTCAGCTGAGAGTCGTAGGTGTGACGAGACCTGCGGGACCGGCTATCTTCAGAACCTGCACGACGCTTATCTAGCACGCCCACCGAGGGACCCTCGAGTGAGTGCACCTAGGGTTTGAGAAGCCCTAACCCTGAGCATCTCCAGCATCGAAGTCTGCCTCCCCAGCATCCCGAGATCTGCGTGGGGGCCCTTCCGCTCCTTGTTGTTCACCGCGTTGTTCGACCACTTGCCGACCGGCTTGTGGCCCTCTTCACGACGCACCACGATTGTTTCATCACTAGTCTGGTTGCTCCAGACTGGCTCTTGCTCCCCTTCAACGGAGGAGTACCACGGACCCTCCTGGTCCACTCCCGACGCCATCTTGACTCCCCCGCCTGGGTGGCCACTGCCAAGATCCGCTGCCCCTTCCTGGGCCCAGCATCATCGACAGCAGACACCTTCGTGGGACAGCTCGCCCTCCATCCTGGTCGCCGCCGCGCCTCCTGGTCCGAGGAACAGCCGAGTCCGACGTCACCCACTCACCTGGTCGAGGTGACTTCAGCCGGTACCCTCCTGGTACCCACACGATCGCTGGCTAGCGGTTGAGAACTGAGTCCCCTCTGCTTTCAGGTTTTCCTTCACCACCGATCCAGGCCTGGATCGCTCTGAACATCGTCACTGGTCGCCTGCCAGCAACTTCTTCTTTCAGGCTCCTGAGACTACACGAGGACTTCCGACATCTTGACGAACTTCACGCAGCCGCAGCCTCCGGGCTAGGTAACTCGAGCATCTCGGTGCTCCATCGCAGGTTCGCTCTACAAGTGTCCAGTTCCTTTTTCGTTTAGTCCCACTGATCGGATCACTCCGGAATCAGTATCTCCAGACTCTAACCATTCGCATTTCACTGTTAGTGTAGATGGTTTCTCGTGCCCCTCGGGCATTTGTGTAAATTGTGCAACTGAAGTATTTTCCTAAGAGTTTTGTCGTGTGCTTAGCTCCCTGACTCATAAAGAGCCAGGGTAGTCTTGTTATAAATAAATATCCTTTTATTTTCATAACAACTTGTGTGGTGTCCTTTCACTTGGTGTTCAAGGGGTATATGTGATGGTAAACAGCTGGCTTAACACGCCCTCTAGAGTTTAGCCTAAAGACTGCTCGTATCCACGCTACTAGGATAGCTGGTCTGAAAGGTTGACTTACAACCAATCATCAATAAGGGTCGTTTGGAATGATACACAGTGATCACTAGAATAGTGAGCACTACATATCAGGCCAACTTCTCACATTGGTGAGCAGCGGTTGGGATTTGAGCTTGCTGTTGTTTTACCACACACGTATCCTAAGAATATCGCAGTGAAAGATCACATAAGTACCCAGGTACATATAACTTAACTTAGAATACTCCGAGTTCTACTGAACCGGCTGTTGTAGTGTAACAGGGCTTAGCACACCCTGACTACAACTCTTAGCAAGGGATCAGTAGGTAAACCCATAGTGTAGGTAGGTGCAACACTTACACCTCACTAGAAAAGCATGTCGGTCCACGGAGAGTCTGCAGGGACTCCCCTAGTGGTCAGTGACCCTCCACAGGTCGTGTCACGATATGCAACTCTTAGCTTCAAGGAGATGAGACAACTGTGTGCCTCCAGGAAGCTAAACCAGGGTTCTAACCCTACCATCGCAATACTGATAGGTCTCTTAGAGGCGTACGATGCTAGGAGGTCCTCTAACCCAGGTCCCCCCCAGTGCAGATGGGAACATGCCTCCCTTAGAGGGAACCCTCGGTGACCCAGACCTCGACCTCCACACAGAGGAGGAGGACGAGGACGAGTTATCGGGAGACGAGGCAGACAAAGGTCCAGTGGTAGTCGGCAGGCTTACAAGGACCAACTTAAGCAGGTATGAGAATAGAACTGGGGGAGCCCCGGGCCCACGCTCAAGCAGGCTTAACCTTGGGAACGGACGAGCTAGGTCTCTCTCCAGAGGCTCTGGCAGATCGGTTCATACACATGTCTCTCAGGCACCTTCTCAGAGAGGAATGACTTCCCCTCAGAGGAGGGAGCATGAAGCGAAGATGCGGGAGGTCAATCTGAGGATCGAGCGGGAAGAACTTGCCCTCGCCAAAGAAAGACTTGCCTTAGCCCGAGAGCAGAAATTAAGTGGGTTAGATCCCACTGGTGGCAGCATTCTCAATAGAGAGAAAGACAGGGGTATAGACACTAGACACCTGAGTAAAATAGTGCCCCCCTTTAAACAAGGGGACGACATCCACAAGTGGATAACTGCCTTGGAGAGGGCCTGCACTGTCCAGTGCGTCCCCCCAAGTCAGTGGGCAGCTATACTGTGGCTTTCCTTTGAAGGTAAAGGAAGGGACAAGCTCCTCACTACAAGAGCTGAGGATGCTAACAACTACCAAGTCCTGAAGAACACACTGATTGATGGGTTCGGCTTAACCACGGAACAGTACCGGGTGCTGTTCCGGGACACCCAGAAAATTCAGTCTCAGGATTGGGCTGACTTTGTCGATTGTGCCACTAAGGCTTTGGAAGGCTGGTTGCTGGGTAGCAAGGTTACTGATTACACAGGATTGTACAATCTTATCATGCGAGAACAGATTTTAAACAACTGTCAGAACCAATTGTTGCATCAGCACCTTGTCGACTCGGATCTGACCTCTCCCCAAGAATTGGGAAAGAAGGCAGACAGATGGGTCAGAACAAGGGTCAAGCAGAACCAGAATCAGAACCAGGGTGGTCAGAAGAAAGCAGACCAAAAGGGTAACAAGAACGAACAAAATGACCAGAAGTCTTCGACAGGTCCCCAACAAACCAAAGAGGGTGGGGGTCAGGCTTCACAGAAGAAGAAGACTCAAGAAGGCCAGTCAAAAAGGTGGTGCCAATACTGTAAAAGTAAGACTCACTGGTTTAGTGAGTGCACCAAGAAAGGAGGGCAAACTCCTACCACTGCAGCCCCTAAGGCACCTGCGCCCCCTAGTACAGTCAGCAGTGGTAGTGCGCCTCCCAAGGCATTAGTTGGGTTAACCTTGGGAACCGAGGGGAGTGACGACTTAGTCGGCACGCTCACTCAGGCCGTCCTTGTCTGTACAGGGGATATGGATATGTCCCCTGATGCCAGTCCCAATACTTTGGGCAAATACAGGCAGACACCTTTGATAAATGGAAAAGTGGCTCAGGCCTACAGGGACACGTGTGCCAGTGTCACCATGGTGACGCCTAACTTCGTGGACCCTGGACAGATCATGCTAGGTACCAGTTACCTAGTGACCAATGCCAGCAACGTCACTACCAATCACAGTATGGCAGTTGTTGATTTCTCCTGGGGAGGGGTAAGTGGCCCGAAAAAGGTTGTGGTTAGTTCAGACCTCCCCGTAGAATGTCTGTTGGGCAATGATTTGGAAACGTCACAATGGTCAGAAGTGGAGCAGAGGACTCACATGGAAATGTTAGGTTTGCCAGCACATGTCCTTGCTGTGACCAGGTCACAGGCCAAAAGATGCCCCACTGAACAGGTGCTGGATCCTGGAAGAACGGACCAGACACCTTCCAAGAAAAGGAGCAGTAAGGGTAAGGCTTCGCCTTCCCCCTTGCCCCAGGTCGTGGATCAAGTCTCCGAGGAGGCTGACCTTAAAGAACTGAGGGAAACTGAGCCGCAAGAGCTTGAACCTGGTCAGGTTGAGTTTCTGGGCTCAGGGGGACCCTCCAGGGAAGACCTGGGGAAGGCACAGTTAGACTGCCCCTCACTTGAACCCCTCAGACAGCAGGCCGCTGCTGAGGCTGCAGGGAACGCCACAGGTACCCACAAAGTGTACTGGGACGATGGACTCCTGTACTCTGAGGCAAGAGACCCCAAACCTGGTGCGACCAGGAGGCTGGTCATCCCCTTGTCTCTGAGAGGTTTCCTTCTCACCTTGGCCCACGAGATTCCCCTTGCAGGTCACTTAGGCCAGAATAAGACTTGGGACAGAATTGTTCCACACTTTCACTGGCCCCACATGTCCGAAGATACGAAGGAGTTTTGCCGCTCCTGTGTCACTTGCCAAGCCAGTGGTAAGTCAGGTGGCACGACAAAGGCCCCCCTCATACCACTACCAGTGGTGGGGGTACCCTTTGAACGAGTGGGGATCGACATTGTCGGACCAATGGAACCCCAGACAGCATCAGGGCACAAGTTTATACTGGTGGTGGTGGACCACGCCACCAGGTATCCTGAAGCTATTCCCCTTAGGACCACTACGGCACCTGTGGTGGCACGGGCCCTACTTGGAGTGTTCTCCAGAGTGGGCTTCCCTAAGGAGGTCGTCTCAGACAGAGGTGCAAACTTCATGTCGGGATATCTGACTGCTATGTGGAAGGAATGTGGTGTCAACTACAAGTTCACCACACCCTATCACCCACAATGCAATGGGCTGGTTGAGAGATTCAACCGGACCCTAAAAGGGATGATTCACGGACTACCTGAAAAGCTTCGGCGGAGATGGGATGTCCTGATACCCTGCCTCTTGTTCGCCTACAGAGAGGTCCCGCAGAAGGGGGTTGGCTACAGCCCTTTTGAGCTTCTGTTCGGACATCCTGTAAGGGGACCCCTTTGTTTGGTAAAGGAAGGATGGGAGAGACCTCTCAGAAAGCCGGCATCAAACATTGTGGACTATGTGCTCGGTCTCCGCTCGCGGATGGCGGAGTACATGGAAAAGGCGTCTAAAAACCTTGAGGCGAGCCAAGAATTACAGAAAGCTTGGCACGACCAAAAGGCTGTCCTGACTGTGTACCAGCCTGGACAGAAGGTGTGGGTGCTGGAGCCAGTGGCCCCAGCAGCACTCAAAGACAAATGGTCTGGGCCCCACACGATCATTGAGCAAAAGGGAGAGGTCACCTACTTGGTAGACCTGGGAACTCCCCGGAGCCCCCACAGGGTGCTCCATGTAAACAGGCTCAAGGCATATGTCGACAGGGAGGGCATGGGCTTGCTCATGGCCACAGATGAGGGACAGGAGGAGGAGAGTGACCCTCTCCCAGACCTGCTCTCTCAGAACCCTGACGATGGATCAGTAGATGGTGTTGTCTTTTGTGGCAGCCTCTCTGGACATCAACAAGAGGATTGTAAACAGGTTCTTCAATCCTTTCGACATATGTTCTCTCTGACACCCAGTCAGACCAAGTGGTGTACCCACGAGGTCGACACTGGGGACAGTCTGCCCGTAAAGAGTAAAATCTATCGGCAACCTGATCATGTCAGAGACTGCATCAAGACAGAGGTGCAGAAAATGTTGGAGCTGGGAGTCATTGAACCCTCGGACAGCCCCTGGGCTAGTCCCGTAGTGCTCGTGCCGAAACCTCACACCCAGGGCGGTAAGAAAGAGATGAGGTTTTGCGTGGACTACAGAGGTCTCAATGCGGTCACTAAGACCGACGCCCACCCGATACCAAGAGCAGACGAACTTATCGACCGGTTGGCCTCGGCCAACTACTTAAGTACGTTTGACCTGACAGCTGGGTATTGGCAAATCAGGTTAGCTGAGGAGGCCAAGCCCAAAACAGCATTTTCTACCCCGGGTGGGCATTATCAGTTCGTGGTAATGCCCTTTGGTTTGAAAAATGCACCTGCCACCTTCCAAAGGCTGGTGAATCGAGTTCTCACTGGGTTGGACGACTTCTGTGCGGCGTATCTGGACGATATCGCTGTCTTTAGCTCCACCTGGGAGGATCACCTGGTCCACCTGAGGAAAGTGTTAGAGGCCCTGCAGAAGGCAGGCCTCACTATCAAGGCCACCAAGTGCCAGATAGGGCAGACACAGGTTGTATACCTGGGCCACCTTGTAGGTGGAGGCCAGGTTCAACCGTTGGAGAGCAAAATACAGGCCATCCAGGACTGGGCTCCTCCAACCACCCAGACTCAGGTTCGAGCTTTCTTGGGCCTGACTGGTTATTACCGGAAATTTGTCAGAAATTATGGATCCATTGTGACCCCGCTAAACGACCTGACAAGTAAAAAGATGCCAAAAAAAGTTCAGTGGACAGCAAGCTGTCAGAAGGCGTTCGATGACCTAAAGCGGGCCATGTGCACAGCACCTATCCTAAAGAGTCCAGACTACTCCAAACCATTCATTGTCCAAACAGACGCTTCGGAGCTGGGTGTGGGAGCTGTTCTATCGCAACTGAATTTTGATGGTCATGACCAGCCCATAGCTTTTATTAGCAGGAGGCTGACCCCCAGAGAGAAGAATTGGTCAGCTATTGAGAGGGAGGCCTTTGCTGTGGTTTGGGCCCTGAAGAAGTTGAGGCCATACTTGTTTGGCACTCACTTCAAGATTCAGACCGACCATAAGCCCCTCTTGTGGCTAAATCAAATGAAGGGTGAAAACCCCAAACTACTTAGGTGGTCCATTTCCCTACAGGGTATGGACTTCACAGTGGAGCATAGACCTGGCACTGATCATGGCAATGCAGATGGGCTCTCCAGGTATTTCCACTTAGAGCAAGAAGACTCACCTGGTCAAGGTTAGCTTATTGTCCCAAAGTTTGGGGGGGGGGTCATGTAGGAGAGTAGGGTCTGCAATCCTATGATCACCCAGATTTTTTGCTTTTGCTTCATTGGTTTACGACTTTCTCCGGCTGTGGGCCTGCCAATCAGACCCACAGCCTAGCTGTTCTCTCTCGAAATTAACACACATGTACGTTAGGTGCATCCACTAATTGGAACTGGGCCACCTTGTCAGTCCCTGTCTCAGCATACCACAGGTATCCAGCGCATCGGTGTACCCAGGGCCTACCAGGGGCTGAAGCATGTATTATGCCACCCCTGGAATGGCCGCCCAAATCTGACACAACTGGCTGCACGACAGCTGGGGCCACGTGGTGTAATCACCCGTTGCTGTAGGTGTAGTATTCCCACACCTAAACCCTAAAATGGACACATGGATTCCTATCAGTCACTCCTATAGCAGGCCTTATCAATCCTGAAGGCAGAGTGCAGGGAATCATGTGGGACGGTGCTCTGGCGCGAGCTGAGCCCGTCGACGGCTTGCGGAACCAAGCCCTAATAGCCGTTCCATGGTGACGCGGGCCAACTACTTTTAAGGCATTATAATCCTTGCGGTTATTTGCTAACTTTGGCATCGCATCACCTATACATGTCGAGTAAGGTGTCATACGAATGGGAATACGAACCCCTCGCCAGTCCTGGTGACGGGGTTAGCATTCCCCCCTTTTAGAGGGACACGACATGGAAGTAACCTTGAACCCCGGTTAAAGTTGACTCAAGCCTCAGCATCACAAAATGGATGCTGCCACCAGACACAAGTCTGACCTCCTGCTGCTGGGGGACCTTCCAGCAAGGGGAGCTTGGACAAAGGGTTTCCTGTCGAGGGCGGTGTTAGCACCGTCCCAGACAGGGTTTGTGTATCCCAGGTAGGCAGGGCTGAAAGGAAGGTGATTGCAAGTGGCACCCCGGTGCTCACTGTGCATAGCCCGGCTCAAACCAGTTTCGGGGGCACACCGGCCCCTGAGCTGGCGCGAAGCCGGACAAAGGATAGGGGTGTAACCACCCCCCTCCTGGCTCCACCCATAGGTAGAACCTAGTCACGGGCCAGCCCCTTTTTCTTAGAATAAAGGTAGGAGCGAGTCCCCTTCCCAAATTGGATAATCAGATAATCGGATAACTCCGAATCACGAACTACTTTCCACGAAAGGAACTCTTGACTATTTCTGAAGACTCTCCCTTGTGGCTAAGGAGTAGCCACCCTGCACCAGCAGGCACCATCTAAGCGCTTGCGGTTTGCTGTAAGTCTCTCCTACGGATCAAGACTGCCCAGCTCGACGAGACCCGAGTTCCCTGCCATCTCTGACCTTTTACCTCCCTCATCAGCTCAGCTGAGAGTCGTAGGTGTGACGAGACCTGCGGGACCGGCTATCTTCAGAACCTGCACGACGCTTATCTAGCACGCCCACCGAGGGACCCTCGAGTGAGTGCACCTAGGGTTTGAGAAGCCCTAACCCTGAGCAGCTCCAGCATCGAAGTCTGCCTCCCCAGCATCCCCGAGATCTGCGTGGGGGCCCTTCCGCTCCTTGTTGTTCACCGCGTTGTTCGACCACTTGCCGACCGGCTTGTGGCCCTCTTCACGACGCACCACGATTGTTTCATCACTAGTCTGGTTGCTCCAGACTGGCTCTTGCTCCCCTTCAACGGAGGAGTACCACGGACCCTCCTGGTCCACTCCCGACGCCATCTTGACTCCCCCGCCTGGGTGGCCACTGCCAAGATCCGCTGCCCCTTCCTGGGCCCAGCATCATCGACAGCAGACACCTTCGTGGGACAGCTCGCCCTCCATCCTGGTCGCCGCCGCGCCTCCTGGTCCGAGGAACAGCCGAGTCCGACGTCACCCACTCACCTGGTCGAGGTGACTTCAGCCGGTACCCTCCTGGTACCCACACGATCGCTGGCTAGCGGTTGAGAACTGAGTCCCCTCTGCTTTCAGGTTTTCCTTCACCACCGATCCAGGCTTGGATCGCTCTGAACATCGTCACTGGTCGCCTGCCAGCAACTTCTTCTTTCAGGCTCCTGAGACTACACGAGGACTCCCGACATCTTGACGAACTTCACGCAGCCGCAGCCTCCGGGCTAGGTAACTCGAGCATCTCGGTGCTCCATCGCAGGTTCGCTCTACAAGTGTCCAGTTCCTTTTTCGTTTAGTCCCACTGATCGGATCACTCCGGAATCAGTATCTCCAGACTCTAACCATTCGCATTTCACTGTTAGTGTAGATGGTTTCTCGTGCCCCTCGGGCATTTGTGTAAATTGTGCAACTGAAGTATTTTCCTAAGAGTTTTGTCGTGTGCTTAGCTCCCTGACTCATAAAGAGCCAGGGTAGTCTTGTTATAAATAAATATCCTTTTATTTTCATAACAACTTGTGTGGTGTCCTTTCACTTGGTGTTCAAGGGGTATATGTGATGGTAAACAGCTGGCTTAACACGCCCTCTAGAGTTTAGCCTAAAGACTGCTCGTATCCACGCTACTAGGATAGCTGGTCTGAAAGGTTGACTTACAACCAATCATCAATAAGGGTCGTTTGGAATGATACACAGTGATCACTAGAATAGTGAGCACTACATATCAGGCCAACTTCTCACACACTGTACAAACACATTTTGTGTTTAACAGTCTACATAACGGGTGCTTCATGAATACTACGTATTTAGGGTACATATAGTCAGGGCTTTAAGTGGGCCAGGTCTCACGGTGCTGAGCCCCGGCAGTTTTTAGGTCTTGCCTGCAAATGCAGCGCATGCGCTGTTTCTCCTCGGCGAGATCTATTGTTGTTGCTTCTGTGTCTGGGGCCTGTGGAAGCGGGGTTGGTGTCCGCCCTTTCGGCATTAGGCCCCGCCCACCATTCAATGGTTCACAGTTCTGTAAGTGTGTGGAAAACAATTCACCGGGGAGCGCCTCAAAATTCCTCTCCTATGACACATTGTCTCAAATTCAGCTGAGTGCAGTTTGCCAGATAAGTGTATCCTATCCAAATGTGGGATGGACAAGCAAACATCTGGTCAGTTTAGAACTTCATAAGCTGAAGGTTTAAACAGAGGAGTTATTTAATACTACACTTAGTGCCTGCTTTAACTCCGCCACTGTATTTAGGACACTACTAATAAATAGATCCAAGTGTTAACCTCCCTTTTTACCAAACTAATGAGCTAAGGATAATGATAGGATAAGAATAGGATACAGATAAAGATGATTACTACACGCGATCACTTCTGAGATATCAAACGAGTTAACAAAATAGCTTTTGACCATTACATGCAACATGCACTTCGAGGCCTTAGTAAAACGAACCAGATTGAACCCGAATCGCCTGTACTCTGCTGTGATTGAATATTCAACGAAAACACATACTCATTCAATATCTGGCAAACGTACAAATATGTTTTCAGTTTGAGTTCTAAGTGATTGGATGCCTAACTTTGCTTTCCCATGTTTGTATGTAATGAAGAGCCTGTTTATTTAGCACATGCAATGTTAGGAATTCAGATGTATTTTGGAACAACCTCCAAACACTTGCAGTTGAATGATATAGTCCCATAATACAATACCGTCTGATAGGGTATGAGGTGGTTTCACAGTAAGTGGCTTGATAAAAAAGGCTGGCGTGTAACAGCGACAGAGGCTTTTCCGCAGGTGCGAGGACGTTCGGCGCTTAAACTGCTGGTTGCCTACCTAACTACACCGTCCGTGTTTACTATTCATGCCCTTCCCTGGCCCTTGGCAGTGTGTGTGCCTCCTCCCAGGTCAGAGTACAACGCTGCAGCAGGTGGTGGAAAGCACCGTGCACACAGGCCGAGCTGGGGAGAACAGACATACGGGTGGGGGCGAATAGTCGCTTGAGGTCCGGTAGTCGGAGGGTGGTTCCTGGGACTAGCACAGGCTCACGCGTGATCACATAATTGATAAGAGTGCACCCAAATGTGTGGCGGCTGCAACAGTTTAGTTTAGCGAAAGGGAGAAGTTATAATAAGATCAGGACCTTGTATTTTATTTTATATATCACAAAATGCTGCCGTTTGATGTTTCTTCTCATCAAAACAGGTTGTTACCATTAACCAAATTAATGATAGTAATTTATCAACTTAAAGATTGACCATGGCACCCTGCAGTACGCATACAGATGCTGCTGCCAACGTTAACTCTTTAAACCCCTCCCCCCCAGTTTTAGTCAAATGTCAGGACTAGGGTAATATCCACCCCCTCACTCTACAAGCGTCCCTACTTTGCACAAAGCCAGACTTCACCACCTTCACAAACTTTGACCTATTGGTATTGTTAATGGCAATGCCTTTTATTATTGCAGGTTTTTTAAACACATAAACTAAAGGCATTGTCATTTACAATGCCAATAGCTCAAAATCTCGCAAATGCGAGACCTATTGCATTGCAAATGCTTGTTAAAGGAGGCTTCGAAAAGAGTCTCTATCAGGGTCTGTTTTGTGCCCTGGCACAGTGTTAAAAGGTGAATGCTTTCAACTGATGACAGATAGTAGGGAAGATTTCTTCTGAGAATTTATTTGAAGTTACAGGTACAACAGCTCATCCACCCAACTGCCTCAAGTGCATTTCTCCAATCTCCCCTCTGAATTCCAACATTCAGTCAGAGCAGGAGTCATATTCTAGAACCCATGGGTGTCATCAAGGAATCATGTAAACAGGGAAAGGAGCATAAGATAAGTAACATTACAACACATCTCCCTCCCTCATGTTACAAAACACGTGAATGAAAACATATACAAAAAAACCACAAGGAAAACAAACTTACATACCAGTGACATAGTCCTTCAAATATGAAGGACAATGTGTTCTCCTTTCAGATCTCCTGGGAGAATCCAAAGGAGATTTCATACCAACATCAGTGAATTCTTTCTTCATTCGATTAGCTTTACCACAGACAGCAACTCTGTTCAAGTTCCACACTTTATGGTCAGAAGTTCTGACTGCATTCCAAAAAACCTTTATAACTTCATAAGGCTTTGAAAACTTGAGACCAGAGATACCAAAACCAGGTCTCTTAATTTTGACAAAATCTCCAATGTTAACTTTAGTAACTTTAACAGCATGTCTCAGATCATAATTCTGTTTGCTTTTTTGACAAATATGTTCTTCTTTGTTCTTCCAAGAACTTAAATCAGGAGTCACACCTTTGTCAGAAAGAAGCCTGTTGACCCATGGAGGCTCAAGACAGGTGTCAGGTTGCCTCCCACGGAACAAGATAAAAGGGGATTTGCCTGTGACAGAATGAGGTTCAAAGCGATATACACTAACTCTCTTGGAGACTTCCTCTTTCCAATTCAGATTATTCTGTTTCGCTAAAGAGATGATTTCTTTTATTACCCTATTGAACCTCTCAACAGTTCCATTAGATTCAGGGTGGTAAAGAGCACACTTCTTGTGGACAATCCCACAATTGGTAAGAAAGTCTTCCATCTCTTTTGAGACTAGTTGTACCCCATTATCAGTCAAGAGTGTTTCAGGTAAACCTTCTCTAGAAATTATATTTTTTAGAAAATCTATTACAGTTTTAGTGCATATGTTTTTCACAAAAGAAATCTCTGGCCACCTAGAATAGAGATCCATTACTACAATGACATAAGTATCAGATCCATCTCCATGTATGGGACCCAAAATATCAAGAGCAACATCTTTCCACGGGCCAGTAGGATGCAACCTTTTTTCCATCGGTTGAGTTCTAACCTTTAAAGACTTTTCACTAAGAGAACATTCCATACATTCCCTAACTAATCGTTCAATTTGAACATCCATCCCAGGCCACCAGTAATAGGAGCGTAACCTCTCTTTGGTTTTTGAAATGCCCTGGTGTGCTTCATGAGCCAACTCTAGTAGTTCTTTTGGAACAAGTCTGTGGCCTCTCCACAACATCCCATCATCACTAGACAACTGGTCCCTCATAGACCAAAAATCTTTCACTGATAGTCCTTCCTGATCCTTATGATGCCAACCATCATGTATCAATTTTACAACCTCTTGAATAGACTGATCTTCAAAACAGGCAGAAGACCAGCGATCTTGAGAAATTATTTTATAAATCAATGTCACACACAAAATCATGTGGTAAACCAAAACTAGGGTCATCCTGGGACTCAGAGTGATTAAAAGGAACCAATCTCGAGAGTGTATCAGCAACCAAGTTATCAGGGCCAGGCACATGCCTGACAGAAAAATCAAAATCTTGTAAGCCAACAATCCACTTGGAAATTCTCGGTGAAATTGAATCAATACCTTTCTTGGTCAAAACCTCGCACAACGGTTTATGATCGGTCTTAATCATAAACTAAGTACCCCAAAGAAACTTTTAAAAAATTTTAACAGCCCAGTAGACTGCAAGAGCCTCCCTCTCAATTACAGAGTACCTGGTTTCCGCTCCTTTCAAACTCCTTGAAATGAACATAATGGTATTTTCAGGGTTAGTCCCACCTTGATACAACACGGCACCTAACCCTTTCAGGCTAGCGTCAGTGGAAATGATAGAACCCCTTGAAGGATCAAAATTACGAAGTTTGGGGGCTGATTGCAGTTTGTCTTTCAAATCAATAAACTCTCTATCACACAAATGATCCCAGGTGAACTTGACTCCTTTTTTAAGCAAGTTTCTCATACTATGAGTAGTCTCAGCAAAATTCGTTATAAACTTATTGTAATACTCTGCCATTCCCAAGAAACTCATGAGTTCTTCCTTCGATGAGGGGGAGAGAGATCTCCAATAGTGTTGACTAACTCAGCTTTAGGAACAACTCCATCTGCAGTAACAGAATGACCTAAGTAGTCAATTCTGTCTAAACCAAATTTGCACTTTCCGCACTTGATTGTGGGTAGAAAGACTGTCTAACACTTAACGAACTCTCTTCGCATGTTCCAATTCATCAGGACCATATACGAAAATATCATCTTGATAAACGCAGACCCCAGGTATGTTGACTAATACCTTCTCCATAACCCTCTGAAAAACAGAAGCAGCAGAGACAAGGCCAAAAGGAAGTCTCACAAACCTAAACGTTCCAAAAGGTGTCACAAAAGAAGTCAGGTCTCTGGAGGATTCATCGAGCATAATCTGATGGTACGCTGATGGCAAATCAATGGTGCTAAACACTTTGGCACCACGCACCATGCTCAGAAATATTAGGTAAAGGGTATTTGTCTACAAGAACACACTTGTTGAGCTGTCTGAGGTCCACACATAACCTTAGGGATCCATCAGATTTTCTTGCAGCCACTACCGGGGCCAATTAAGAAGTGCCTTCCACTTCTTCAATAATTCCCTGAGATTTAAGTTTCTGTAACTCGCGCAACATGTCGTCCCTGACACTAAAAGGGACATTGCGTACTTTACTAGAGACAGGAATAGAACCCGGAGCCAATTTGATCTTGTGACAATACCCTTGCAAACACCCAAGTTGCTCACCAAAAACACGGGGATACTCTTGCATAAGTTGGGCTTGTAAGGAAGAGTTGAGATTTACAGTTTCTACAACCCTTCTCTCTTTAAGTATTATTGGAGGTTCATTATTGGGATTTAACATGACACCTAGATCTTTCTGATGCCACCAGCTGATTATGCTATCCCCTTTTTTAAGTCTGTAGGTAAACTTGAGCTTAACTGATATATTGGTAAGTACTTAGGCAAGTCTCAAACATTAGCGTGTATAATATGGCCATAAGAGCATGCTGACTGTAGATCTGTTGACTTGGTGTGAGTGTTTGATTGGTTCTGATGCTCCGTCCATCACCACCCCCTTTTGTACCGCTTTGTTCGCCATAAGTTGGCAGGGTATGCTCAGACGTGAGTCCCTTGCTCACTTTGCCACTGGATTCAAGCAAGCCTGGCTGAAGACGGCTGAAATGCCAGAAACCGGTCCTAGGAAGCTTGTTTCCGGTCCAGGGAAGGCATGGCTTGGCAGTTCGGGCTGGACTGTTCCCATGAGGCACAGGGTCAGACTGATTTGCATATGGCCATGTCTGAACTGGGGTGGAAGAGTGGGCTAAAGAACGGTGATGGATCAAACACAGATCTGTTGACTGGGTGTGAGTGTTTGATTGGTTCTGATGCTCCGTCCATCACCACCCCCTTTTGTACCGACTGTAGAGTTGTGGGCAACAACGTTGTAAGATGTGCAGACCATGTAATAATTGAAGATCAAAGGTATGTTTATTATGCTGTGCGCATTAGTGCGAGAAAAAATTTCCGTCGTAAAGCTGTGCGCATCAGCGCGAAGGAAACCTGGGTGATAACATCATCCATTAGAAAAGTGTATATTCAGATTGTTATTTAAACGAAAGCAAAAAAATAAATTCACACTTATGCTGATAAAGCTGTGCGCATCAGCGAGAAATTAGTTAGATATGGGTCAGATCTTTATTTCCGAGCAAAGGTAATTTGCCTCTAGACCCACAATGCTGCGCGAAAAGGGATGTTTACACATCGAGTCCAGGTTGCCAAGCAACAGGTTGCAGTGGGAGGAGTTTGCGTGCCGGTGACGATTGTGGAGAAGACGTCAAAGGCAGCGTGAACAATGGAGAAAGCACGAGACAGCACAGCACGGAGAATGGCGCTCGAGAAGGCAGAATCAGGATTCAAATATAAACCTGAGGTAAACGTTTGCTCTCGCTCGAAGCAATGTAGATCCAAAATTGATACAAGCTTTCAAGTCGATGTAGAGTATATTAACTCGAAAGCACGGAAACAAGAGCCATCGCAAAGAGATCTAATAGAGTTAAAATAATATGCGTGGCAAATTGATTAAGTTAGAGTCATCGTGCTTTGAAATTCACGAAGTAAAGGTAGAGACAGGAACGGTATTATTACTCGAACAAAGTACAGTACGAGTGAGGGAATTATGGAGAAAAGTAAATGGAACAGTCTTACTTCAGGTTATCAGCCATAGTGAAATGAGATGAAGTCAGGATCAGTTTCCTTCGAAATTCATTTTTTCTTGAAGTCGTGATAATTGAGTTGTAGAAGTTTTGGAGTTGAGCTGTAGAAGTTCCCAGTCGTCGCCAGTGTTAAAAGGTGAATGCTTTCAAATGATGACAGATAGTAGGGAAGATTTCTTCTGAGAATTTATTTGAAGTTACAGGTACAACAGCTCATCCACCCAACTGCCTCAAGTGCATTTCTCCAATCTCCCCTCTGAATTCCAACATTCAGTCGGAGCAGGAGTCATATTCTAGAACCCATGGGTGTCATCAAAGAATCATGTAAACAGGGAAAGGAGCATAAGATAAGTAACATTACAACACACAGGCGGTCCATTTTTTTCCCCAGACTGCAGTGACAGCAGGCACGTCCATGTGAGCGTGCTCACTTCTCACTAGTGGAGAAGTTACGGCATGACCTCATGCCAGTTGAGCGTTGTAGGGGAAGGGAGAACCTTTAAAGAGAGTCATTTTCTCTCTGGATTTCCCTTCTCTTTATGAAATTCCGGAGCAGCAACATTGTCAGGGTGTCACCAGGGCTTTAAGTGGAACTGTTTTCAATATTATATACAAGCCATTGTTGCTGCTTATTTATCTTATGCAACTAACAACCATTGACAAAGCCAATAGTAATGACTTGTTGTAGGTATGATGTTACTTATTGTTTCATATATCTGGATGCAACAACAGAAACAGCAAAATACAAGTCGGGCAGCACACTATGCTAAGCACAGATTTTTAGCTCACGCCTTTTTAATGGTCCCTAGGGAAATAGGGATAACTGTACATAAATGAATATAGACCCAATCAGTACTATATTGGTTAAACTTGTCCAGAGGTCTAATATTTAACCCCTTGTGCGCTCATGACGGAACCACGCCGTCATGAGCCACGGGCGGCGTGTGCTCATGACGGCGTGGTTCCGTCATTGCGGCCGTTGGCGGCCGCTCCTCCCACGCGGCACTAATTCCCAGCCTGTGCGGGCGAAATAGACAGTGGGCGGAGTCGTGACGGAACCACGCCGTCATGAGCATAGCTCGCCCGTGACTCATGACGGCGTGGTTCCGTCATGAGCATGACGGCGCCGCGCTCACCCCTCACCCCCCCAGCGCTGCGGCGGAATTCGCGCCGCAGCGAAGGGGTTAATGTTTTAGCAATTCTTTGAGATGTATACAAACGAAAATACTGAGAGTGGGACACAAGCCTGCATCCTACTCCAGAAACAAAAACAAACAGAGAACATTTAAGGGAGGCTCAAGCAACGCTCACTGTTTGTTATAGAAAAATTCTCAATCAAATAAACAAATCACAAGGAACACCTTTACATATTCAATGGTAGCATTACAGGTGTTGTACAAGGTGTTTTAAGGTGTCAATGGCTTTTCGATCCATTTGAACAGTGTGTGGATCATCATCAGGACATTTAATTAAGCATGCCTGTGTATTAGTGCCTTAGATTACTGTAATCAATAACATTTGGAGGAGGAAAAAAGGGGTGGGGGAGAAAATCAGAAATAGGGGGTTAAAGGAGGTATGTTTCCATTACGTAACCTTATTAAAAATGACAAGTTTAGAACATCCTTTTGGCGCACCATGCATATATGCGTTACGTTACATGTGCGTAAATTAATCAAAATTGGAATAGCGGTAAAAACAACTTTCGGCGCAGTGACTGGGTGGTCAAAAGACAACTTCCGGCGCAGTGACTTGGTGGTAAATCATTTATGAAAGGTGGCATACAAGTTAGAGCGGTTTCCGGCGCAGTGACTGACGGGTCAAGAGAGTTAAATACCAGATGCTACAATAAGGACTGGTACCTATTGGACATAGTGCATAGAGGTGCAGTGATATAGGAAAATGAGCGAGGTAGAAGGAATCGACCAAGATGAAATGGAGCATGCGTGGCTGTTTATACTAGTGAGTCCGTGATTGGTTGTAGCGTGGGGGGAAAGTGCAGCGCTATTAGGTGAAGACATCGGGAGCCCTTACTTGAAGGTTTAATTGTGGAGGGCCAAGTTAAAGGATTGTGAACCAGGCTCTGCTGAGTGACAGTCCTGGAAGGCGAAAGAGAGCAGGGTAGGTCAGGTTTCTCGTGGCCCGTAAATTAAGTGTACTTGCGTGTGAAGGTCTGTAAGGCTTACCCGCAAAGTCGGGACATGGTAGGTGCCACACACGAGTGGTCACAGGAACGCCTAATTGCGTGAGTGAACTTCGGTTGCTGGATTCGGGGGCGAGGCAGGAGCCACAGGCGTGTGCTATGATGGCGCCATCAACCACCTTGAGAAAAACCTTCAGGACAGACACTACCCGAAAAGGGTAGTAGACAAGGCGAGAAAATGAGCAAGGAATATTAACAGACAGGCCCTCCCCGAAACGAAAAAGAAAGAATCGAGAGAGATCATCACGTGTCTCAATACCTTCATACCCCTGTCCAACAAACTTAAAAACATCATTAGACGGAACTGGATGACCCTGAACATTGACTCATTAAACCTGGAGCAACCACGCTTCGCGTTCAAAAGGACATCTAACCTACGTGATACCCTGGTCAACACACGTTCACTGGCCAAGAAGAAGAACCAACAGAATGCAACTCTCTGAAACCTACCACCAGTCTCAGGGCATTACCCGTGTGGAAACTGCAATGCCTGCTCCACCACTACCCAGACTAAAACACTGACTCTAGACAAATTCGTCTGGGAACAACAAGGACACTCCAATTGCAACACTAAGAACTGTATATACCGTATCACATGCCCATGTGGCCTTAGGTATATCGGAATGACCTCAAGCCCTATCAAGATACGGATAAGCGAACACAAAAGTACCATACGGCGTGACAGGTCAGCCACCAAGATGACTAACCACTACCTAGAGGTAGGCCACAACTGTGACCAGATTACATGGACAGTCCTAGAATCTAGACCCACGTGGAGCATGCACGCCTTTCTACGACAAGAACAAAATTGGGTATTTCGCTTACAGACCCATTTCAAAGGGCTAAACGATGAAATAGCCTGGGTGGAACTGTAACCTTCCACACAATACAAATAATAGTAGCTATGTATGGTACATATGTGCCCCTGACCGCTACCATCAACAGCTCTGTCCACCTTTGAACTTGTTCTCTATTTTACCCCGAATATCTCTCGTACTTGAGCAAACCACTAACTGTTCTCTCTGCTTTACACTTGTGGCTATTCACCAATGCCAGGGACCACAATGGTCCCTAGCGAGCGCATATATTGGGAGTGCACCACTATCATTCAGGGTGGGGATACAATAAGGGCTATTGCAGGTTTTTTTCACCTTTATTCAAGTGTGCCACCTCATGTAACCACTACACCTACATTGGGGGCTAATGCTCCACGTCGTTCATACTGCTTTTATCTCGGGCCCCGAAGAGTCACGATCCCCTAACACACGGACGACTCCTGATACATACGCACCCATGAATCTAGCACACTTCTTATGCACTAATGTTGATTCTCTAACCCGGGGAGCCAACAGGCCACTACATGCGCATCAACGAGCCATTCACATCTCCGGAGCATGTGCGCGCTCTCTCTCAGACACTACCACCTGAGCATGCGCATCTAGATCTGGCAATGACTACGCGCTACACGTATACCAACAGGAAGGAGGAAACGCCTCCGTTCACCATCCAGAAAACTATGAATACTACACGGCTGCCACACTCACTCAATGCAGGCAGTCGCTGGTAGAGGGTAGGTGCTAATGAGCCGGCACCCAACGCAACAGTGAGTAGGAACCACCATTTCGGTGGAGGACTGAACTTAATATACTCTATGCAATGGGTTTTACCAGTCTGTCCTGCCATACCGCAGTTGACTGTTACTGTTATTCTGTCTGCCTTTGGACTCTCTCCCTCGTCTCTAGCCATTAAGGTGCGGGCATCCAGCGGACACTAGCCTTGGGAGACTCTTCCCCTAAATGTGAGGGTAAGCCGGGCCCTGCTTTTTAAGTTGCTTTTACGAGTAAGTTTAAAAAAAATGTATGCTCCGACCCACATATGTAACAATCAAGGATGAAACAATACATAGATGTTCCAGTAATGGTTGCATGGCACACCGACTGTGGGGTTTCGAATTCCGATACTCCCGGGTGTAAGCCGCACCATACGCCACACCTATGATTTTCGTTAAATAAGCAGACCACAACTACGGCGATCATCCTCGGGGGACGAGCGGGGTCCTCGAGCGAAGTAGCCATGCTTTGTGGCCATTCTTGCTGGCATGGCGCATCTGAGGGATCTCCGCTCGTTTCTACGGGGAGATGGCGGACGACTGTTACAAGATATGACGCAGTCACTAGGAGTCTGTACCATCATGTTCAATGTATATTGGTGTACTTGTGTCTTTTCAGACGCCACTCCGTATAAAGTGCAAAGGTTTACCGAGCACTTTTGCCTTGGCACGTCTGATACAAAAAAACTTGTTTGTCTCTCTTTGTTTATCTGTCATCCCCTCTAGGTACCTTTTTGTCTTGGGCATATCTACAAGTCGAGATTTGAACCACTCAGTAGGGAACATAGCCCTGTGGTTACCCCCAAGCCACCTCTCACTTATACGGGTTACCAGCCTCACTTCTGAACCCCATTTTTATGTGCACTACCATCACATCAGTTAGGTCCTGAAGAAACACCAATGATCATTTAGACCATGGGTACTCACAAACTTTCTCTTGGAGGTCGAATTTACAGTGTGGTTTGTGGCTGAAGGCCACACCTGTGGGGGCGGGAGGGGGCGGGGCTAGAGCAACAAAAAAAAACTATGACCATGAGGTTGAACACAGGCCCCTGCAGCGGACGCCTTCGTCCACTGAGCCACCAGACCCAGCATTCACACATCTCTCTCTATCTCTCTCTTGCTCTGTCTCCCTCCCTCCCTCTCTCTCTCTCCCTCCCTCCCTCTCTCTCCCTCCCTCTCTCTATCTCTCTCTCTCCCTCACTCCGTTTGTCTCCCTCACTCTGTCTTCCTCTCTCTCTGTCTCCCTCCCTCTCTGTCTGTCTCCCTCCCCCTCTGACTCCCTCCCTCTGTCTCTCTCCCTCCGTCTCTGTCTCCCTCCCTCTGTCTCTGTCTCCCTCCCTCTGTCTCCGTCTCCCTCCCTCTGTCTCCGTCTCCCTCCCTCTGTCTCCGTCTCCCTCCCTCTGTCTCCGTCTCCCTCCCTCTGTCTCCGTCTCCCTCCCTCTGTCTCCGTCTCCCTCCCTCTATCTCTCTCTCTGTCTCAATCAGTTTGTCTCCCTTTCTCTCTGTCTCCATCCCTCTCTCTCTCTCCCTCTCTCTGTCTCCCTCCCTCTCCCACTGTCTCCCTGTCTGTCTGCCTCTCTCTCTGTCTCTCCCTCCCTCTGTCTTCCCCCCTCTCCCTCCCTCTGTCTTCCTACCTCTGTTGCACTCTGTCTTCCTCCCGCTGTCACCTCACCCGCTGCTCTCACTCCCTCCTGCCCTCCATCACCTCACCCTGCTGTCCTCGTAACCCTCTGTCACCTCACCCCCGCTGAGACAGCTTCCCGGGAACACACACAGCCGCCGTACCCAAGTACTTCACAGGTCTTTTAAAGACCATTCCCTTGTTAATGAGGCTTTGTTGTATTTCACCTCTTCTTAGCGCCCGTGCATCTCCACGCAATCAGAGAGGAGATGCAAGGGTGCTTAGAAGAGGTGAAATACAACAAAGCCTCATTAACAAGTGAATGGTCTTTAAAAGAATCGCCCGGCCCCATAGCTCCACGCTGCTGCAACCGGCGACATAAAGAAACACAGGTATGATGTCTGCAAGGTCCGCGGGCAGCCAAGGAAGGCTTGCCGGGCTGTACTATGAGTACCCGTGATTTAGACAAACCAGGCGTAAAACATGTCGACCTTGTAATAGTTACACGGGCACATTAGGCCTCATAGTAACTCACCCACCTTCGGGTTTTTTAGTCTACCAGGGGTACCACGCGATTAAAGATTCTTCCTGTGGACACTCCTAGGCAATTTTATTTTTGAACATCTTTCACTGCACGCACTTCACTACTTCTACTCCTGGATCCACCCCCACACACCCGCACTCACCTGACGGCTTTTCTCTTAAAAGATCTCCATGAAAGTGACCCTTTGGGGGACCCGTCGGGCATTGCAGCGCCGGCCCGACGAGGAGCAAAAGCCCAATGATGAAGCATGACATCCTTCGGGGTGTGTGAGGGCAACTAAGAGGCAAGACTCGGCCTTCCCCTTCGGGATTGGATACTTGATACTGGGGATGTACCTCTGCCTCTCTCTCTTTCCTCTTACCATCTACTCTACTCTCAATCTTTCTTTTTGTTGAGTGGGTGACACTGCATCCTGATCTCGGAACAGTGTCCCCTATGATTAAACGTTAATTTGTGGAGCACGGACACTGGACCTTAACAAGCTCCTGGTCCCCCCTCTCTCCTTTGTTGACTTTACACATCCTGTACATTCATTTACAAACTTATATAATGTATTGTACATGTAATATGCACGTGTTGATGTAAAGCGCTCTCACACCCTGCATTGGAATGAGAAGGGCTATACAAGAAAAAATAGTGGTACTTTATTATTTCAATGCCTCCTCAGGGGAAGTAAGCTCTCTATAAATGCAATTTGCTTTGTGTAAATACTGGGAAGGACCAACACATCTGATATTCTTACTGTGCATACATATCTCCTAAACAGGGACTGAACAAAGTGAAAAGCTACCTCTCTTAAGTATGTGTGAAGTGCTAACAAGGTGTGAGCCTTTGTTTCCCCTCTGCCTCATTTGCATCAGGTGTGAGGCTCCTGACTGCTCTCAGCCAAGAGACTCGAACAAAAGGAGGCCTGATGACCCCTAAAATTCGGCCTTAAATAAGGAAGCCCAGATTCCGCCTGCACGTTGTTGCAGATGGAAAGCAGACAACGTGCAGGCGCTGCCGAAAGTGTCCCGGTGTGTGGAAATTATACCGGGACGAGTTCAGCACATTATTCACTGGGGCCCACATTCTTGGCAGGGTGGATGCCGTTCACCCTGTGAAAAAAGTGGGTGGACGCCGTCCACCCCCGACTCGTGCCCTGGCACATGTCTCTCGCCAGCACCCCTCAGCCCCACCACCCCCCAACCGCTCGTCACTACGGCCGCCGCGGGGCAGCAAACGCAGGGACCGCCACGAGCGGCCGGGGGGCTAGCTACGCCACTGCCACATTAATCTCTGCACATTGTGACATCTGACATCCAGCGGAGAATATTTTCACGGCTGCACGTCCTTGACCAACACAGTCATGTGTAATGGAAGAGAGCGCCATCCTACTCTTTCAGAACCTGTAACGCCAGTGTATTTAAAGAGAAATATAGAATTTGCAAATCGATTTATAGCCAATATCTGTCCCTTTAGCCTTGCGTTGTAACTTGGGACTGTATATGAAAGCGGCCTTTTACACGTATAAACCCCCTTGGGTTGCATACTTATTTTACTCTGATTAAGGGTCTTAAAGGAACGATCTAGGATTAATGAAGATGAACGAGCGAAAGGGGCATTTGTAGGCCAGAGCATTGTGTCCACTTTTCTCACCACAACCTTGGTCCCTGTTTTATTACATTTAGCAAACTGTAAACGTTTGATCTTTTACTACGTATTAAAAGTCAAGCACTAGGAGACCCACGAAGGCAAAATTCTCTCCTTTAGACGACCTCGAACAGAAATTGTATTAATTTACTTCGAACTCTTATCTTTTGTTTGATAAAGGTCCGTATTTAAAATGCAATTTTATATACTGCAGACTTTTTTTTTTTTAAATAAGGAAAACTTTTTCAAAATTTATAATTGAGCTGGGCCCCAGTTATCATCCCATGTATTTTTATGAATGCAACGACGATTAATTGGCTAGTAACTCAGATTTATGACAATCTACTATCCCCAGTGGTACTATTATTTTTAAAAAGCAAAACAGTACTTCATTAATGTCTGGACGAGATGGTGGGTAAACAAAAACACAAGTTAAAAAAAAGCAAAAGTTGTCCTCAAGATAATTTTTCCCGACCCGGTCAGGGATAGCTTGAAGCTATCATGTTACCCGATGTGGCAGGAAGCTCTAACATGCAATTCCTGGAAGGGTAATTAGACTTCAAAATTAATTAGTTCGTCTGAGTCACACATCATGTTAACTTGAAATTACCCGATGCTGGTTTATTCCAATTTATTTTGACTGCCAATAAATAAAAGTACATTCTACTAATACATGCTTATGCTGCTACAGGGCCCAAAAAGCAGTACAATGTTTGTTCTTGTTACGTCCCCTTGAATGATCAGGTCGAACTGTTGTTTTAGGGACAGTCATTTTTATAAAAGACACCATAAGATGACAGACTTTACTTAGATAGGGCACAAAGGATGGGCATTCAGGCGCTTTTCACAGTTCAACTAAGCAACAGTCTGGAATGGCACTGCTCATGAATTGCTTCTTGAAACAGGAGAAGGGAAGTGGGGTAGTCGAAGATGAGAGTATTAGCACGTAATGCACTTCTAAACTTTGTGGGACTATCATTAACACTTGATTCCGTTTAAAATATTACTCTAAAAGGTTGCTCATTACATCTCTAACTTTTGCTCCCGAATTCTCCAGGATTATAGAACACAATTTCAATGGGCACCAACTACTTCACGGAGATGTTAAAAGTGTACTGATTATACATCACACGGAATGTCTGAGAGTCATTATGCGTGACTCGAGCTGTGAATCAAATAACAGAATATCCAAAGTATGACACTTTCAATGACGCTGCACTGCTAGTTTTATAGCCCTTTGTGCAGACTGGAATAAGATGCACCAGCTGTTTATTGCTACACTAATACAGCAGCAACACTCAGAAACTGAAAATGAATGGAGGCATACCTTTTGTATACAAGTAGAAAGCAGCATTTCTATTTTGCACCAATTTTAAGAATACATCAACATATATTTGAAATAGGGAATACAAAAAGTAACAAGAATTAGCAAAGCGAATAGGTCTTGCCTTTGCAAGGTGGAGCCATGGTTCCTTTTTGTCTTTTTTTTACAGCAAGCACATGCCACAAAACTGAAAAAAAAACAGGAAAGAAAAGAAAAAATGTCGTCGCCCAAATGTGGCTGACAAATGCTTGGAATTTAAAATGTAAATTAATAAAAAATAATCATTGCAGATCTCTGGTGTTGCCTCACAAGCCGAACCGCACTCTGCATTATAAATCTTTCCACCGTCCCCAGGAGTGAGGAGAACCGGTCAAGGGGGCCAGTCCTTCTCCTACCCGGGTCCTAAGCTGTGAAACACTTTGCCAGTCTCTTTGAGATCGTTCAGAACATTCTAGGCTTTTCGAAAGCGGTTAAAAACCTGGCTTTTCTGAGATGTGCATGGCGTCAGATAGGTCTTGAAATATTTAGCACTGGGAAACCCTTTATGGGTAACCATGTGCTCTATAAATCTTCAATAAAAATAATAATATAATTGTAATTGAACATGGCAGTAGCTTTTTTGCAGGCAGGTGTACTTAGAGCAAGTATAGCAACTATGTTCAGCTTTAAAGCACGACAGAAAGCTATGATGGCGCAAAGAACAGGAACAGTTGGCTTTGAATTGCAGCAACCTATAACCTTAGTTTAAACATACCGGAATAAAAATAAGGCTAAAGAATAGAAAGAAAAAAGCATTAGCAATGTACGCGTGAGTCCCCCAGCCCAGGCATGCAGGTGCACTACTCTTTTTTGGCATATGTGCACTTTTGATTAGGAAGAAATGCCATCCATCACACTTCAAGACAGCCAATGGTTGAAGTGGGCTAGCTCACTGCCCTATGCTCTATGCAGTGGTGGGTGGAAGCAAAATGAGCTGAACAAACCAATGGACAGAGGGCTGACCAAACCCCTCTATGTATGTATTTTTTAATTTATGTTTTTAAAAAAAAATTAAATGAGGCTGGCAAGACAGCTAAAGTTGTCTCTAGACCACACCTGAAATGGCAAAGCATTTGATGTCCAACTGTGCTAGAGGCGGTTCGCAGAGGATAGTAAGTGTAAATGTTTTAAAGCTTTGTGATGGTAGGGAAGACTTCAGGCAAAGTCAACTTCTTTTGTTATATGCTCCCATAGGCTATAAAACAGAAGGGCGGTCTGAGCATGGTATGGAATATCACTGAAAATGTTAGCTAGTCTGGAATATGTTCTCCCTCTTAACTATGCATACACAAATGTGTTTATCATGTACACATGAACACCAGTCCCCAGATACACCTACATGTTCCCTTCTACAAGATGAACCTCTGGGTCCCCCATTAAACCGTTGTCTTTCCTTCTTTCAACCACTGACTTTCTTCCTACAGCCTTTTTCAGCCACTGGATGAGACTTTGTCAATCATGTCTTGACTCAGCACGGACGCATATTCAACTCTCTCCTGCTACTGCTGGCTGTTTGTATGCATCATTCTACCGCTACTCTAGCGGTAAAGAGCCACTGAAGGATCGAGCCAGATGCCTGGCTCTGGCTGAGCATCTGGTCCTCTTGAAACACTGAACAAAGCCTTTGTGGGGCTTCTGTTGCTTCTCAAAGAATGAATGACTAAGAATTACCCTTTTATGTAAGAGGAGACAGAGATGCTACACATCCAGTGGCTGAATTGGACAACGTGAAATTAGGAAACTTGAGATCCATCTTTGCTTGGTGCTTGACCAAACTCAGTGCTCTTAGGCAATTACTTTTATTTCCCTGTAACTCTTTTTCCTCTATCGTCACATCTGAATGCACCTTGAAATACATCAGTTCAGTATGTTACCTTTATGAAAACCTCTCTTTTACATGTTTACATTGGCTTTAATATCGCTCCACCTATAACAACAAGCTAGGTCAGTACTCTGGCAACTGACTTGCTTCTTGGTTCACTAATGTCATCATTATCACGGTGGTACCACTTCTATTAAACTACATTTAATGCAGATATACACTTTAATGTACTATAATAAAAAGCATATAAAAATATGCTTTTCAGAATTTTGCAGAGTCTTGATAATATTTTACATGGCGCTTGCTGCACTATTTATCTGCTAAATATGTAGGTGGCTGGACTTGTATTGTGGCTTTTAGAGCCAAGTAAGACTCTTTGCTCCACTCTCCTATTAATTTCCTGACTTGCTGACTTCTAATCCACTGCAGTGCGTGGAATGTAATGGAGTGAATTCTTTAGAACTATATTCATCTCTGTCCACTAGTGCTGGCCCATTCCGTGTGTCTCGCACTGTTAACCCGACCTTCCCTCCTTGCCCTGTGTGCTTCACATTCTCAAGTCCATTGCCCTTTCATACCTCCCTTCTGCCCCTACCTCCATCCCCTTTTATCCAACGTTTCGCCCTACAGTCATGTGTGCAAGCATGTAAGCAAACACTTTCAAGAACTGCCTCGGAAGCACAAGATATATCTGATGTACAAGATACATGTGATGGGTGCCACAGTGAACCTCACTGTACGCTGGTGCTGTCCTGGCTCAGAGATCTACATACACCCGAACAGTACCTGCCAACAACAGTATTTTTTCCATGTTGTCTGCCTTCCAAGCACACAATTATAACAGTGGCAGGAAGAACCTGTCACATCACAAAGCCCGACAATGCAGTGAAAGAACTGAGTACTAATGGAGCACACACAAGTGCGTCTGTTACATACATGCCAAAAGACCAGATTCAGAGGGGAAACTCCTGTTTTTTTAAAGCCAAAAATGGCTTTATTTTCGCTCTCATGCCTAAAATTGTCTTTACCTCAATAGAAATCAATTGGGAAAATACATTCCCCCGATTTTGTTTTCAAAATCTGCCACATGAGAGGTTCAAAATGTTGGAATGCATGCTGTTATATAAAGTTATGTTATGAGAACCTGTAAAACACACTATCACTTGGGTGGGTATTCTGGCGCTGAGCAGATGAGTGACTAGCCTTGCCACGGGCAGGGGGGTGATTAATCGAAGAGCTAAGTCTTCTGCTCCCTGCAGGATTCCAGAAGAGAGGAGGAGGCTCTGATGTGTAGTGGGAGATAGGTCCATGCTTTGGAAGCATGATTCTATTGCACCGCTTTAGAGGGTAAAAATTCAGTACAGGGCAGCTCCAGCCCCTTGGTATTCAGAAACGCTTAAGAGAGAAAAGGCCATTTTTGAACTAATGAAAGAAAATGGAAGTATTCAAAATCAGAGTTAGAAAAATCGCTCTATCAAGTTGCACATAGAGCTTATTTAAAAAGCTGCAACACAGCTAGAAGAGCACATCTAGGTGCCCGTATTACGGAAACAAAGAACTCCTCCAAGGAGCTCTTTAAGATTCTTAAGGAGTTCACTAACCCAAGGGCCAATAACTCGGTACCTCTGCCCACACAAGAGTTATGTGAGGACCTTGCTAGCCATTTTATTCAAAAGATTGATAACAGTTATTGCTCCTTCGGTCCGGAGGAGGTTCATTACGAGGGAGCCTTCCCCCAGGAAAACCCTTGTTCTCCGAGCCTAGAATCTTTCCCTGCTATCACTGGTGAGCAAGTGGATTCCTTACTAGCTCAGGTGAAATCTGGATCTCCATTAGACCCGGTTCCGCCTGTCGTTATGTCAGAACTTACTCCGGTCTTAACCGATGTGCTGACTGAAGTCTGTAACATCTTGTTAGCTACAACCACATTTCCTAGTAAGTGGAAAAACGCACTTATCAAACCTTTGCTGAAAAAGGGACTAGCAAATCCTATTTATCTACAAAACTAAAGGCCGATTTCCCTCCTCCCTTGCAGCTCAAAGATCATGGAGACATTAATCAATCGTCACCTCTCTGGCTATTTGGAACAGAATAACCTACTGGATTCATCCCAGTCGGGTTTCCATGCTTGTTATAGCACTGAGGCCGCATTGTTGGAAGTCACTGACACCATAAGGATGTCACTGGACAATGAGACCCCGTCGATGCTAGTTCTCCTCGATCTGTCGGCAGCCTTTGACACCACCTCTCATCGCATCCTCCTGGATAAGCTTCCAGAGAATTGTTGTCAGAGGCATGGCCTTTAAATGGATACAAAGTTATTTGACCGACAGAACACAATGTGTCCAGCTGGATTCCTTTGTGTCACAGACCACTCTGTGGATAAGGGGGTCCCGCAGGGTTCCATCTGGAGTCCCACCTTGTTTAATATATATGTGGGCCCTCTGGCCTCAATTAATAGAAGCTGCGGGTTCGAGACTATCGCGGATGCAGATGACACGCAGTTGATAGTCCCTATAGAGGCGGACCCTGCAGTGACCAAAGCTAAGTTTAAAAACTGTATGTCAAATATAGCCATACGGATGAAGAAGAACTTTCTTCAGCTTAATTCCATCAAAACAGAGATACTGCTGTTTGGTTAAGCTGAGGAACTGTGGACCTCAGAATGGTGGCCATCAGAAC
This sequence comes from Triturus cristatus, assembly GCF_964204655.1. NCBI lineage: Eukaryota > Metazoa > Chordata > Amphibia > Caudata > Salamandridae > Triturus > Triturus cristatus. The sequence goes on from NC_140585.1 coordinate 357,962,694, forward strand.
TAGGAGAGGAGCCCCCACCAAAAAAATGGGCTAAAAACTTAGGCATTGGAATTGACAAACTCTCTATGGAGGAACAGGTGAATACGTTGTCAGGCACCTGCCTTGGAATAATGCGAATGCTTAGAAAGATCTTCCCTTGGATCCCTCTTATGGCAAGGAAAACCCTCATTCAGTCGCTCTTGGTTAGTAGACTAGATTATGGTAATTCTTTGCTGGTCGGAATAAGGGAAGTCCTATTATCAAAATTGCAAGTGGTGCAGCCCGCCTTGCCCTTAATAAACCAGCACGCACCCCATCTCTACCTCCTACGTCAACTGCCCTGGCTTCCTATTAAAAAACAAGCAGTCTTCAAGCGTCTATGTACTGTCTTTAAGTCCCTTCATGGGACGGGCCATTCTTACCTTAAGAAACTTGAACTGTATCTACCCGTGCGTCAGTTGAGATCTAGCAATCGTAATTTGCTCTGCATGCTGAGATTCAGGAAAGCCAAAATGGGCGGTCGGGCCGTTTCTCACCTAGCCCCCCGTCCATTGGAATAGTTTCCCTGATGAGATCCGTGCCTGCCTCCAACCTGTCTCGATTTAAGAAACTGCTTAAGACTTGGCTGTTTTAAGAGCCTTCTGCTCTTTAGGTGACTTCTTCTCAGGTGCCAAGAGATCCCCATGGGGATGATTCATTGCGCAGTATAAATGAGTATAATAATAATAATAATGTAGGGTAAGGCCTGTACTCTTGATCTGTTTTTGTGAATACGTGGGATGTGTGCGAGTAGGAGTCTAATAAGACGTAGTGCACCAGAGGCAAGTATAATTTTTAAGTAAGTGTGTAGGAATACAGGAGAGCAGCCAGCAACTGCCACAGCCAACTCAACTGGCTCTTTCCTCGCTCCTATCACCTTGGAAACACCAAACTTCCTAAGCAGACCACAGCACACCTTCTCCCTCACAACATTTCAGAACAAAATACATGTGGCATAAGAACATTACATTATAGAATTATATAAATGAAACCTAATCACATGCACAACTAAAGCATAAATAGGTCAAATTAAATAATGTTGAAATCATAAACAAAAACAAACAAATAATTACTGACAAGCAAAATACACTAGAACAGTGGAAAGTGACAAGGATAACAAGGAAGATTTTTTTTTCTTTACTTCTGCAGAAGCGACTTTGGAATAATGCAGGGAAAAGTACAGAAGGTAGGTAACCCATTCCTAATTTAGGAACGGAATACAAATGGTGCACAAGATAACAATCAACTGTACACAATAAAATTATACTCAAAAAGGAGAAGGAGTACCAGGAGCTTAATTAATGTCTAGTGCCTGTGCTTCCAAATACTGAAACAATATAAATAAAGGGCCACTGTTCCTAAGAAAAGACAGAGGAAGTCGTTTTAGAGAGATAGGAAGGCAAGTCATAGTGACTTTTACTTGGCGCCCTCACACATCCCTAGGGATGTCATGCTTCATCATAGGGCGGTGCTCCTCTTAGGGCCGGTGCTGCAATGCCCTAAGGGTCCCCCAAAGGGTCGCTTTGTCGGAGATCTTTTTGTTTTCACGCCGTATGATGAGTGTGAGGTAGTGCTCATGCAGTGATAGGCGAGTTAAAAATGACTAGAGGGTATCTGTAGTGAGCAGATTTAATGAAAGAGATCCCTCTGTCACGGTTAAAAAACCCAACTGTTAGCAGCTGCTCAAGGGTGATGATGGTCTTCAGTAGCTGTGAGATACTGTGTAAGTGGAAAGTGTTATGTCGACATGTTTTGTGCTCTTGATGGTACCAGGAGGAGATCACTAGCGTTTTTCAGGACCAAAAGGAAGTAAGATACAATAAAAAGGTGTTGGAGATGGCCTCATCAATTGAAGTAGTGCCACCAGAGGCACCTACAAGATGGTTCAATCTAAAACGACAAGAGGGAGAGGGGTAGGGGCGAAAAAACAAACAGACAGTACAGAAATTAGTCATGTCTTTGGTGTATAAGAACAAGTTACTTACCTTCGGTAACGATGCATCTGTAAGAGACATATGTAGTTATAGATTCTTTACCTGTAGAATTACCCCCAGGTGTCAGACTGGATCCGGAGATTTTTTCTTTAGCAGTACCCCTGCAGGTCGGTAGGTAGTGTTGGTCGACTGTGCATCCGTTGTCGGTGTTGTATTCGCCGAGATGACAGCGGGGTGACTAGTTAGACAGTACCCTGCGCGCTGACATCAGTTCGGACACGACTTTCCACTCCAGATGCGCAGAGCCATTCAAGACACTCTGGTGCACATAACTAGGGTCCTGGAAGGGAGTCCCTAGCCCTAGAAGTCTGTTCGCAGAACGGGGAGGATGGGTGGGGGGTAAGGAATCTATAACTACATATGTATTTTACAGATACATCATTACCGAAGTTAAGTAACGTTGTCATCTGAAAGAGACTGTAGTTATAGATTCCTTATCTGTACAATAGATACTCCAGCAATGCCAACCCCGGAGGTGGGTCTACGAACCAAGTTTACACCAGAAAGTCCTGGAGAACAGAGCGGCCGAATTAGCCTTTTCTCCGGACTTGGCTGTCTGGGCAATAATGTTTGGTGAACGTGTGCAGAGATGCCCACATGGCCGCATGACAGATGTCAAAGAGTGGGACTCCACACCCCAAGGCAGTAGTAACTGCCGTTGCTCTGGTGGAGTGGGCTTGCAGTCCACTGGGTCTTCCTTCTTTGCCAAGCAGTAGCAGATTTTAATGCATAGGACAACCCATCGAGAGATGGGGCGTTTTTGTACAGCCTGAACTTTCTTGGCCCCCACATATCCAACAAAGAGTTGATCGTCCACCCGGAAATCTTTTGTGCGGTCGAGATAGAAAGACAGCGCACAATTTGGGTCCAGACGGTGGAGTCTCTCCTCCGACTTGGAAGGGTGCGGAGGTGGGAATAAGGTGGGCAAAGTGATGGTCTGTCCTATATGGAAAGAGGTAACCACTTTGGGAAGAAAAGAGGGACTTGTTTGAGAACTGTTTTGTCTGGGTAAACAGCAAGAAAAGGAGGTTCTGAAGGCAAAGACTGATGCTCACTCACCCTGTGAACAGAGGTGATGGCAACAAAGAGAGCTGCTTTCAGAGTGAGGAACCTGAGAGGACAGTTGTGAAGAGGCTCGAAGGAAGAGCACATTAGATAGATTAAGACCAGGTTCAAGTCCCTCTGGGGCATTATGAATGGAGAAGGAGGAAAGAGGTGAGTAATGCCCTTTAGAAATCTATTTACAATAGGGGACTTGAAAAGAGAAGGCTGATCAGGAAGGCGAAAAAAGGCAGATCTGGCTGAAATGTAGCCTTCAAGAGTGCCCAGGGCAGAGCTCTGCTGGGCCAAAGAATGTATATACAAGGGAACCTCCAAATGAAGGGGCAGAAAGGGGATCCACAGCCTTAGCTGTGCACCATGCCATAAACTTGTTCCATCTGCAGGCGTATACGGTTTTAGTGGAGGGACAACTGGCTGCCAAGATGACATTACAAACTTCAGGAGGAAGGTCAAAAGCTGTCAACTGTCGCCGCTAAATTTCCACACAAGGAGGTGGAAGCTGGACAGGTTTGGGTGGAGGACCATCCCATGCTGCTGCGACAAAAGATCCTCCTGAAGAGTCAGTTTGATCGGAGGATCGCTGGCCATGCGCAAGAGCTCAGGGTACCAGACTCTTCGTGCCCAATCCGGAACCACAAGAATGACTTCGGCCCAGTCGTGCTTTATCTTCTTCAGCACTCTGGACAGAAGTGGTAAAGGCGGAAAGGCGTACAGGAGGCCGCAATTCCACTTGTGACGAAAAGCGTGGCTGAGCGAGTGCCACCATGGAAACTCCAATGCGCAGAAGTCCTGACACTGCCCGTACTCTTTGGTGGCGAACAGATCTAACCAAAGCTCTCCCCACTGCTGAACGAGATCTTGTACCACCTCAGAGTGAAGATGCTATTCGTGATGCATCATGCACCGACGGCTGACTTTGTCCAGCCTGGCGTACAGAGAACCTGCCAGGTGTTGAACCACTAGGGATATGCCCTGATGTTCCAGTCAAGTCCAAAACCAAAGAGCCTCCTGACATAGGGTCCACAACCCCACCCTGCCCTGTTTGTTGTAGTACCACATGTCAGTGGTGTTGTCTACGAACACATGCACTACTCTTCCCTTGACAGAAGGAAGGAATGCCTTCAGTGTAAGATGGATCACCTGGAGCTCCAAAAGGTTGATGTGGAGACCCGACTCCGCCGGAGTCCAGAGAACCCTGATCTCCGCCTCTCCCAGGTGACCACCCCATCCCAGAAGTGACTCACCCATCACTACTATCAATTCTGGTTGGGGAAGGGAGAGGGATCTGTCGTTGACCCAATCCAGGTTCTTGAGCTACCACTGCCACTGACGTGCAGTCCCCTCTGAGATCTGGACGACGTTGGAAAGATTCCCCTGAAGCTGCGCTCACTGGAACTTCAGGTCCCACTGCAGAGCCCGCATATGCCACCTGGCATGATCCACCAGCAGGAGGCCTTGAGGCCCAGCAGCCTCAGAGTCACTCTCACCGAAATCCGGGATAGAGGCTGAAACATCGGTATCATACCCCCGAATATTCCGGACTCCGGATCTGGAGGATAGGCCCGAAACTGCACTGTATCCATAACTGCCCCATGAAAAGGATCTTCTGAGAGGGAATCAGGTGTGACTTCGGCACGTTGATAGTGAACCCTAGCGAGTGCAGGAGGTCCGCCGTAGTCTGGAAAAGGGAGATAGCCTAGGGCGAGCCCGCCTTCAACCGCCAGTCGTCAAGATAGGGGAAGACTGGAACCCCTGATCTGCGCAGATGAGCTGCGACCACTGCCATCACTTTCTTGAACACCCGAGGGGTACTGGTAAGGCCAAAGGGGAGCAGGGTGAACTGAAAACCGTAGCTAACGCCTGTGGGCTGACAGGACGGGGATATGGAAATATGCGTTCTTCAAGTACCACTCTACCATCCAGTCTCCGGGGTCTAGAGCAGACAGGACCTGTACCAACGTGAGCATCTTGAACTTCTCCTTCCGGAGGAAGCAGTTGTGGGCCCTGAGGACTAAGGTCTGACGCAGGCCTTTGTCCTCCTTGGGGACCAGAAAGTAGTGGGAATAGCAACCGCGACCTACTTCTGGCACAGGGACCCTTTCGATAGCTCCCTTGGCCAAAAGAGCTACAACTTCCTGGCGGAGAAGGCCCGAGTGATCCTCCGATATGCGATGGAAGGATGGTGGCATGGAAGGAGAGGTAGCCTCGAAGGGGAGGGAGTAGCCCCTTCGGACTAACTGCGAAACACAGCTGTCCGAAGTGATGTTTGGCAGTGGGGAGGTGATGGCGAATCCTGCCGCCCACTGGCCTCTGGTGGCCCTGAAAGGTCGGACAAGGAGGGTTTGGAGGCTGCTGCAGGGGGTTTGTGGGTGGACTGGCCAGCCCGCTCGCCCCCAGACCCGCGTCGCTGGGTCCCATGTCCGAGGCCATGCAGAGGTTGGGTAGCTTGCACGGACCGGTGGCAGGACTGCAAACTTAGTGGGGCGCCCCTGCGGTAGCCACAAAAGTGGCGAAAAGCAGACTGCGTGGGACGTGAGGTTGCCGCGAGGCCCTAGGATCTGGCCGTAGCCCTTGAATACTTGAAGCGTTTGAGCGCTGAGTCTGCCTTGTCACCGAAAAGGTGACGGCCATCAAAGGGCATGTCCAGTAAGGTGGATTGGACATCCGCAGGGAAACCAGACATCCTCAACCAGGCGTAGCGCCTCAAGGCTACTGACATGGAAACCGTTCTGCCCAGAAAGTCGGCAGCATCCAGCCCACATCGGATGGTGAACTTAGCTGCATCTCTACCTTCCGCCACTGAGCGGGTGAGAACAGTGCGGGCCTCCTCCGGGCACTGTGGCAGCACTTGGGCATCCGTGTCCCACACCGTATGGGTATAGCGGCCCAAGAGGCATGCGGTGTTCGCCGACGGCAGCGCTAAGCTTCCCAACGTGGTCCAGCTCCTTGGATTCCGTATCTGGGGAAGCAGTAGGGAATACGCCCTTAGAGGACGAGGCTTGGACCACCAAGCTCTTGGGGGTTGAGTGTTGGGAGAGGAAAAGTGGGTCGCCCAGGCCCTGGCGTCGGACAATCATTCTGTCCACAGGAGCCCTTGCGCTGGGCTTGGACCAAGTGAACAAAGGACGTTGGTGAGGGCTTCATTAAAATGCAGAAGGGGCTCCGAACAGGCCGCTGCCGGTTGAAGCACCTCTGTCAGGAGGTTAGTCCTCACTGTCACCAGAGGAAGCTCAAGGCCCAAGGCCTCAGACGCCCTACGAAACCCCACTGCGTAGGAAGCTCCGTCCTCCATAGCCACGGTAAGGGGTGAGAGCATTCCAAGTTCTGGGGAGGTATCCAAACCACTGGCATCACCCAATTCCTCTCGACATCTTGGAAGATGAATGGTGGTGGTGGCTCTGCGACCGGTCCCGAGACCTTCCTCTCGACTGGGACCTCGAGCGGTGCAGAGCAGACTGCGGGGCCTCCAAAAGCTTTCGGAACCGCTCCTGCAAAGACTTTGGGTCGTGGTCGCGCTTCTGGCACCAGAGGTAAACGACGTGAGGATCCGTGACGGACATCAGCTTGTGACAGGAATCACAAGGCTTGAATACGGTTCAGCGTAGGGACATCCCTCGGGCACCAGGAGTCGAAGACTCGAAAAAGGCGTTGACAAAAAGTAAAAAAACGTTAGTGAAAATTGACTAAGGGGCAAGCACGCTCCGGATCTGCGCTAGGCTCGCTCGGAAAAAGAAAGAACTGACGTCATCGCGCAGGGGCAGCGTCTAAATAGACACCGCAATGTCATCCTGGCAAACACGACGCAGAAGACGGACGCAGAGTTGACCGACACCACCTACCGACGCGCAGGGGTACTGCTAAAGAAAAAATCTCCAAATCCAGTTGGACGCCTGATTCCACAGGTAAGGAATCTATAAACACAGTCTCTTTCAGATATATTAGTACACCAAGATGGTCCTTGTAAGGTGGACCATGTCAATGTCCTCAACGTTATGGACCATAGTCAAAACATAGATATAAACAATGGTGAGGTGGGCAAAAAACTGTAAAGCAGGTCTAGGCGTGTGGCCCCAGTTCGAGTGCGCAGAGAAAGATGTGGGCAGGATGCTGCCCGGTCTTGTATTTCTCAGCTACAGGAAGTGGCTCTGGGAGTGTCGGGTGCGACGCAGCAGTCACATGGTACACGGCAGCCATCTGGAGCATGTTCGGTAGATCTCCAAGTGGAAAATATGGCCGCCATCTTGGAACTGTAAGAAAGCTAGTGATGTACACAGAAAAGGCTATGAAGGAGAGTAGTAAGGAAACTAAAGAATGGAGGCGTCTAAGTGCACAACGTTGGGGGTGTGCAAAGTGTATTATAAACTCCGCAATTGGAGAATGTAAAAATGTGTAATGTCTGCTGAATGGCAGCATGGATCAGTTAATAAAAGATACAGTAATGCAGAGAGACGGAAAGGGGGAGCCATTAAGGGAACGAAAACCAGAGTACAAATAGTGAGCTAAATATGTCAGGGTCTCATGAAGGACGGAGACCTGATCTATGACATTAAAGGGGGAACAGCGCCCAGGAATGACTGAGGTGTGTTGGCACATGTTCTACGGAACACATGAGTATACAACTTAGTAGAAGTATTGCAATATCTTTGTGTAGAATGGGAGGTGATATACAGGGAATTGAGGCAAATCACAGGACAGATAGGGATGGTGTGCCGGAACGAAAGGTGTTATCGAAGTTCGATCCAGGGTATATCATCATTTAGGCCATTGGTATGTGTGTGAAGGCGGAACACCCAACGTTGCTCTTTTCTAAGTAGGGTAGTAGCACTCCAGGTTGGGTTGTCCTCAAAAATTGTCCATGTCAGATGATCAGTGGTATGTCGGGACTCAATATAATGGTTGCACATTTTGGTAGCGCTGCGACTGCAGCGGATGTTGCTTTTGTGCTCACGGATTCTAGTTTTGATTGGTGGTGTTGTTATGTAGGTTACATGGACTCGTAATGAAGTAGACACAGTTTTTTGTTGCATGGTCCTCTGGGTGCGCGGTCTAGTGTGTACCAGGAGATCCCTGAGATTTTGGGTCTTCTTAAAGGCATATCTGGGACATTCCAAGTTCAGTTCCCCTGTGTTGACAATCTTCCAGTGTTTTAGAATGATGTTCTTTATCTTATTGGAAATCGGGGTGAATGTAGTCACACAGGTTATAGTTTCGTCTTTGGGTTTAGGAAAGATTTCCAATAAGGCTTCGCAGTGATTGTTGCGTGCTCGCTTATTGGCAGTTCTGATTACTTTGGTAGGATAATGTCTGGCTTTGAGATTTTTACTCAAATCGTCAGCTTGTTGGTCGTAATCACTTATATTATATAAATATATATGATAAAATCATGACATTTTTCGGGAACCAGTCTACTTCACTGAGAAATTCTACAACCTCTTGCAAATCGTACTCCCTAGTCAATCACACCTTCCTCATTCATTTCATGTGAAAAACAACCCCCTCTCCTGTCAATGATAGGACCTCCACATTCCATCTCATGTGTTACGGAAATCCTGTCCTTATTCCACCACTTCTCGTCCTCTAATCTCACCACACTCTTTTTCACCTCCATCACCTTCTTAGGCCCTGAACACCTAGACACACCCTGGGACAAAATCCTCAGAATTTTAATTCTAACAAAATCACCCACAGACACTTTGACACCCCTTCCGCTCTTTCCAACATACTTGTTTTGTGCCAGCAATCTCTTATTCCAAAATGTCTTTTACCTTGGACCTAGTAGTAGAAAATCTCTGCATCCACTGCCGCAACATTTTAGATGAAGGAATTCTGCCTCTTAGCAACCTGAAAGCAGACACTGCAGTGTCAGCATTGGGAGTTTTCCTAACAGCCCACAACAATTTCCTCAGTTCTACGATACAATTCAACCCATTTGCTTTGGCTAACTGTACATTATCCTTAATGATTCTGTTAAACCTCTCGACAAGAACATTACTTCTAGGATGGTATAATCAGACCCGCCAGGAAATTGCAGTATAGATTTGCAAATTTAGCGGCACATAAATTGAAAATTAGCGGCACAAAAGTGAAACTTTTGCAGCTATTTTGCACCACAGTTTTTTTTACTCATAGTCATTCATTTTCAGCCTTAAATAAATGGAACCTGTTTAGCAGAGTAGTCCACTTTGAAATAGGCATTTAAAGTTTCTGTAGCTCTACGGAACAACAGCTCCAATCCTAACCTCATTGGTGGTGGGTGTATTTCTCCCTGGGATGTTCTAGCGTCCATGTATGCAGCCCTGTCACGGCACCACTTTCACCACTCCCTCTCTGGTTTCAGTCACGAAGACCCCTTTGCTCCCTGGTTTTAGTCGTACAGCCCCCTTTGCTCCCTGGTTTTAGTCAAACAGCCCCCATCGCTCCCTGGTTTTAGTCACACAGCCCCCTTCGCTCCCTGGTTTTAGTCACACAGCCCCCTCCGCTCCCTGGTTTTAGTAGCACAGCCCCATTCGCTCCCTGGTTTTAGTCACACAGCCCCCTTCGCTCCCGGTTTTAGTCACACAGCCCCCTCTCATGTTGTGTGCACGGACTCCCTGTTCCCTTCCATGCCTGGTCTGGGATCTCTTCCATGGCCGTGAATGCTTTACAGAGTCTCTCAGACCCCCCCTCCCCCCCCCCCCAGATGCTAAGAGGCTGTGAGGGGGATCGAGCAGGCAGATTCAGAAGTTTGCAACTTTCCCCGTACCCACCACAGATGGGCAGTGAAAACCAACACCCCACTGCACCACATGCTCCTTGCAAGACCCTGGCACCCCCTCGGACTACTCCTTGCTGATGCTTACCTGATTCCATTGTTTAATGTTGTTGCAGACTGTCCCTTGAGTAGTTTTGTTGTGAACATCTGGGAACCAAGCAATGTGAAATCACAAGGCTACCAATTACAACATAAAGAAACTAATCTAGTTTACGTAAAAATTGAAAACCCAGTCTGTAACCAATCATTTGTGAGACAATACTCTTTGATGGAATAAAAAATAAAGAATAAAATATAAACTTCACTAACACAACTTTTGGAAGATTTGAGCTCAATAGACCTTGTTGAATTTTTGAAGTCCTTTACCCAAAACATTCTTTATGCTCTTAAGTGTAAAGAAGGACATAAATGGAAACCGGGCGCAATAGAGAAGCTCTTTTGGTATTGGAATTATTGTAACAGATTTATCTACCTTCATCACCTGGGGGATTTGAATTTGAGATGTGTGTTAACCAAGGACGCAAGTTATCCTAAATGCATATCCATTCTGTGCCTCTCAGTCTAGATTACCCTGAAGATATTTCTTTTTCCAGCAAGCACACACGCAGAACACCACGCTTCCTAGAAAGAGGGGATGCACAGAAGTGGCGATAAAATGCCAACAGCTATGTGGATTACCTCAGCCTTCAGAGACACTTACTGATTGCAGACGTCTCAGTTTCAGTGAAAGCTATCCTCACGTGCTTCCGCCTTCTATCATCCTGCTAATCTCCGGTCTGGATGAGCATATCGATTGTCTGCCGCTAATGTTTATTTAAGCAAAAGACACACAATTGATGGACTTAATGCAGAACAAATCAAAACATTCACCTCCAGGCAAGAGATCTGGGCTAAATCCATCACTCGTTTGCTCACCATGCCACCCCAGTTTAGACCTGGCCATATGCAAATCAGTCTTGACCCTGTGCCTCATGGGAACAGTTCAGCCCGAACTGCCAAGCCAGGTCCATCCTGGACCGGAAACAAGCATCCTAAGACCGGTTTCGGGGTTTCAACCCTCATCAACCATGATAGCTTGATTCCAGTGGCACAGTGAACCCAGGACTGGGCATACCAGGCGCAGCTATGGCGAGAAAGGAAAAGACACACAATTGATGGACGGAATGCAGAACAAATCAAAACATTCACGACCAGTCAAGAGATCTGGGTTAAATCCATCATTCTTTTGCTCAGCATGCCACCCCAGTTTAGACCTGGCCATATGCAAACCAGTCTTGGGATTTAGGCCCAGATCTCTGTACTGGGGTGAATGTATGATATTGTTCTGCATTCTGTCCATCAATTCTTTTTTTTGCATTTGTCACCCTGAGTGGGTCGGGTATGCCCAGACATGGGTCCCGTGCTCTGCACACCACTGGAGTCAAGCTATCTTGGCTGATGTGGGCTGAAAGCCCGAAACCAGTCCTAGGATGCTTGTTTCCAGTCCAGGGAGGACGTGGCCTGGCAGTTCGGGCTAGACTGTTCCCATTGGGCGCAGGGTCAAGACTGATTGGCATATGGCTGGGTCCAAACTGGAATGGCATGGTGAGCAAAAAAAACGATGGATTTTGGCCCAGATGTCTGTACTGGGGTCAATGCATGACATTGTTCTGCATTCTGTCCATCAATTGTTCTTTTTGCATATGTCACCCTGAGTGGGACGGGTATGCCCAGACGTGGGTCCCGTGCTCTCCATGCCACTGGAGTCAAGCTATCCTGGCTGATAAGGGCTGAAAGCCCGAAATCGGTCCTAGGATGCTTGTTTCCAGTCCAGGTAAAGCTGTCTTTACACTATTCGAGCAGTAGAACCCTAATACTGCATCGGCTCATCCTGCATGCACTGCTAACCGCGCTGGATTTGGAGGAGGAGCCACGTCATTGCTGCCATTGCTGCCGCTCGCGGCTTGAATCGCGGCTTGGTTGCCGGCTCCGCAGCCTCTATCCCGCTACGATCTGCGGCGATCCCCTGCGGTCTGTCCGCCTGCACCTCGAGAGCCTGAGCCTGAGACAGAGTCCCGACCCGACCCGACCGCCCGACTGGGCTGAGACCCGCAGCTCCACGCCGTCACGCCGCCACCCGAAGCCGGTGTCTCTTCCCCTGTTGCGGCAGGATCAGAGACTGTATGACTGGTGGCTGCGGAGGCTAAGCTGAGGAAACTGCGGCGGTGAGAGGTGGAGGGGGCTTGTGAGCAGTGGGGGTCACGGAGCGGCCGGGTACCTGGACCCCCGCAAAGCAAACGGCAGGATTTACCCCACATAACCTGGTCTGGAACTGTGGGCAAAACCGTTTTTGCGAACTAAGCTTCCAAGGAGGTGTTTCAGTTCTGGTTTCCAGTCTTCCTGGTCCCGGCCGATTTCACCGTCCGATTTCCTGAAAAAAAATCAAGCACTTAACAATGAGCTGCTAGCTATCGGTAAAGTACTGCAAAAGAAAGAACTTAAGGCAGGAAACCGCGGCGGTGCACGTACAAAGTGGCATTGAATGTCAGAAGCTGCATGACTGCGCTGCCGCCAGTTGTTGCTTGCCTTGCCTGGCTCAAGAGACCTTGCTGCTGCCCTAGGAGGTAGGAGGCGACGCCAGTTTCCCACTCGCAAAGGCAAGATGAGAGAGCAGTAGCGAGGGGAAAGGGGAGTTAAAGGACTAGAGTGCTGCCACTGCGACAACCACATCCACATCACGGTCAGGGTGGTCTCTAACCCCTACCTTCCTCCGTTTGTCGGTCCTTGCAACCCAGGCTCAACAATCTAACATGAGATCTGGTAAGATCCGAGGGAGCCAAACGCACAAAGGAAGTCAAAACAAGCTGAAACAAAGGACTAAATCATCTAAGGGGGAGTCCGAGGCACAAACAGACGTGTCCAAACCTACAGTGGAGTCCCCCCCTCCTGAAATAATTGACCTAACAGCTTCAAGCGAATCAGTGGAGCTAGCTCAAGCCCATAGTGCTACAACTACACCCAAACAAATAAGAACTACGACAAGCAAAGAAGGGGAAAAAAAAACGAACACAACCTTGGTTCAGCCTAAAATCTATACAAAATTTAGCTTTTTAAAGAATCCAGGCGATATTATATTTTCTAAGATCAACAAAGTACCAGGCCTTCAGTCACCTCTCGAACTGCTCCAACCAACTCTAAACCACCATCCCAGCGACAGTCAGGGCCGACTGGACGACAGCTACAGCAACATCATCGACAACAGCAGAGAAGATAAAAGCACTACATAAGCAATAACACCCCAAAAAACTTCAACACCTCATCGCAATAATCTCAAAACGGGGTTAAAGCTCGTGATGGCAGACACCCCGGTAAGACGGGAAATGACCATAGATGCCAACTTAATACAAATACATCGGCCAAAGGAAGCCACAGATTTGCTACCATTAAAATGGGAGAAGAACATCGCTAACATCAACATTAGCACCGAAAAAGTCAGCATGAGCAATGAATCAGGCCAGGAGGGTCTCGAGGGCATAAGCAATAATGAGGAGGGCAGGAGGAAAGAGGAACCTGAAACCGCTCCAGCAAGGTCATCGGAGATGGAACCCTCATTAGTAGTCCTTGATATAAAAAACAACGTAGCAACACCAGTACCTAAGGCGTCAAAAGGGACGGGAAAAAAAGATGGAAGTCAAAAGATTTGCACTCCAGAAGTGATTGAAATCTCTTCTTATTTAAAGAAAGAGGAGTGGGAGGATCTCATGGCGGCATACCCCAACGACCTAAGCACAAGTAGGCTGACCAGTGAGATACCAAATTGTGGAATGGTCCTCCAGCAGACAAACACAGCAGGAACGGAGGGGCCAGAAACAGTGCAACTCTTCAAAGTGTCATCTGTGCTCCAAGAAGCAGGGCCCAAAGAGTGTGATGGGAACCAGGATGTATATTCAGCTCAGGCTAGACAAGAAAGCGCATGGCCCAGCCTCCTCAACACAGTACAACTCCTGGTGGACGCAGCTCAATATCAATCGGAGAAAATGGATGCCCAACTAACGCTGCTAGATACGTTGGCAGTATTCGTAGTTGCAATAGACGGGAAGCTGGGCTCATTAAACTCGCTTCTTCAGAGCAAATGGAACCAACATGTGGACACCAAAAGGAGAAACAACACGGACTGTGAATGTGGCCCAATCATTGACAAACTGGCCACTCTGCCAAGAGTAATGTCAGACTTATGCGGACATCTTAAATCTGCAGAACTTAGCCAGAAGATCAGCAGTGGTGCACCGGGCTGCCACAAACCAAATGGACCCGGCAAAGAGTCTACTACACGAATAGGGGTGGCTGAGGAAGACGCCACCCTCGGCAAAGATACCGCTGCCAAACGACGCGATGATACAACAATGACCGGTGGGCATTACCATCAAAAAACGGTAGCGATTATCCAGGACATGGGGGAAAATAGGACGGAGAATATAACACCTCTATCAGCAGGTGTCGAAGACGAGGTGGACATAAACCAGAAATCAAATGCCAAACAGAGGAGAACGAAAAAACGCAAAGGGAGGAAACAGAAGCTCTGCTCCAAACGCGAAGGCTTTAGGCAACTTTTTGGGCAAATTAAAACTGCAGAACAAAGCACGAGCAATCTGGTTGAAGCAATATCACCGAATCACGAAATAGAAGAAAGAGTCGGCATTATCGATGACATCGCCCAACCAGCAAATAAAATCTTAGTGAAGACAGCAGCTGATCCACAAAGCAATCAAGCAGTGGCGCCCCTACACTCTGGGTCCAACACCACATTGGTCGACCCCGGGTCTGGGAACCGTTTAATACCTAACATCTGGCCCTGCACAAAACCCATGGAAAGCCCAAAAGGCCCTATGAGTCCAATGGAAGATAAAACAGGAAGACAGGATCTAGGACTAACCGAAAATCAAATATCAGCCATTACCAAAGAAACGGTGTCAAAATATTTACAGGTGGATCAAACAATGTCAACAATTGCCCCTGTAATCCTGACTTTAAACAAACAGCTTCCACGTCGCGAAATCTCTGATTCGCCAATTGATGCAAGAGATCTAATTTCAGTATGGGAAAACAACCAAGAGGGCTATCGAGTTCCATCAAACACAGCTAGCAATACGAAGCGGCCAGCAACACCAAACAAGGACAACGCAATTGGAGGTGCTATTGACCAAGGGGAAGCCTCGGATGCCATATGGTTTATCCCGGATTTTACCTCCAAAGGAAGCCACGACATCCTCAATAGAGGCAATATCTTGCGATTATTGGCCCATATTCCTCCATTGTCATCTGTGGTAAGCTCGGACCTGAAGTCTATCGAATTTTTAGCTGTGGATGGAATAGGAAAAGAAGCAACGAAGGCGACCTGGGCCTCGGCAGACATGGCACGAAAGATTCTTTTGGAATCTGAAATCTTCAAAAACTGGGGCATTCCGCTGAAGCCCTTCACAAAGCCACGATACCCGGATGTACTGTGCCCTGAGAGAAATCCGAATCCGAGGGAGCATACAGAAGGTAGCAAAATCTCGGTTCTCAGAAGTGCTGTCGGGCCAAGCCGTACTGGCAGCAACGGGTCGAGCGAACTCACTCTCGGAGTACGACAGGGAAGACAAGCCTCTAACGGGTGGCAGGAACAAAGACGGTTTGTGAGAACCATAACTAACAGCAATTGACAAGTGCAGTGGCCAATAACGGATAACTTGCAGGACCAATTGCGCTTATGTTCCTGGAACATAAATGGCCAAGCATCCAAAATGCTTGACCCAGACTTTATAGCTTACATTCGATCTTTTGATCTAATAGCGCTACAAGAAACCTGGCTTGCCGAGCCCCCTCACCTGCAAGGATATCTACGCTTCTTCTCCGGCGCAAAGAGCTCAGCCAAGTATGGTCATTTAAGAGGTGGTTTGGTAACATACGTAGCTACAACCAGCTTTGTGATGGCCAAAGAAACCGGGCACTCGGCGACAGCTGCACTCGCAGTAAACCTGACTTTGACAACAGGACTAGGCAAAACAATCAATAACTGCATCTTGGTTAATGCTTATATTCACCCCAAAGGAAAGAAAAAAGCAGCGGAGGAGTTATATGCATATATTGAAGAGTGTATTACGGGGGAAAAAACAGGGAACTTAGTACTCACTGGGGATTTCAACCTCAATCTTATGGGAACAACACAAGAGGAAGGTACCATGGCACAAAATACATTCTGGGCACTACCACAACAAAGCAAGCCACTAATAGCCATTCAATCAAAACTGGGAAAGAAGGTACTTGAGGCACTAGAAAACTTTAATTTAAGGGCATTAAATGGCAGGTTTGCAGGGGACAACCCGCCAGCTTCAACTTTCCACTCAAAAAAAGCAAACAGCACGCTAGATTATACCTTCATGTCACTTCCACTTTTCCAATTCGCAATATCCCATCAGATTGGGATCCAAGCAGATAGCGATCACTGGCCTCAGGAAATTATTATGGACCTTGCTAAGCCAACTTACGAGCGTTCGACAGCCCCCAAAGAGTCCATTTATACCGAAAACTTTAAAAAGATCAAGTACTCGACCACAATGGGCGAACTTTTGACTGGACTGGCAAAACAACACTACATGGAGCGCATGGGCCCTAATGAAGTAGCGAAATGGGTGCAGTTCACTACCACCTTGGGGCAATACGCAACAAAACCTAAACTGCGCACAAGGACAAATAAGTCGGGCACCCTCCCTCAATCACACAGAGTGAAAATTAAAGAAATAAAATATTCAATCTCCAAGTTAAGGAGAATAGTACAGCAGGATCACAACAACAAAAGGATGCTGCATCAACTCTCTGAATTAAAAGCCTCATTAAAAAAAACTTAAGTGGGAAGCTAACAGAACCTTAGAGGAACAACACTGGGCTACCCTTCATGAGGACATAAAAAAGAATGATGGTGCAAGGTTTTGGAAAACAATAAATTCACTAACGCACCCTGCAAAAACGGAGATAACATCAAACATCACAGAGGCAATTTGGGCAGCATATCTCGAAAACCATTTTAACCGAGATCTGTTGGCCAATCAGAACATGAACAATCCTTTTCCTGTACGAGCCCAGGACGACGGCAATAGGCTACAATGGTGCCGAACTGACCAGGACACGGTGGGGGACGCAGATCATATTTCTTTGGTACCCACAATAAAGCGGCACATAAAGAAAGGAAGAAGGGAAGGCGCGCCGGGTCCAAACGGGATCCCGCCCGTCCTCTTCAAACAAGATATGGATTACTGGGCAGCGGCACTTGAACCTCTCTTCCGGGAGATCAGACACACAAATATCTTGCCAGATACCTGGAAGGGCTCCATTATTGCCCCTATACACAAAGTAGGGGATAGGGGCCTTCCTCAAAATTATCGGTTAGTTGCTCTAATCGATAACGATGCGAAGTATTTCGCAGGTCTAATTTTGGAAGAATTAAAAGAATGGGCTACGAGGGAATCTCTCATACCTGTCAATCAAACAGGCTTTGTTAAATCAGTGGGGACGACAACAAACATATTGACGATGGGCATGCTTATTGACAAGGCAGAGACAAAAAAATTGCCTCTACACCTCTGCTATATAGACTACAAAGCAGCATTCGATAACATTAACCGCAACCTACTATGGTCAAAACTCAATGATTGGGGTATTCCAAAAGGCTTGTTGGAGCTGTTAATTAACTTACATACAGACACTTGGATTCAAATCAAGGTGGGGGACGGCTCAATGTTGTCAAGGCGGATACAAACTAATAACGGCCTCAAGCAGGGCTGTGTGCTGGCCCCCACATTGTTCAACCTGTTCCTGGGGGACTTGGTGCCCCTACTAAACAACTGCAATTCACACTCGCCAAAACTAGGAGGCCTTAATTTACCATGCCTCTTATATGCAGACGACCTGGTGTTAATAAGCCACACAAGAGTTGGGCTTCAAAATCTTCTGAACACGACCCAGAGATATTCTGAGTTAAATGATTTAACAGTGAACCTCGAGAAAACGCAAACGATGACAATCAGCAACAACAAAAAGAAGAAAGTTTTCTCGTGGTTCTGGAAAAACACCCGAATCAAAGACACCTCGTCGTATAAATATCTAGGCGTAAAGAT
Organism: Triturus cristatus; assembly: GCF_964204655.1. Lineage (NCBI taxonomy): Eukaryota > Metazoa > Chordata > Amphibia > Caudata > Salamandridae > Triturus > Triturus cristatus. The sequence continues at coordinate 357,980,651 of NC_140585.1, forward strand.
TGACAGTGGTGGCCAATTTAGCGAACAAAGGGCCAGCATAAGAGGTAAAGGCACCGTTCTGGCAATTGCCTTAAAAACATTAAATAACAACCTCTCCGGCCCTTCTCTGTCCCCCTTACTACATGTTATACGTGCCAAACTGTTACCAACACTAACATATGGGAGTGAGGCCCATCGAGGCAGAGATGCCGTTATACTTGACAGCACAATCGTGTCGGCATACAGAATCATCTTCAGCCTCCCAAGGCGATCCTCCCCCGCACAGATCAGACTGGAGTTTGGTATTCGGTCACAGTTATTGGCACGTCCGGGGGCATACATCTGCTCCTGGGATAAAGTAAGAAAAACGACCGAAGGGACGCTGAACGAATATCTATGGAAAGAGCTAGAGCAGACCCAAAACTCACCAGCTGCAAAATACCTGGAAAAAAGCATAAGGAACACCGGGCTGGCAGAGCTCTGGGCGTCCCCTGTAGATCATAAAACACTCAACAAATTGGTGAAAAAAATCGATCAAGCTACAGTCATGGGTCCAGGATAAAGCCATCCTATCAAAACGATCTCATGCTTGGATGGTATTAAATACATACCTGTCACAAGCCTCCCAGCCTTACCTTGCTCTAGGTTACACAAAAAAAATCAAACTGTGTTTTTTAAGATACAGATTGGGCTTGTTACCATGCATTCTACATCTTCCTCACTGGCTGAGATCGAAAGCAGGCACATTATGCAGGTTATGCGGCAAAGGGGCAGAAGATATGTTGCGCCTGCTATGCTCGTGTGAGGAACTGCACGAAGAAAGGAAGCTTCTGCTGAAACGCCATTTTATTCTACAGGGGGTACGCACACGAAGGAGTGCAGTGCTAACCTGCTTTTCAGCACAGGACCCTCAGCTGAGCTGTAGATTTGTGAAATTTTTAAAAGTAGTAGAAAAAAAACGACCAAAAATTGACCCATGATTAACTCAGCAAAACAGGACATTTGATTTAACTCACACAGATGAATTATTTATGTTGCAGATTTTAACGAATTTTTATTATGTGTTATTGTATCGCATTGGTTTTAATTAACTGTGCAATAAATTATAAGCTAAGCTAAGCAGTCCAGGGAGGACCTGGCCTGGCTGTTCGGGCTGGACTGTTCCCATTGGGTGCAGGGTCAAGACTGATTTGCATATGGCTGGGTCCAAACTGGAATGGCATGGTGAGCGAAAAAAACTATGATTTAGGCCCGGATCTCTGTACTGGGGTGAATGTATGACATTGTTCTGCATTCTGTTCATCAATAGTTCTTTTTGCTATTTTTTATTTAAGCATAATGAGAGAAAGGGAATTCAGCCATGTTGCGTGCCCCGGCCGTTCAGTAGCCATTCAGTAGCAATTGTACAAGATTCAATGGAATGCCGGCAACTTGCCTTCATTACTTATTTAGCCTGTCTTTAAGCATTTTATTTAAAGATGATACGCTCGGACCAAAATGATGTGCACATAAAGCATACATGGCCTTTACAGAGTTTGCCAGTGAAGAGCTACTTTGGTTTTAGCAGGCAGCTAATAAGGCTGTAGAGAACCACGTAGGCACGTGTACGGGGACAGGCAATAAAATTTAACAATTTTTGGGGCTGATTGCTGGAGGTCTTTTCTTGCGGCCATAAAGGTTAATATGATTTCGCGATCATTTTGCCCATCGCGAAATCCTGGAGGGTATGTATAATGAGGTCTTGGTGTATTTAACCTCTAAAACATTTAAAAACTCAACAAACTGTACCGATATGAACTGACTTCCGTTGTCCGTTGAAACTTTATCAGGTATCCATTCTCTTGCAAAAATCGATTCTAAGAATTCAATCACTTTGGAGCTATTAGCAGTTTTTGAAACTTGACTGCAGGCCACCGGCTGTAAAAATGTACGACAACTATGCCATATTCCAACACTCCTCCAGAAACAACCAAGGGACCTATGACATCAATAGATTACTTACTCCAGTCCTTATTGGGTACACCTATTGCTTCCACTGGACTGGAAAGAGAGACCTGGGATTTGTCACTAATGGCACAATACATGCAATGTCTCACAAAATGTTCAACACTTCTGTCCAACCCTGGCCACCAAAGATTTTCGGGAATTCTCCTTTTCATCGCATGCATACCAATGCGTACTTCATGGGCCAAGGATAAAATGTTACTTCTCATTCCATTAGGCACCACCAGGACATTGGACCGGAACAGGAGCCCATTAACTATGGATAACTGCTCAAACACATGCTTATACACATCACTCGAACTTTCACTGAATCTCCACTGAGACCACCTGTGAAGTATGCCGTGTCCTATTTCCATAATTTCTTTGTCAAGATTACACTAAAATACCCACTCGTCCTGTGACATGGTTCCTTCTAAGTGAATTTGCACTGTTCACACAGATTCCACATCATTACCACATAACTCACCCTCACTTTGGTCACATCCAGGCGCGAAAGACAATCAGCCAAAAAACTTTTGGCACATGGTACATACTCCACCAGATAATCCTACTTGTGAAGTCTACATTGAAATTTAGCAATTATCAGAATTGCTCTCCCACGCTTTAGTAGTAAACAACTGCACAAGGGCTTTGTGATCAACACCTACAGTGAACTGTGTGACCCACAGATATGGTTTAAAGTGGTTGACACCCCATCAGCATGCTAAGGCCTCTCTCTCCACAACAGAATACGAAGATTCAGACCCACTGAGACTAATAGAAGCGAATGCAACCAACTAATCTTTGCCTTCTCTACGGTGCAAAAAAAACCACACCTAAACCTTTCTGACTGGCATCCGTCATGATCACACTTTCAGAATGGCTTTGGCTATCTCCTTTTTTATCAAATTAAACTCTTGATCACTCACATCGTTCCACTCAAATTTAAATTTTTGTAAAAAGGTTCTTCGTGCTGAATGTTTTCTTTGCACACCTGGGAATAAACCTAGAGTAAAATGCAGCTAACCCCAAGAAGGATCGCAATGTATCCTTGTTTTCAGGAGGAGTAAAATCTTAAATTGCTTTCACCAGACTTTGTGTTCTACATCTCTAGCTAATAACTTAAACTAGGTAATAAATACTTAAGACTACCAAACGTACACTTCTCCGCACTAAGAGTGACCCCCCCTACCTTTAAAAATGGCCAAAACTTGATGCAATCACGCATCATGCTGCTTCTGATTACTCCATAGAACACACCATTCTGGAAAGCTATGATGCCTTAAATTCCTTTAAATAAACTCTCTACAACCCGCTGGAAAACTGAAGAAGCCAACTTAAATGGCATGAGTTTGAATTGGTACAACCCCTCAGGAGTTATGAAGGCTGTATGATGTCTAGAATCCTGATAAAGATGAACCTGATGGTAAGCAAAGGTCATGTCTAATAAGCTGAAAAATGTCCCCCCCCCCCCCCCCACCTAAGTGTCGACAGCATTTCTGTGATATTGGGAAAGGGGGGAAAATCCACCCAAATCTGGGTGTTTAAATCACGCAAATCCACACACAAGCGCAATGAACGTTAGCTTTGTGAGCTAAAACAATCAGGGGCATCCAACCAGAACTTTCTATAGGCTTGCTCACAATTTACACACACAGTTTATCCAGTTTTTTTCTTATCTCAGATGTCAAAGCTAAGGGTACTCTGTCAACCTTATGCTCAGTGAGACAAGCATTGTCCACAGCCCTTATTTTGTACATGAACCTTTTAGGCAACCCAAGTTCCTTTAAGAATACTTCAGGGTAAGTTCTCTCCTACTAATTTTTCTCAACAGAATGTATCTTGACATATTCCTTCCTTAATATGACCTAATCAGGGTTATTGTGATCCAACAATATCCCTAAATTCTTTTGATCATACCACCCGAAAAAATAGGTATCATCCTTCACCACATATACCACCCTCTCAGTTACATAGTCTGTGAGAAGTTGGCCTGGCATATGCTGGTCACTAGTTATAGTGGCAACCTTGCACCAGTCCAATTCGACTCTTTTGGTAGATAGGTTTAAGACAACCTTTTAAAGAAAGCTATCCTAGTGGTAGCTGTGGAGAGCAGCCTTCAGGCTAAGTCTCAGAGGAATGTAAAGCAGCTTGTTTTACCTCTCTTGAATTACCAAATGAAAGGACACCACACAGGTATATATATCAAATATATATGTATTTATTTCTAGACACACTCTGCTAATCTCTTTATGAGATTAGAATCCAGGAACACATTTAAATATCAACGTTTCACAATAAGTTAAGCACAAATATGGCTGGGGCCCTAGGGGCGTACCAGACCATATACTAAAAAAAGAGGTTTAGGAAAGTCGAGTTGCAGAATGACAAGGCCTAGGGCCTGTAGAATCGCTGGGGCTTCACTACTGCAGTGAAAGCAGGTAAGTAACAGACCCACGGGAGACGCATGCAGTGTGTGAACACAGCCGTGGGTTCCCTATTGATTACAATGGAGCAAGTCGCGGTTTGATTTTTAAAGTTTTAGGTTACTTCGAGGAAGTCTACAAGCAAGCCCCTTACAAGGTAAGTAATTTGAGGGCCAACACACACTAAGGCACCGGAGTGCACGAGTTACCTCACCCAGGGAAGACGGGTGCATAGGTGTCTTTTGGTGTTGGGTCGCGTCGCTGTTTTCTATGGAGACCAAAGAAGACTTGCTGCTTGCGGCGACTGAAGAAGTGTCCGGTGGAATCCAAGGCTGGATTCAAGATGCAGATGACCTGAAAATTGAAGGGACAGTCTTCACAGTCACTTGCCAGTGACCCGGGGCCAGGACGATGGATGCCCACGGATGTCGGGTGATTTCAGGTGATCAAGGGTGTTTTGACTCTTCGCTCACGAGGTCCAGGAGAGATCGACGATGACCAGCAGCTGGATTTGGAGTGTCCCACGACGTCTGCAGCTGATGGTGTCGGCAACCGGATTGGAGCCAACAAGCCTTGGCAACCGCAAGTCTCGTGGAAAGTGAATTTAGTCAATGGTGCAGACCAGCAAGGTCTGATGGACTCACCCAGCGAGGGTGAGTGAGGGCAGGCCTGGAGCAACCATGGGAGCCCTTTTAGTCGATAAGATAGTCTTCGGGGGACCTACAAGCCAACGGGCAAGGGATCGCAAAGGTGCCTCTTGAGGAAATGCTTCACAGGAGCCCACGGTCACTCGGGACGGGGTAGGCCTCTGATTTTCGCTGCAAGACCTGCTGGAGGCTTGGGCCACAAGTTGTCCAAAGCACAAGTTCGTAGAACGTCGTGAAGGGGTTGCACTCGACAATAGTGCACGGTTACTAGGTATTGCGGTTCCTCGTCACTCATGGGGTCCACTCGCCTTAGCTCTGCTGGGGACTTACAATGGCCGTCGAGAAGACAGGAAATCCACTTCCGGGGCTGCAGGGACTTCGGACTCCAGCGGGAAAGTTTGCGACAGTTGATTCAAGTTTTTGGTGCCTTCCAAGCAGGGGAGTCACTCCTTCACTCCAAGGGAGATTCTTCTGTCTTCCAAAGGTAGAGGAACGTCGAAGGGCCAGGATTCTTCTTTGTAGAGCGTCGTCCAGGGTTATCTACTTTGCAATGGCAAGGTTTCCTATCTTATACTGAAGATAGGGGAGGGACCTCCTCTGGGAGGGTCAGGGTAGGGGGTGGTTACACCCACTTCCCTTTGTCCAGTTTCGCGCCAGAGCAGGGGCAGGTAGCCCCTGAACCGGTTTGAGCTGGCATATGCACAGAGGAGCCTACTGCTCCCCCAGTGCAGGACTTCAAAGCACTCTAGGAGTGTACCCACCCAGCCCCAATACACTAAATCCTGTCTGGAAGGTGGTGACACCTCCCTGTGACAGGATGCCTATTGTTGGGCCTCCTCCACTGCGAGTTTCAGTCAGCAGCTGGAGGGCAGCCTAGTGTCTGTGCTGGTGACATCCATTTTGTGATGCCAGGGCTCTTTCAGATTTCTACCGTGTTACCACAGTAGGCACATGTCGTCCCCTCTAGAAGGGTGGGATCATGCTCCCACATCATGGACTGATGTGGGTGTATGATTCCAAGTTGTTTGACACCAAACACGACATGTTTTGATGCAGTCATTCCAAAGTTAGCATTAATAATGCACTTAAGAGTATATGGTTTAACCGCATCCACAAACAGCCACAAGGAATAGACCCTGCCAGCTGCAGAGGGGCCCTGCTCAGGGAGAGGCACCCCCTCACATTGTAAACCAAGCACCCTGCCCTCAGGATTGATAGGGCCTGCCTTAGGGGTGACTGATAGGTTTATATGTGTGTGTATATTGTGAGATATAGGAACCTATACCTCAGTGAGGAGTGCTAACACTACCTCACCCAGGCTGCAGTAGCGGCCTGTGGTGTCAGATTTAGTCTGATTCCCAGGGGTGATAAAATACATGATTCAGCCCCTGGTAGGCCTGTGAAGTGCCTATGCCCTAGGTACCTAAGGTACCATATACTAGGGGCTCATAAGGTACCACAGTATCCAATCACTAGTGCATCTAGTATGCACTCAAAGTTGTTTAGAGAGAACAGAGAGACTGGGGCCCTGATTAGCAGGGACCCAGCAAGACTATAGCCAGAAACCAGTGTATACATCAGAAAATAAGTGGAGGCAACATAAGTGCAGATCCTACTCTCCTACATAGTCCTTAAAGTTGAAGTTGATGAAAATTCACCAACAACTTCAATGGATTCGCTCCCATATCCAACAGGATGTATCACTGAATGTTTTAAAGTACATATGCTAAATGACTCTTCCCAAACTCTTGCGCTAATCAAGGTAAAAGGTGACCCCAAATCTACCATAACCATTACTTTCACGCCATTTATACTCAATGAGCAAAAAGGCCTTCTAATCATGTTCAATGATACTCCCCACACTGTTTCAGCCTCAATCTGCTTTGAGGATGTTCAGATGGTTAAAACCTCACTCTTATCACTTGTGACATCATTATCACTGAACTTGCTCGCCTCAACTTTGTGAATTTAGTTCAGAACCGGATTTCCTTGAAGATCTACAAACCCTACCAAATGCCCCTTTGTCATACATTTAATGCATGTACTATTAATGGCAAGACACACACTAGCATTTCCCAAATGAGAAGCACTTCAGCACTGATAACACTCTAGGAGTTTTGCAGGTTTTGACTTATTGAACTTCCCTGAATCTTTCTTCACCTTCTTGTGCTTGGTATTGACTGCTAAAACACTTGAGTACGTGACTTAGTATCCTTTAAAGTCATTTGTTCGATAAACAATGTTGTACTTTCAATTCTGGCTGCTTTTTCTAAGGCTTTCTCTAAAGTTATATTTGGAGTTAACAGCAAGGTTTCCAGGATCTTTATATTATTGGTCTTTTCTACTGATTGGTCTCTTATCATCTCTTCCTCAAAGGACTTGTATTCCCAAGAATCCTCTATACTGCCACAAAGCTTGAAACTGGCTCTGCTGCGACTTGAACTTTCATATAAAATCTGTGTTGCTTCATGGTAACTTTTTTGCGTGCTTTGAATCTTGCACCTAAGGATTTAATGGCAGAGGCATACTCACCAACATTACTACTTCCGCCCTCTTTGTCGCCATCACTAAGAAAAACAACATCTCCTGGAATGCGTGTTAAAATTTTGCATCTCTAAGGACCCAAACAATGACTTAATATGGCAAATGTTTTCTTATGACTAAAGAACTTTCCTTCTAAGCATCCAGGTATGCCTCGAAACCCTATTTCCATTGTTCCCAATTCGACCCTGAAGCTACAGGATCAGGAGAAAACGCAGATGGAAGAGCAATGGATTGCTGCTTGATTATCTAAGTAGGGCTGTGCAGCAACAGTAACAAGGCTCAGCAGAAATAAGGGCGAGCACTGGATGCAGCAATGATAAATGTTGTCCAGTCAAAGGATGACACGACACAGTAAATGTTATGGCGAGTATATGCAAAGCAAGAAGATTCAAGTTGGACAAATAAAACCAAGCCAGGGTGTCCATCACATGAGGCAGTCAGAGCAGTCTGTATAAATGAGGTCAAACGCATGATCCTAAAAGGGGTGTCCCTCTTTAAGATACCTGCCCTGACATCGCTGTCCTATGGTTGTGCCAATGCACAAATCATGGCAATATTTAATAGCGTGAAAACGGGTGTTGCTCCTGAAAGCTGGTCAAAGTATACCAAGGCGCTGCTCATGATTGTGGCACACACTCACAATGGCGCAGGGCTCTCAAACTGCCTCCGATGCATGAAACATGTCAATGCAGCAGGACACCTGGCGATGTGCACTCAATACAAGATGGTGCTGGACACGGACATAGGACACAACGTTGCCCCCAATGCGTATGTGCCGGGACGTAGCAAACTGTTTCAAAATGGTGCACCGATCTAGGCTGAGCCCCGCGCATGTGCAGGACTGCTGGACTCCAAGAGGAAGACGCTAGAGAACTGCCAAAATACCAAATGATTGCCGCTGTACAGACTCATCGAGAATTCCACTTCACTGGAGGGCAGCAAACACAGCTTCAGTCAGGATCCCAGCATGTGTGAGAACTTTGTCCAGCGACACGCTTCCTAGTCGCCACTAAAAAGACGCGGTGCAGCAGAGGTAAGTATATTATTTATTTAGGTAAGACGAGAGAGCAGCCAGCAACTGCCACCGCCAACTCAGCTCTCTCTCTCCTATCACCTTGGAAACCTCAACATTCCTACATTGGGAACCCTAACATTCCTACATAGAACCCAACAGAGTCCAGAAGAGCCGAGATTTCTAGAGGGTTTATGGAAGGAGATGTGACTATTCAGGCATGCAGGGCCTGTTGCATATCACTTTGTAGGTGAGGATTTCGAACTGCGAAAATGTATATACTGGGAGCCAGTGGTGCTCCATAAGGTGTGATGTGATGTGGGATCTACACAGAAGGTTGAGGGTTAATCTGGCCGCCCAGTTCAGGATGGTCTGTAACCGCCTGGTGAGTTGTTTGTGGAGTCCATGGCACAGGGTTTTGCCAAAGTCCAGCCTGCAGGTGACGAGGGTGTGTGTGATGGTCTTATTGATGTTGCTAGGCAGCCATTTGAAGATTTTCCTAGCCATCTTCAGCGTATGGAAGTAGAATGCTGTGACGACAGAGAGGGACCATGGTTGGTCGGCTACCAGGCGGAGTCGCACGGCAGGGCGTTCTTGCCCAAGATCATAATTTCTGTCTTGTCACGTTGAGCTTGAGACAGTTGGACTTCATTTAGTTGGCGAATTCAGTCATACAGGTGATGAACGTGTTCAGTGTGTTGGGGACCTTGTCCGAGAGGGGTCATCGGGAAGCATATGTTGATGTCGTGTGTGCTCATGAAACTCGCCAGGAGGATCATGCAAGTGTTGAAGAAGGTTGGGCTGAGGGACAAACCCTGTGGTACTCCACAGATGAGTTTGCAGGCTTCCGATGAGTACATTGCCAGGCTGACCACTTGTGCTCTGCTCGTCACGAAGGAGCAGTTACAAAGGACAGCACATTCTTGTATGTCTGTGATTTCTTCCAGCAGCTTTAGAAAGAAAATGCATGCAACAGAAAACCCATACACTGCATGGACTGTAATAGTGTTTAAGAATGAGCACTGTACACCACTATCGCTGCCTCTTAAGGCATCCAATTATCACTTGTTAAGAAATGATGAATGCACAGTGACACTGTGTGCCTGGAGAAACCAAAAGACAGCTGCTGGGAAGCCATAGGGAGGTCGGACTGAGCCACGTAGCTCATTTTAGGGGTTCATTCTATATTTCCCCCCTCACATATATCAGGCCATCTTAAAGATTTAACTCACCTGGATATTGAGCGTATACAGTTTAATTACAATTCTCGCTGTATTTGAGCTCCAAATCCGTTATCACTGCCTGGAGTAAGTCTACACTGCTCGCTGTTGCTACTTTGAAAGACAAGTTTATAAAATGAAAGTCTTAAGCCATGAAACACCACTGGTAAATATTAGTATTAAACGCTGAACACTGCCCAGTAATCACTAACTGCTATAGAACACAGTAAAAAAGATTTGTAATCTATTCGTGACTTTTTCCTGTTACATTAAAATATTGGCAGAACTTAGCAACAGGCTCAATACCGTTAGCAAGTGTTATATATAAAAGAAATGTCTTGACAGGACCCCTAACAACGTCGGCTAGTCACTGAAGTGGGCAGACAATGGACCTGAGATATGGTCCAGAGGGTACTTTTAAGCCATTGAATTGAGCTACTTGACATCAAACTCTGATACACCACTTTACCTAAATTTGCTGATAATAAACACTGTATTCTTAAGCAGTGCAAGGCCCATAACACAGTGACATTTTTCTGGAGAGGGTAGTTGCAAAAGCCTGGCCATCTAATTCACTGTTACCCCAGCTGTGGTCTAGTGGGGTAGTTGGAAACTGTGTAAACAGGACACATGGTTTTTAATTCAGGCCTCACCATTTGATCAAATTGTGTACTTGTTGCTTGAACAAGAAATAGCTTAAAAACACAAGAGACACGAGGAGTTTGGCAACACAGGAACAGTTTTTTCAATTTAACAGAACGGCTGGGAGAACAGTTACAGGCACATAGTCTGAGGACTGTCTCAATTTACAATCGGTCTGTGGCTTCTATTATACAGTTCATCGTAGACAAAGTATTTCTGGAGGTCCATATATGGGAATAAATGTAAGCTGCTGCCTTTGGATCCATAAATCAATTGTCTAATGGAAAGTACAGGTGGGGCTCGACCTTGTGTGGGCACAATGTGGCCAGTGGGTAACGTGTCCAGATGTCCAGCATGGGGAGCATGTGATCACAGTGTGTGCTGTGTTTTGATTGGCTATATGTTCCTAACTCATGTGGCATCTGACTTTATGGTGTTTTGGGAGTGCGCATACCGCTCCAGCCATGTGTGCTGTATTGGGGCCAATCTCCGAGGACCATTATAGCGTCACTGCGCCTATGTGTTGGAGTGATCTAGGGTTTCCTGTTCGTGCGTTTATCTGCCGGCTACGTGCCACCCCACCTGTGACCTATCAGTCAGTGGCCTCGGACCTAGGTCTCAGAGCCTGCCTGACTACGTATTCGCGAGGCGGGGTTGATATGGAGTTCACAATGGGGGATTTCATTAATAAAGATGCAATTTCGTTCTCATACATGAATGTATCATTTTTCATATTAACATCAACTTTTTCAATATAAACATAGTCTTGGCCAATCAATTCCTGAACTTGTGCTGCTCCATTTTCGGAAAGATGTGTAGTATTTAGAATCAATGTAAAAGCTGTTATTAAATGTGTGGTTAGAAAAACTCGACTGGATATTGCCTGGGGAAGTGGGGGTGGTGCCAAGTCTCATGACACATTTACCAAAATGCAACATGGTGGTATGTTTATAGCTTTGGAGAAAATAACAATGTACTACAGTCTTGGATCTCCTACTATGAGAACATGTTTGGTTCTGGACACATTTATATCCTCAGTATAGTTTTGTCCACTAAACCGACACCATGTGAACACTGAAACAGGATTAATAGGAAAAATAAACGCCATAGATATATTAACACTACAGGACCCAAACATGGGCAGCGGGGTCTGGAGCCTTATTGTGGGACAAAACTGCAACAGGGTATCAGTTAAAAAGTTTAATACAGTTAACCAGAATACAGACGCATCCAAAAAACTTGCACTGGTCATTAAAGCCAGTGGTAACATACATACTCACCACCTTTTAATTTTACCTTACTTCTCCACTATTAAAGGTTTTTTAGGAACAAGTAAAGGTAAATTTAAACCCCATGGTACTTCTCACTCTCTGCACAATCCAACTAACCTGCTCTGCTGTAATCAGGCGTCGTAGCACACCCGAGAGGCGCTCGGCCCCTCGGGTGGGAACCTTATTATGAAGCATGTCACCAACTAGGTTGGTGAGGGAGGGTTCTTTTTATACACACTCTGTGACTCCTCAGGCGATATTTTCCTTTGGGAATCACTCTTTTTTCCCCCTCCTATTTACCCCCAGGATCCTCCAAACCAGCCCGCTCCAGACACAGTGTGGGACCAAACCAGTTTGGACGCTGTCAGCTCATTTAAATAGGGCAGTAACTAGGGAGCTGAAGAGAGGCACGCATACATAATGGCAGGTGGTAGCTGCCATTCTGATACAGGTGCTCCAGGGGATGTAGAAATAAGGCGAGAAAGAAGCCAAGATTGAGTAAAGAAAATTCTCCAATCACTAGTTAGAGCAGAGCACAAGACTGGCACCTCACCCAACACTATATCAACTTGAAGAGTGCCAATATCCCAGCAAGACAATATTGAAAATAATGGATGGAGAAAACACACCCACAAAATCATGGCATGCTTCAACAAGGGTGAATTCTGTTCCACTTTGGTAAGCTCTAACCTCCAAGATGGTCTCAACAATGAGATGAAGAAGATCAGAAAAAAAAAGATTCTGGATAAGTACGGCATCCAGACGATATAGTAAAACTACCTTGTTGTAAATCCGAAGAGTGTCTCTTCATTTAGTGCCATACCTATGGATTGCCAAGGTAGATGTGCATGTGGGTATGCACAGAATTATAGTTATTTTGGTATAGTCATTTACAAATTGCATTCGAGGAGCGTGACCCTCATTGTAAATATAAGTTATCGTGCTTACTGAATTGTGGCGCTGACCACGAGCCTGCACTTGTAATGGGTGCCATATCCATCGATTTAGCCCTGAGCTGTGGACAAGTGGTGAAACACAGCAACTACAGTTGGCAAGCGCATCACCAACTATAATGCCCTCTTACGAGCTAAGGGGCAACACAATGAGCCCAGCCTCTGTTGAATATAGTGTTTGTAATAGCCGCAAGACTTAACAAATGCATGTGGAGTAACACAATTCTACTTAATCTGCAGGGTATCTAATTACCACCATGGGACACATGCTACAGACTTGTCAAACTAATTGAATGGACATAGGCATTATGTGCTGGAGAGTGAGTGTATGCTAGCTTTATGTTTTTATCGCAGAGTTCCCAGAGTTGTACAGGAATTTGTGGTCGGTGACCTTGGAAGCACTAGTGAAATTGTCCGGGATTGACAGGAGATTGTTCCAGTATAGGCTATCAAGATTCATTTAGACGTTCCTAGTTTGTGTTGGCTTACCCTTGAAGCTAATATGTCATTTAACATACTCCTTAATGGTGAGTGTTGTGTCGATCCCTCCATGGCGGTTTGAACGTGAGATTCACAAGTGGGGTGGTTCATACTGAGTGATGAATCAGGACTACCCCAAACTATGGGAAATTCAGACAGCTGTTAAAAACATGGCTTTTCAAGCAAGCCTATAATTAATACTCTGAGCTGCCACTGTGTAAGTTACCTCAGCGCCAAGAAACCATCCTGTGTATGTGCACTGTACAAGTAATAGTAACATAATATAATATAAAAAAACAACATGAAAGGTTCAGGTTCATGTCTCCCTATATATGCAGGTACTGAGCCGGATGACTTGGTCCCAAAGAGACCATTTTACTAAAATAGGATCAAAACATCTACATTTTTCTATGTCTGGGTTCCCAGATTAATTGTGATCTACAAGATTGTGCAATTGTTTAAGCACATGTATATGAAAAATCATGTACCGAACCAGGGAGATTTTGCGGTGTCTTATGTATATATTTTATGTATTTATGCAATCACTTAAGCACTACGTCGTCTGCACTCTTGCTATTAAGTTGCACTGAACATTTGTAGTGTGGCAAATAAAGGAAGCATCCAAATATATAAGTACAAATCCTGATGAAAGTTTATTCATCAGGAAGGAACCCACGACTGTACAGTGCAAGAGCCTGACAAGTAATGCCTGAAAGACTCCATATTCCAGAACACATTACAGATGATTACATACACAAGGTTCTTTAAAGATATAGACCTAATATTCTACATACCACATATCCCTCTTTTTATAAAATAAACAAATAAACTAATTGCACATTACTATAAATAAACAAAACTTCTAAATACATAAATAAAATATATTCTGTAACTTAAACCATGACATAATCTCTCAGTCAGACTGGAGTTGTCCTAATCCTATTGCGGCTTCTGTACTTCCCATCACCATCTGCTCCAATAGCAACTCTACTAGTGAATTGCACATTTGAACCAGAAGGATTACAATCTCCTCTCGAAGTACTGAATCAAAGCTGGTGGAAACAGATTTTGTCAAATCACCAACATCAAACCAATCTCTATCTTTTGTTTTTAGAATTACATTTTCTTTCATTACAAATAATATCAGCTTGTTTTTTTGTAATTTTAACAAGCGCATTTTTGTTCCACCACCCTCTATCTTGTAGTAAAACAGCCATACGAGAGGCGGAGCTTGCTGGCAACGATGGCGGACGTGTGAGCGCTGCGCTCTCCACCTTAGCCCTCGCATAATCCTTTCAATGATCCTGTACTGCGGAGCCAAATAGTGGATTTGACGGGGGAATCCTTTCTACACCAGGCGGAGCGGTGTGCGGACCCCAACGGCCGGCGGCAGAGCTGTACGGAGCACAAGCGGCGAGAGGTGGCGCGCTCGGCGGACTGGGCCGACATCCCCGGCCTGCCCTGAGACGCTCCCCGGTGTGCGTGACGCAGCGTGCGGCGGAGTCGTCGGTGGCCGGCCCGGTTGGCCGTGCTCGGCTGCAGACTCTGAGTGGGCCGGTGGGGCCGGGGCGCGGACATCCCCGGAGAAAGGTGCGGACTCGGGCGACTCCACAGTGGAAGGTGAGCGCTCGCAACGTGGGGACCCTAGCGCTCGGCGGAGCCGTTCCGCGGGGCCGCCGCTGACGACGGATTGGGCTCGGGCCGACCCGGGGGGGGCCCTGGCCGGTGGCTGCCTGCCCGTGCGGGGGGGGCCTTGCGGAGTGGACGCCGCTGCATTGGGCCTTTCCTCGGAGCACTGGCACGTGGAGGGGAGTGATCCCGGGGTACCTACGGAGGAGGTGAAGCTTCTGGCGCCTATGTGGAGCTGTGTTTGGCGCGCCCCCCCTCCTACACCCTGAAGAGAGATCCTTG
Source organism: Triturus cristatus (assembly GCF_964204655.1). NCBI lineage: Eukaryota > Metazoa > Chordata > Amphibia > Caudata > Salamandridae > Triturus > Triturus cristatus. Next base: position 357,995,719 of record NC_140585.1, read on the forward strand.
GAGGCCGGCGGAGACGGCCCCGGACCTGTGGGGAGCTTCGGTGGGGTGACTGCATGGAGGCGAGACCTGCTGGCGTCCTCTGTGTTGGTGCCCCCTTCCCAGCCATTCGGGGGTTGCCACTTTGAGGTGCGGAGCCCGCGGGAGGACTCACCGGTCGTGAGGAGTGGCTCTTGGACCTGGTCCTTGGGTGTGCGCCGAGGTTGGTGCGGGTGCGCATCTCTGCCTACCACTGGTTGGGGCCGCTCTTGACCCCGAGGCTGCACGGAATACTGTCCAGACTCCTAAGACGACGGGACCACGGGCTGCGGTGGGCGCATAGAGACTCTGGACTCATGGAAGCGCAGACCTATAGCACCACCATGGGTAAGGGCGACAAGACACAGCCTAAAATATCCTTTGACCCACGCAAGGCGAAGGGATCTACCGTCGCGGTGCCGGAAACGTCCACCGGTGGTGCGGCCTCAGAGAGCTCTATGTGTGCGGACATCAGAGAAATGCTGGCGGCGATGGAAAAGGGCCTGCAGGGCAGTCTGACTGCGATCGATGCCAAGCTGGACGCACTCACATACCGCATGGACCGCATGTCGGAGCGGGTGGACAAGAACGCGGAGCGACTGGACATGGCTGAGAGGAGGGTCACACATGTGGAGGAAGCGCAAACGGAGTGGGATGCAGATCGTAAACACTTCAGCAGATTGCTCCAGGTCATCCAGGACAAGTCGGAGGACTTGGAGGCTCGCTCGAGAAGATCGAACATTCGCATAACTGGTGTGGCGGAGTCAACGCACACCGGGAGGATGGAACTCTTTGTGGAAAAAATTTTGCATGCCCAACTGGGGGTGGATGTGTTCTCTCCCATGTTCGTAGTAGAAAGAGCCCACCGTTCGCTGGGGCCTCGCCCAAAGCCGGGAGCGCCACCGAGACCCATAATAGCTAAGCTGCTAAATTACAGGGACAGGGATGCAGCCCTGCGGGTGGCTAGAGAAAAAAGGGAAGCTGCAATTCGAGGGAATGGACATCTCCATCTACCCTCACTTCACGGCGAAAGTGCAAGAAGAACGGAGGCATTTCGCATCGTACAAAAAACAACTTCACGACCTCGGACTGGATTATGCGATGCTATACCCGGCGAGACTTCGGATTAACAGGCAGGGCCATTTGCATTTCTTCACTGACCCGAAGGAGCTGCAGAGATCTTTGAAGGAATGGTCTAAGGAACAGCGGAACAGTCCACGGGGGCAAAATGACACTCTTGCGGAGGCCTCAAGTTTGGAGAAGCGGGACTAGTCTGCTGTGGGTGGCTTGACTTAGCATACGGCCACGCTGTCTGGGTCTGCTTGTTGGGCGGGGGGTGTTCGCTGCTCTGGCGGTGACCGGAGCGCCTGGAACTGAATGGACAACCGCGGATGGTGGGGCCGCACACGAGGACTACGCAGTTGATATTTGGTGAGATCTTTCTGAGCACTAACAGTGTCTGTGGTCCTAGCTGCATGGATCTCGTGGGGGCAGATGTATTGATTATTACCTGCTGCTAACTTGATTGCTCCGAGCCCTCTAGGGCCGGGGGGCCCTCCATGGGTCTGTTGCAGACATTTGCTTAGTTGGCTTGTGACTGGGACTTAGAGAGGACGGGCAGGTTTGTTGCTCGGGCCTCTCGGGGCCATCAGGAATGTTTTTCTAGGCATAAGGTTCGGACCCATATAGGGGTGGTGGGGGACGCCCCTGGATTTAATGGTGGTGAAAGGAGAGCAGCTCGTGCAGTATGACTATACGGGGGCAAGGATGCGGGGCGCGGCAATACTATGGGTTGTGGACAGGTTGTGATTGTTTTTGCCAGGTAACCTCTGCCCCAGCGCTGTTGACTCGCATGGTCCCTATGGGGGCCGGTTTGGGGAAAGTTCAAGGTGTTTGTTGTTGTGAGGGGTGGGGGAAAGGGCCGGGGTCCTGTCTGGCCAGGTTGGGGGCGGTTGGCTGTGGGTGGGGGGTAGTGACCATAAGGGGATGTTTTGGGTTGGGGGTCGGGGTTACGCACGGTACGCTGAGAGGCATGTCTTCTGCCCTGTCTATGTATGTCTGGACTAGGTTGCCTGGTGTCTACAAGTGGGTGGCACTTAGCACGGGTTGCATCTTTGCTGTTTCTATGGCACGTCATGGCGGTGATGTCAGACCCTAGCGTTACGAATGGTGACGGCGGCACTATGACCCTGAGAGCGTTGACATGGAATGTCAGGGGGTTGAATGATTTTCGTAAACTGAGAAAAGTGCTGAATTATTTCCGCATGCACCACATTGATCTGGCGCTTATACAAGAAACACACCTCCCTCTCACGAGTAAAATGCTTTCTGCGAGGGGATTAGCGGGTAATAGCGCAGCGGCAGGCTTCACTACACACTCCAGAGGGGTGGTCACATGGGTAAACCCACGATCCAACCTGACACTGACAGTACTGGAAGCAGACTCAGAAGGGCGCTATTTAATTGTTAGATGTGTCGGGAAAGGTCATGACCTAGTGGTCGTTAATGTTTATGGCCCTAATTATGATAACCCTGCGTTCTAAGCCGCTCTGGCCGCGCATTGTAGGCAATACATACATGCTAGAATGGTGTGGGGGGGCGGCGGATAGGGAAGTGCAGCATATGGGCAAGTATGCTACGGCCCGAACATATGGGGAGGGTGAACGCCCGGGCTCCTTACTGGCGAGGATACTACGTAATAGCAGGAGGCCCCTGGTCATTGACGAGCTTGTCACCTCTGCAGGCACAGTGATTACTGGAGAGGAAGAGATTATAGACTAATTCAGAGATTAATATGCTGGGCGTTATACATCTAAGTCCTCTCAGATGGAAGAGGAAATAGAGGACTACCTCAGTTATATCAAAATGCCCTTCTTGTCCAACTCTCAGAGGCAATTTCTGATGCTGCCAGTGCAGGGGGATGAGATACTGGAGGCCCTGGAGGGAATGAGATCAGGTAGTGCCCCAGGGGCTGATGGGCTGACGGTGGCCTTTTACAAGGCCTTCAAGGATAAGCTCCTCCCGCATCTGATTACGCTATTTGACGATATATGCCAGGAAGGGTGCATGCCAGCTACTATGAGAGAGGCCCTGCTCGTCACAATCTTGAAACCTGGGAAACCCCCTAACCTGTGCGGATCCTATAGACCGCTCTCCCTGATTAACGTCGACGCCAAGCTGTACGCCAAGGTTTTGGCTACGCGTTTGGTGCTGCTGGTGCCGGAGCTCGGAGCTCCGGAGCAGGCGGGATTTATCCCGGCCAGAAATCTAACCTATAATATTCGTACAGTATTGGGAACCATGCAGCATGTGCGCCCAGAGCGCAAAGCCTTAGCCCTTTTTCTGGACATGGAAAAGGCGTTTGACTCTGTGGAGTGGCCATTTATGGTGCGGGTATTGCGGAAATTCGGACTGGGAGAGCCCTTTTTGCAGATGCTCGGAGCATTGTATTACCAACCCACTGCCAGGCTGAGACTAGGAGATCGGGTTACGGAGGCCTTCGACATTGGCAGGGGAACCAGGCAGGGCTGTCCCCTTTCCCCCCTCCTATATGCTTTAGTGGCGGAGCCCTTGGCGTGCGCGATACGGGAATTCCACAGATTCGAGGGTATTAACTTTCCCACCTATAAGATCGGTATCTCAACATATGCAGATGACACGCTGCTATACGTCCGGGACCCGGAGGTGAATCTCTCGTCCGTACTGAGGGAGTTGGTCAGGTTTGGGGCCCTGTCCGGCCTTAAGGTGAACTGGAGTAAGTCGTTAGCGTTCCCGCTGACACCGGTTACTTTGCCGTTCCAGATGGAATATCCCCTGCAGTGGACGACGGATTCGGTTCGGTACTTGGGGATACGGCTTCACAAGGATCCGGAGGTTCTCCTCAGGGAAAACTACGGAGTGGCATACGCCAACCTAGTAGAGGACGTAGAGGTGTGGAATCGGCTTCCCCTGTCTTTGCTGGGCAGAATAGCCATCATGAAAATGGTGGTTTTGCCGAGATTCCTGTTCCTATTCAATAACATCCCTATAGTGTTGTCCAAGACCTTTTTCAAGCAGTTAACCCAGACCCTAGTTAAGCTGGCCTGGGGTGGTAAACAGCCTAGAATTCGGTGGAAGGTGTTGACGCTGCCATACGAGATGGGGGGGTTGGGAGCCCCGGACCTGGAAAGATATTACAGGGTAGCGCAGGCGGCTCACCTGCACTCGTGGATCCATGCCAACCCTGATGTCCCACATGTCCTCCTGGAGCGACTATTTGCAGACCCGCTCCCCTTGCCGGCGACGGTCTTCCAGCCGATTGATCGCCGCGTGGGAAGATTGGACTCTCTCAAAGCCACGAATCATGCTTGGCAGGCGTTATTCCACTTCAGCTTTTTGGAATTATTACCGCTCCTCGCGGCCCCCGCTTCGCGGGAGCCGCTCGAGGGACCGGGACTCTGCTGCTGTCACTCGGGGCATTGTTGGTGTGTTGACCCTGCAAGAACCGGCGTATTCAGGACTGCGAGGACCAGGGTGCTGCGCACGAAGCAGAACAGCCGCACCTGGTCCTCTTCCTGACTCCTCCCCCAACACCGTTGCCCTTCATGATATATACGTCTCCCTGCCTACACGCGCTAGCGGGACGCGCGCGGGTCTCAGCACGGGGCTAAGACCGGGCAAAGAGCGGGCCCTCTGAGGCCCTCAGAGGCACGAGGAGACCGAGGTGACCGGACCGGGGAATCCCTTCTTCCTGCCAGCAAACGTAAGTCTGGTCCCAGTGAACTGCATTATTCACCATGGCTGAGACTTGTTCCACAAACACGCCCATAATCACTGGTGGTACAAACAAAGGTACATTGGTCGATTACTTTATTAAGGCTGCTGCGGCTAATGGAAAGGAGACTATGCTAGCTGAACGAAGGGCCGAGCGACACCGGTCCATAGAATGTATAAAAAACAGGATGCCTATGGATAACCCGCTTCCTACTACCCCTTTTGAGCTAAGTCCCCCTACTCTTACTCAGGAGGCACTAGCCACTGACAATGTTCCTGTATTGCTCAGAAACATAGAATCTGAGCCTGATAAATCTAATTGTTTGCATGTCTCCACTGATTTGCTCCCCTCCAGCATTATTGTTAAGGAAACTGATACGATTATTATCCCTTCTCAATCTAAGGTTAAAACCACTAACAAGAAGGTGGGGAGGGTTGCGGTGCCTAAAGCTCCAAGGCCCCCTCCCACCAAAAGAAGAAAGAGGCTAGGCGATTTGCCAAGGGATAAGATTAATCACTCAGACTTTGGCAAAGGACCCATTCATACCTCAGAAAAAGTATCCTTGCCAAAGGTAACACTTCCTTTACCTATAGTAAACACCATGGCCACAAGACCTTCCATCTTTTTTGAACCCTCCTCTTCTGACCCGATCTGTCCCCCGCTGTGCCTACCTAATGAAGGTCCGATCCCAGCCCCTCTTGAGGGCATCGAACAATTGATAAGGTCATTCGCTCTACCTATAATCGAAAGATTACAAAATATAGAGCAACGCCTAGGGGATCTAGAAATAGCTATCACTAAATATGCGGGGGCACCCAAAGACCACGTACATCCAGTTCTCCCCCCCCCCTGTGGCACTAGTCTCATCCCCTATTCATACCAGGAAAAGCGACATGGCTGGTCTTGATAGCCAGTCTATGGCCAAATCTTCCAATATAGCCCACCATTACCAAGTACAAAATGATGTGGGTGAATCGATAAAGGAAGTACCAGACCCTACTCTAGGAATAATTCCAAATGAGAGGGGTGGGAATCATCCCCTAGTTAGGGCAAGAGACCGACCTAGGCACCAAGTTGACTTACCCCCAGAGGCAGTCCCATACGTGGTAGTGCTTACGAGAGTCCCGATTCTGGAAAAGGGTAAAAATGAAGGTTTCCATGAGCTTAAAAATAAAACCATGCATTGGCTCATGCTAAATAGACCCCTTCCCTTCAATGTCAACGGGGAGATACTACATGTTCGGAGACTCCCTTGGCTAGGCTGTAGAAAAAAGGATATTGAGGGGGACATAATCATCATCAATTTTAGAGACCCTAGAGCAGTCACCCATATTCTTGACTATCCTTTGGGTAATACTAGTGGGTCCATTAATCCCCGTGAACTGTTATATTTTTATCCAAGACCTCCAGTCTTTTATAATGCATACCCTAGGGCCCCAGCCCGAATGCCGTCATAACCCCTTTGCATTCCCTGTACCCACTGATAACCATTGCCACACTTATGCACCCATTTCTGCGGTTCATGAAAATGCACTAGATTGGGTTACAGTGCTCCCCGGGAGCCACCGACATGGCCCAAGGAGGGTGAACTATAGATTACCATTTACACCTCTGGAAGTCGCAAATAGATTCGATGGCTTATCATGCATTGATGACTGCGATTGACAGAGGAGTTTCTCTAACAAAGGGCCCAGTACTTTGGAGCTTCAGGTTGTGGATACTGATCTGACTCCCCCACCGCAGATTTCTTTTCCGCAAAAATCCACTCTTTCCGGGTTAGTTCTATCTTTGCCTGACCCCTACGTAGCGCCCCACGAACATACTTTCGTGTCTGTAGAGGAATCAGCTACATATCCCCCCCGGCCCGTACTCGGGGCGGAGAGGAAAAATGCAGTGGGTGGGGGTTTGCTAAGACAGATCCACTCGACACAGGTTGTCCCAGCCAGGGAACGCTCTGGTATCGGGGTTCGCGCCCCCCCAGGGCTAGCACAAAGTACTCCCGATGAGATTGTTATAAGTACAGATAGGGTTTTGAGGTCACTAGAAATCCTATCTTGGAACATTGCTGGGTTGCCCAATAAGTTAGATTGTAGTGAATGGGCAACCTTTATAAAGAAACATGATATATGCATGTTCCAGGAGACGTGGGCTAGAGAAAACTATTGCTACCCTGGGTTTGCAACTTTTAATGTCCCAGCCAGATGGGGAGGGAAGGGTCGTCCGTCCGGTGGTTTGTCAATATGGATTGGCTCCCACCTTGGCTGCAAGGCCGAGATTCTGGAAACCAACTCAGTCGACATCCTGTGTGTGGTCTTACGCTGGCCCACTGGAATGGGCCTGACTTTGGTAAACGTATATTCCAGACCGGTCGGAGTCGCGGGCACTTCAGGGACAATGGAGGCCCTTGTGGTAAATATTTAAATTACCTGTACTATTTTTTATGCGGTAAAGTCTAGTAAGAATAACTCAGTCAAAATAAGAGGCAGAATCCGTGGTATTAGAGGTTCTGAAAAGGACTTTATTCCTTACAAAGGAATTATGGTTCGAACCAGGCAATCATATTCCATCACCACGAAGGTTCAGGAAGGGATAGGCAATACATTATTGACAAGTAACAATATATATATGAAAAGCATTGCATTAAGACAGATGCAGGAGGCGTAACAGCTGATAATACAGATAAGAATACACATACGTAATGAAAATAGGCGTATAAATAGGCGTATACTAGAAACGTCATTTAAAATGATGTCACAAGTGGGTGGATCCATAAGAGAATCCTGCAGTGTCAGCAGAAATATTTGGCAGAGATGCGCGCGCAGCCGCATGACGTGTGATTGACGTGCAACTAGAGGGTGAAGGGAACTTGACATTTAGCCCTACATGTGAAGACAGAAGTCTGGGGTGTCAGGACAACCTAGTCCTAAATCATATCTAATATCTTGTGTTTAAGGAACTATATTATCTGGAAGAAAAGGTTTTCGCGGACAAATCCTATTCTATACTGACTGTTAGTGCGTGTACAAGCGTCTAGGTGTCTACATGAGATGCGAGGGGGCAGGAATCTTCCATGGTAACAGGGGCTATGAATTACTTGCACGGAGACAGTAAGGCCGGGCCCTTTGCTCTGCAGCTAGAGGGATGTTTACCTAAGCTATTTAGACAGGAATGCATTGGATGAGGAACGGAGCAGATAACTTGAAGGCTGAATACAGTTTTTGGCAGGCAACAGGCCGCGTCAGGCACCGTTAGCCACGCAGGGAGTAAGACAAAGTTCATGGATACAGATGCAGGTCCAGGCTGAAGCATTTCAGAGGCAGAAGCAGGAAAAAGGCTTGATGGCAGAATTCAGGGCCTACTTGCCTGAACTGTAAAACGTGAAAAGTGTACCATATAAAGTCGGTGGCCAATCATACTTAGGAATGGAATATCCGGCCCATTCATGGCAGATACGAAAGAGGACATGTTAACGTTGGATGCACATGTATTTGCGTCTTCATAGCTGGAACTGGAGGGAACATACATGTACTTGTAGCATGTACATGGAGCCGTTGTGGTCTAAGATAGGGGACACAATTGACCATAAAAATTCATATTTCCTCATTCCCTCCTTGTCCCCTACGGACCCTCAGGAAATATCGATCTTCAGGAATCCATCAATCTGTTCATGTAACATCATTTGTTCTTCTTTCTTCTTCCGGGATCTTGAATGAAAACTTGAACGTGGAATACACGATGTGGCACACAGGCCACAAATCGCTGGTCCACATTGTAAACATAGGCAGCAACTGAATACTATGAGAAGGCCAATACCTAGGAAGGATAGGACTTTCCATCCCCAGGCTGACAATACGCTCCGGAACCAACCGGACCAAGTCCAGGTGCCTGGATTCTGATGTATCTGGCTTACGATTTTATGAAGTCGAGTTATGGCTTTATACACTGACGGCGCGTTTTCTGGTATGAAAACACAGCAACTTGATCCGATGACCCTACAAGCTCCGCCCCTATCGGCCAGAATGACGTCAAGGACAAGACGATTTTGAAGAACAACAATCCGCATCGCAGACTGCTCCTCTGTTAAGTTGCCTAAGGCGGAAGTAGTTTCATTCACTACTGCTTCAAGGGTTCTAGTTAATCTACGTATCAACTTACTATTAGTGACTGTACCTATGTAGGGAAAGAAACCTTTATTGAAATCTGTGTATTTCTCCCATGCTGTTTCAGTGTAGTCGACAATCGGGAGATCTCTCTGCTGTCTATTGTGTACTAAATGGGTATTCCTATGATAATCAGGCGGGGCTAGGAAAACAGGTGGCAGAAGGAATGCAATGTAACAGGTACCATCCCAATCTAGGGGTAGGCGTATGTATGCGGTGTGACCACAGATGAAGTAGGAGTGACGAGAAGCTCTAAATGTAGACTTGCCTTTATCACTGAATTCTATTACAGTGGTACATTTACTATGGCCCATGTGTATTGAACCATTCTTTCTTACACATAATTCGCCTCTAACTGGAAATACTGACATAGCGGGCAAGATTGGTGTAGCTTCGGATTCAACATTCAGGATCATGAGGTTAAGTGTAAAGTTACCTAATCCATATACTTCATTTTCTAGATCAGTCCCTGTTCTTTTGGGAAGTCCCTCCTTGTTATGGTAGCAGACTTTAAGTAAAACTAGGTTCAGGTTTCCCCATACCCAGTTGTCTTGATAAACTACTGAATTTGAATCTAGGGAATTAATCAAACTAAACCATGCTCCACAGGAGCCATTGTGTGTGAATGGATACGGAAAGAGGGGCAGAACTCCCCTGTATTTCTGATAGGGAGGGAGTCGGCCACATATCCAACAATTTGTAGCATTGCTGGTCTGATGAGAATGATGTAACATACTAATGAATGTGTTGTTGCGCAGCGCAAATCTATAGGACAACTCATGCGGAGGTAATTCGCTAAAAGTATGTTCGACAGTAGCATTGTAAGCACGCTTGAAAATAGGATAGTACATATGTAACAGCATACTTACAGTAATAATAATAAGACTTAGAAAAAACATAATCAACAATGTCACTATACAGTGACTATGAAGTGATTTACAGTATGCATGTTTCTTGAGCTGTTTCTGTCTATTTTTCTCTCTCATTCGGTCTAGAGGATACATGTCAAAGACTTAATTCAACCGATTCACCTTGGAGAGGACTTAAACAATCGAATTGTCTGACTTGCTAGACCTTAGTTTCAGTTTATAGTTCTCTTTTTCTGTCTTTTCAACCAAGGGAAGTTTTGAGTCAGTCGGTGAGGGAATGCAGGGCTGGTCGTTTAAATCCGATGGTAGTCCATGAAATTTCTTGATATGACTCGAGTGCAACCACCCTTTGCGGCCCTCAATCTTCACAGCTGTCCTTGTGGTCAATAAGACGAGTTTCGGTTGTTGCCAGCGAGGCTCCAACGGACTCCTCCTGTCGAAGTTCCTCACCAGTACCAGGTCACCTGGAACCACTTCATGAGGCTTCACCTCAGTGTTATCGGGAAAAGCTGCAGCTACCTGTGAACGACAAGATTGTAGTGCAGACATCAAGGAAGCCAGGTAATCTGTCAGCATATTACAATCAACATCAGTGATCTTACGAGGTATAGGCGTCCCCCACATATTTGGTGGCCTACCGAAGATCACCTCATACGGGGATAGCCCTGTTCGAGAATGTGCTACCATTCTCATGTAAAAGAGCGCAACCGGTAAGGCTACTATCCAGTCGACACCTTTCTCTCTACAGATTTTTGCAAGTCGTATTTTCAGGGTCTGATTATGACGTTCCACGAGACCTGCTGCCTCGGGATGTCGGACACAGTGGAATTTCCATTGATAGCCTAACAAGAGTGAAATGTGCTTCATTAACTCGGATGAGAACGGCTGGCCATTATCTGAGTACACGATACGGGGCAAACCATACCGTGGGAAGAATTCTCGAACTAACTGTTTAGCAGTAGTCGGGGCAGTGTAATCTGAGACGGGATACGCCTCTGTCCACCGGGAAAGAGCGCATACAACTACGAGGACATATTTGAATCCTCGACATCGTTCCATCTGGATATAATCCATCTGGAGGACTTCAAAAGGGTGATCGGGGGGTTGAAATCCACCCTGTTCTACAGGTACGCCTTTTCCTGGATTGAACTGACAACAAATCATGCAGGTACGTACTTTCTGTTTAGCTGCTGCTCGCAAGTGTTTATTGAACCAAATGTGTTGAATACTGTCTAGCATAGCTTTCTCTCCTAGATGCGCTGGACTATGTATTGTGTTAATGATGACTTGAACCATTGAGTCGGGGAGAAACCATATAGATTTTCCCTTCGTCATCCATCCTTGATCCGTTTGGATCCCTCCTAATTCAGTCCATCTCTTTATTTCTTCTGGTGTAGCATGTGTCTGTATATCAATTACATCAAGAGCGGGATCCTTAACTGTCATGCAGTGTGTCGGCGTCGGAACTATTGCCTTTGTCGTGTCAGTTATATGAGTCTGATTCTGAGCAGTCTGTTTAGCTGTTCTGTCAGCTAGGTCGTTACCCTGAGAAATAATGTCAGTCACTTTTGTATGGGCTTTACACTTCATAATCGATATTGCAGTCGGCAGATGTATTGCATCTAACAGAGCTTGAATAAGGGGACCGTGCTGGATGTGGGCACCGTGAGAAGTTAAGTAACCTCTCTCTCGCCAAAGCACGCCGAAGTCATGGACGACTCCGAATGCATAACGTGAATCTGTGTATATGTTGACTTTCTTATTTTTGGCTTGAATACAGGCTTGTGTCAGAGCGATGAGCTCTGCTGCTTGAGCTGACAAGGTATCGATACAATTTGTTTCAATAACTTCAGTGTCTGTTGTGACTGCATAAGCGGCCACTAACTCTCCTGTATTTGTTCTCATGCATGAACCATCTACATATAATGTCAGGTCTGGATCTGATAGTGGAATATCTGTCAAGTCTTGTCTGGGTTTCGTTGTAATAGTAATAACTTCAATACAATCATGTGCCAATGGGTCTGTTCCACTTAATGGCAAAAGTGTGGCAGGGTTTAATGTACTACAACGTCTGATTTCTATGTGTGGCTGGAACAATGTCAATTCATAACCCGTCAGTCTTGCTATAGTCAAGTGTTGTGTTTGGGTCCGGTTCAAGAGAACCTCTACTGCGTGTGGTACTTGTACTGTCAATTGATGTCCTAACACTATGGCATCGCTTTGTCTGATTGCTAAAGCTGTTGCTGCGACTGATTTCAGGCACGCAGGAAGAGCCTGAGCTACGGGATCTAATGTACTAGAAAAATAAGCACATGGCTTGTGTGATCCTGCTTGTTCCTGTGTGAGTACTGACAAAGCAGTACCTTCACGTTCCGTGACAAAGAGTGTAAAACGTTTGCTGTAACATGGTGTTGCTAAAACAGGTGCTTGGCATAAAGCTTTCTTTAAGCATTCAAACGCTTGTGTATGTTCTGGAGTCCAAGGGAGGACAGTCGATGTCGCTGCCTCCTGTGTTGTCAACTGAATGAGTGGTTTTGCTAGAAATGCATATTAGGGGATCCACTGCCTGCAATACGAAGTGAGGCCTATGAATGCCCGCACCTCCTTTTGTGTCTTGGGTGGCGGCATGTTAACAATTAACTGGATGCGGTCGGGTGTAAGCTGTCTTCCCCCCTTGGACAGCAAGTGCCCAAGGTACACAACTTGCTGGACACAGAATTGCAACTTCGAAGGGGACACTTTGTGCCCCTTGTCGGCTAAAAAATGTAAAACCGTCAGTGATGCTTTTTCACATTCAGGTTCGCTTCGGGCGGTGATCAGCAGATCATCGACATATTGAAGCAGGGCAGTGTTAGCTGGCATGTGGATACTGTCAAGTTCTCTTTTCAGTGCTTGGCTATAGATGCTGGGGCTTTCTGTGAATCCTTGAGGTGCGCGTGTGAATTTAAAACTTCGTCCATTTAAACTGAATCCGAACAAATATTGGCTTTCCGGATCGATTGGGACGCTGAAGAAGGCGTTCTTGAGGTCAATTACAGTAAAGAACGTTGCTTCTGAATCTATGGCTGTTAATAATGAAGAGATATCTGGGACCACGGGGTATTGTGGTACAATGCATTTATTTAATTCGCGTAGATCAATAACTAATCGATATACTGGCGGTGCTTTTGGATCAGTTCGTTTAAGAATCGGAATTATCGGGGAATTACATACATTGGAGTCGGTTTCCACTACCACTCCTTGTGCAATGAGCTCGTCAATGATTTGCAGCAAAGCCACTACAGCATCTGGTGGTAATTTGTATTGTCGCATTCGTGGTAGTACTACTCCTGTTTTGAGTGTGACTCGATATGGTGTAATGTGCATACAACCTACATCAGTGGGGCCTTGCGCCCATAAATGTGCAGGTAGATTCTGTAACCGGTGATCCATGTCTCTAGACACGTAGTGACCTTTAAAGTCACGCAAAAATAGTCGAACTCCGTCCGGAGAACAGCATATTATAGCTCCTAGAGCTTTCAATGTTTTTATACCTAACAAGTTTTCGGGACATGATTTCGTAAGCAATAGATCTGTAGTCCGTGTCAATGGACCAACTGTGAATGTAAGTGGTTGCGATACTTCGTTAATAGTGGGCTTTCCTGAAAAACCAAGGGAAATATTTTGTGAGCCTGAGAGGGGTGCCCCTGGGACTTCGCTGTGACTGATAGTGGTTCTGCTTGCCCCTGTATCGAGTAGAAACTTTCTGTCTTTCCCTAATACTTGACTCTGTACGTAAGGACCCTCTTGATCTACGGGAACCTCAATAAGGGGTAGGCCAACTTCCCTCTCTAGGCTATTTCATGTGTAGCGCTGATACTCTGGGTAGTCATTTTGTGCATACTGGTACATCTGTTGTGTCGTGTTTTGTGTTGCAGCAATAGGCTGTGGCTGTTGTTGTGGTTGTTGTTGTTGTTGTGCGGTCTGTTGTACAGCTGGCATAGGCTGTATATTCTGAGGTACTTGTTGCTGGATCTGATCCTGTCTAGGCTGACGTGGTCTCTCTTTCGTTATACCCGTAGAGATATTATGTTTCAGAACTGCGCAATCGTGTATATAATGACCTGGCTGTTTACAATAGTTGCATGTCCCTCTAACAGGACCCGCTGAATCATTGGACTGTGTCATACCCTTTTTATGACCGTCAGCTGGAACTGACTGGGCAACAAGCATTTTCATTTTCGTGTCTTTCATACGTCTTTGTTCATGTTCTTGTTCTTCCCTAATTCTGTTGTGACGATATTTTAACATTTGTAACATCTGAGAAGGTGTGTTACCTTGCCAAGTACTCTCGAATTTCAGTACTCTACTCTTAACTTGGGGCAAGGAATTTTCAACTAATTTTGTCACAAACAGATGTGGATACGACTCACTACTTGCTTTTATGCCACTATTAATACCAAAACATTTTTCAAATCGGGAATAGAAATCACTAGTATCTTCATCTTGTTTTTGCTTACAGGCTGAAATTGCACCCCAGTCTTCCTTTTTCGTAGTCAATAAACGTGGTAGTACCTGCACTAATAATCCTGGTAATGCTGTAGTCTTTTCCCCAAGCCCTGAACCTGCAGCTCTGGCCTTTTCTTCGTTTTCTAATGCTGTCCAATCTATCTTTTGGTCTCCCACCTCCCATTCCTTTTCTTTGAGTTTCTCGTAAATACCGGCAGGTAATAAGACTTTTAATATTTTCATAATGTCAGGGTATGTATACTCTCCCATGAGTAACATGTCTTTTATCTCACGGTGGAAACCTGCTGGGTCCTTGTCATGGCTAGGTACTACTTTCTTCATTTCTAATAGTTCAATTTTAGTTATGGGCGTGTATACAAACACGCGTTTAAAAGTATTGTCATCACCTCTGACTGGGTGTACTTCGCGTAAGGGATTCTGTCTGTCTATGTGATACGTTTTTCTTTCCTTGGGGGGAACGGAGACATGTTCTGGGCATACGAAGACAATGTACTGGTGTCGATACTCTAGAATTTCTTTAATTAAATCAGTACCTGAACCTCTCCATTTGTTTGTGAGTAATTCTATCAGTATATCAGGTAGGGCACCAGGATCGGAGTGTTGGCTTCTATATAATATAAGGAGGTGTTGTATCATGTATATACCAGCTAAACGCTGTTCGTCTGGGGTAAGATTAAAAAACGTGTGTGCTAGCGCATCATCACTGTATTTTTCAGAACTGTCAGCCCATTGTACTGCTGACCTGGCTAATTCTTGTTCATCCATAGAATCGAGCATGTGATACCCTCTTCGGTCTCGGAGTAATTTATCAGCAGCCTGGAATAAGTGTTCAGGGGACTTCGTATTTAGCATAGGGGCTTGAAAATGTCTGTTACATTCTGGACGTATCGGACGTATCGGATCAGTAAAGTATCTGGTATTGTTACAAGGTCTTCCCCTACCTACATAAGCTATCGTTTCTAATTGTCCTGTGGGCATTTCTGATTCTTCCTCCTCCTCTCCCTCTGATTCAGTTTTGTCTGCCTCCATTCTGGCTTTATGTATTCGTTCTATTTCTTTGCGGATCTTTCGGCACATAGCTACTATACACGTCTGTTTATCATGTTTTCCCTCTGATATATTCTGACCCCATCTGGTAAGTACTTGCATTTCATCCTGATCTACCCCAGGCCTGTCTTTGTCTCTGATCAAGCAGTTTATAAAGAAGCGTAACAGTAATCTCTGTATATCCACTTTCTGATAATCCATGGCTTCGTCAATACTTTCAGGGCCTTGCCCTGTTTGGACAAAGCGATATATATTGTCTAGATGATTAATCATTCCTGGTAGTGTCGTTAAATATAGTGAAGCTCGTCGTATACGTAGTGATGATAGCAGCATTCTGTCATTTTTACCGGGCACTGGATCATATCTACAATCCACAAGATGTTCCTTAAACATGTCGGACGTTGCTATTTGGGGTGTACGTTGGTTTGCTAAATCTCTAAGAGACGATTTACTTCTTGACGGTGGCGTGGCAAAAATTGCTGTCGCACCTCCTGTCGCACCTTCTGAGGTGCTAGGCACGAAAGGATTTGTGGGATGTAAGGTAGAAACTGTGGATGCAGGGAAAGCGGTGGAAACAGATGGACCTGTTGGATTGTGCGGAGGAGTTTGTTGTTGCGGAGGTGGGGGCGGATGATCTCGGGGTTGAGCACCATCGACAGGTGGCGTGTGTGGTGGAACATTAACATATTCGGGAGCTACATCGTCTAAATAGGAGGAAAGGAAAATATCTTTTGCGGTCTTGGGATGTGCTTTAATCGGAAGTAATGGGGGTGTCAAATCTTTCGGTATTTCCGGGGTGGCCTTAGGTAAACCTTCGGCCAAAAGAGGATACATACCATTCATAAGAGTGTTCCGTTGTCTGTCTACTTGTTCTGTTTTTACTCGGATACCTTCCTCAACTAATACGTTTTCTCGGGCTTTATTAGAGTTCTCCCTACTTTTCTCTTCCTGTCTGAGCGCTTTCTCTGTGCGCCTATGCGACTCTTTGCGCCATAGTTCAATGGCATCTTTCTGTGACTGTCTGGCTTTCTTTTTCCATAATTCTTCTTCTACTCTCATGATGCAATCTGCATCCCATGTCCCAGCTGCGGGCCACCTCTGACTTTCTGCTAGATCCTTGGTGTAGTCCACCCATAAGTCAAGATATAATATGGCATCTAGGCCATGTTTATGATACATAAAGTACCCTGGAGTGTCCCTAGGTGGAATGGGAACAGCTTCTTCGAGTACTCCTTTTCTAGTTTTGATCTGTCTTAATTTTGAAAAGAACGGCATCTTTAAACCTTGCTACTTGATTCTTACTCAAACTGGACTTGAACACAATTAATACGATAAACACAATAATGAACACTCATTCATACCACAATTTTAAAACCTATTAAAACATTTAACATTTAACATTTAACGAACAATGATAATTAGAAGAAAACTAGTCACTGACATAATACTAATACTAGATAATACTGAATTATATATATGAACATACTAGATATACTGCTAAACAGTACAGATACACTGCTAAAACAGTGCAGACCGGATTTGTGTACCCAAACCCGTCATGACCGGCACAAATTAATGTGCACGTCTAAATGCCTCCCCGGCAACGGTACTCACCGGGTAGCACGGAACGGAAGGCCTCGGAACTGAACTGAACTGGACCGGACTGGACTCGACTCGGAACTTCGGAACCTGGTGGGCCTCTGTATACCTCGGATCTTGCTCTCTCAGCTAGGCTCTGGTCGGGATACTTCGCACTTCTCACCGCCTCGTCTGGGTGTTGATCGCAGCCTCAGTCACCCCCGCTTGGCCGGAGGGAGATACAGGAAATCCTGCGGGTACGCGTTTTCGTCCGTTCAGCTGTGGCAGGGGACCGGGCCTGCAACGCACCTCCGGCGCGTGAGATGAGAAAGTGTCCCTATTCGGGCGCCAATTTATGTGGTAAATATTTAAATTACCTGTACTATTTTTTATGCGGTAAAGTCTAGTAAGAATAACTCAGTCAAAATAAGAGGCAGAATCCGTGGTATTAGAGGTTCTGAAAAGGACTTTATTCCTTACAAAGGAATTATGGTTCGAACCAGGCAATCATATTCCATCACCACGAAGGTTCAGGAAGGGATAGGCAATACATTATTGACAAGTAACAATATATATATGAAAAGCATTGCATTAAGACAGATGCAGGAGGCGTAACAGCTGATAATACAGATAAGAATACACATACGTAATGAAAATAGGCGTATAAATAGGCGTATACTAGAAACGTCATTTAAAATGATGTCACAAGTGGGTGGATCCATAAGAGAATCCTGCAGTGTCAGCAGAAATATTTGGCAGAGATGCGCGCGCAGCCGCCTGACGTGTGATTGAAGTGCAACTAGAGGGTGAAGGGAACTTGACATTTAGCCCTACATGTGGAGACAGAAGTCTGGGGTGTCAGGACAACCTAGTCCTAAATCATATCTAATATCTTGTGTTTAAGGAACTATATTATCTGGAAGAAAAGGTTTTCGCGGACAAATCCTATTCTATACTGACTGTTAGTGCGTGTACAAGCGTCTAGGTGTCTACATGAGATGCGAGGGGGCAGGAATCTTCCATGGTAACAGGGGCTATGAATTACTTGCACGGAGACAGTAAGGCCGGGCCCTTTGCTCTGCAGCTAGAGGGAGGTTTACCTAAGCTATTTAGACAGGAATGCATTGGATGAGGAACGGAGCAGATAACTTGAAGGCTGAATACAGTTTTTGGCAGGCAACAGGCCGCGTCAGGCACCGTTAGCCACGCAGGGAGTAAGACAAAGTTCATGGATACAGATGCAGGTCCAGGCTGAAGCATTTCAGAGGCAGAAGCAGGAAAAAGGCTTGATGGCAGAATTCAGGGCCTACTCGCCTGAACTGTAAAACGTGAAAAGTGTACCATATAAAGTCGGTGGCCAATCATACTTAGGAATGGAATATCCGGCCCATTCATGGCAGATACGAAAGAGGACATGTTAACGTTGGACGCACATGTATTTGCGTCTTCATAGCTGGAACTGGAGGGAACATACATGTACTTGTAGCATGTACATGGAGCCGTTGGGGTCTAAGATAGGGGACACAATTGACCATAAAAATTCATATTTCCTCACCCTGGTGACATTCCTTGACTCTCTCTCAGGTTCAGCAACACTCTTGGTTGGAGGCGACTTCAATATTCAGTACGAACCATTCCCGATTCACCTGGATGGGCTTAGCAGTGAGGAGGATGATCTCTGGGATATTCCAAGTATTGCGTGTCCGCCAGTTAGGTCATCCTCACCACTCCTACTCCAAGTAATAACAATGACCCTTGCAAACTCACTTAGAGCTTGCAATGGCAGGTTCAAAGGGGACACACCTCCGCAACCAACCTTCAATAGACCAGGCTAGGAGTCCCGGATAGACTACATAATGATCAAACTTCAGGACTGGAAACTAGTTATAGATTTTAAAATAGCCCCCAGGTTCGACAGTGACCACAATGGCCTGATTCTCTCCCTGGCTGTGGATGGCTTTCTTAATGTTGCTGTCCCAGAAAATAGACTAAGCGCCCCAAGTTTAACCTTATCTAGCAACAGGCGAAGAATAAGGTGGGACAAACTCTTAGAGAAACCAAACTGCATCAGGACCATCTACGAGCTGGTGGCATCAGCCCTCGAAAAGGTGGGAAGACTTCTCCCACTATTGCCCTCGCCTGACGGGTGCATTTCCCTTGGGGACATTCATCAGACCCTGTGCAACAATCTTGCCGAGGTATTGAACCCTGTGGTCCGGGACAGGAAAGTGAGGAGAGAAAGAGCCTCATGGTTCAACGCCAGCTGTAGGAAAGCCAAGGCAGACCTTCTCCGGGCATTTAAAAATAAGGAGGCTTTATCGGTAATTAGGGAAAAGCGGGCTGCTTACAAGCTCCTTCTTGAAAATGCCAAAATAGACTGGGACTGGGAGAATTGGTCAGAAATGACAACCGCACTCAAAATCAGAGACCCAAGGAAATTCTGGCAAATAGTCAAACATGGCTCAGTTGAGCCTGTTCTGGCTATAGAGGGAAACATCGCGCCTGAAGTGTGGGAGGAACATTTTTCATTGCTCTACAGTGCGGCTGGGCTGGACCATCTAGGAACCCAGGTTGGGGCATTAGCCGCCCTAACCACTGATAACTCTTCCGAGATGGGAGACTTTAATTTGGAGGAACTGGAAATGGCAATTACTCGCCTTTCCTCGGGAAAAGCGCCAGGTCTTGACAAGCTTCCAGGCGATCTTTTAAAGCATGAGGTCTGAATCTGGGCCCCCTACCTCTTGGTTTTGTTTAACGCCATCGCACATGGTATGGCGGTTCCCACCACTTGGCTTGGGGCGGAGATCGTGCCTATTTTCAAAAGGGGATCACCTTTAATCCCGGCTAATTACAGACCGATCAGTCTGATAGACGTCCCTCAGAAGCTTTTTGCGAGGCTTCTGTTGGATCGCCTCCTGGACTGGATCGAAGACAGGGACATTTTGAGCCCCCTCCAGGCTGGGTTTCGGCAAAAGACTTCCACCATAGACCAGGTCTTTAGACTGTCCCTTTTATACTGGAAAACAATACAGTTGGAGGGTGGCAGCCTCTATACTGTATTTGTGGACCTAAGGGCAGCCTTCGACCTGGTTCCACGTGGTAAGCTGTGGGAAGTGTTGGCTAGAGCCGGGGTGCCTGGTGATCTTTTGTCAATGATCATCCGCCTCCATACCAACACCTATGCTCAAGTGAGGTGTGGTAGGCATGGCGCCCTATCAAATAAGTTCCCCGTTGACAGAGGGGTAAGACAGGGGTGTGTACTCGCACCGACCCTGTTCTGCCTCTTCGTCAACGGGGTTATCGATCACCTTAATAAGGTCCCCAATTCCGACGTCCCAAAGCTGGCGGGAAGGAGGGTTCCGGCAATTATGTTTGCGGATGATACCCTCCTTCTCTCCAAGTCGCCGATGGGAATCCAGCGCGTGCTGGACGGCTTTGGGGACTTTTGTAGAGAGCACGGATTGGAGATTAATACTCTAAAGACTAAATTTATGGCCTTCAATCCGCCACCCAGGTTCCACCGTATCCCACGCATAGGGAACAACACGCTAGAACGAGTCAACACCTTTGAATATCTTGGTGTAACCCTTAATGAGGAATTGGGGTGGGGTCCGCATCAGGAGAAAGCAAGGCTGAAACTAGTGCAACATGTGGGTGGGATACTAAGGATGGTGGGGAAGAATAGGTCGACCCTCAAACCCATAGGCCCCCCGCTCCACATCTACAGGGTGCAAGCCAGAGGAGCCGTTATCTATGGCAGCGAATTATGGGGTCACAAAGTCTTGGCTAGTCTGACTAAAGAGGAGAATAGGTTTCTTAGGTGCCTAGTAGCCCTTCCTCCAAGTACACCTTTAGTGCCATTAAGACTTGACCTAGGCATCAGACCCCTGGAAGAAGAATTGGCGCTTCGCCCTCTGATCTATTGGCGTAGATTGTGGGCTGTACCTGAATTGATTCATTACAGACAGGGTTTGCAGGAAGTCCTTAGTCTTCCAAATTCGGGGAACATTGCCTGGTTTAAATTTGTAAGGAACAATCTGGTGGGTCTAGGTCTCGATGCTCTTTGGAACGACCCCCTGGATGCTTGCCCCAGGCTTCCCAAAAAGGTTTTAACCAAATTGTATTATAATTCTAAGGTTCCCACATTCCGACCTTCTATAACCCTAGGGTCTTTAACGCACCAATTCCTTTGTATTAAAAATGCCTACAGCTTTGAATTAATCCTGGACAATATTTACCCTGTACTAATTAGGAAGCTTTATCTACAATGGAGGCACGGGTCCCTGCCAATACGTGCACTCACTAGTCATTGGTCTGTGTCTGCACCCAGTACTTGCCCGGCATGCAGAGTATGCGATGAAACTGAGCTGCACATCATATTTTTTTGTCCGGGCTACAGTGAGATCCGCAGAAAATGGATCACTCCCGTTTGTAGGAATTTGGGTTTTACCAGGTGCCACGAAGCCTTCAGAATTCTTAAGAGTGAAATGGCTGCTCACATTGTGTTTGCTGTGGCCAAATTTCTGGGGGCTTTCTGGCACAAGAGAAAGCGGTACCTGAAAATGCTAACCTGATTAATTTTGTACTGGGTTAAATTGCACATGATTTTATGTAATTAGCAGATATATCGCTGTCCTGGTGTTCTAATGTTCCAACCTTTTTTATTACTTTTTAACTATCCAATGTATGGTTTTAAATGTATTTATATTCTTATTTTATGTACCTTTTATGGAGAGATTCTCCGAAATAAAGTTCTTTTGACTTGACTTGAATATCCCCTGCAGTGGACGACGGATTCGGTTCGGTACTTGGGGATACGGCTTCACAAGGATCCGGAGGTTCTCCTCAGGGAAAACTACGGAGTGGCATACGCCAACCTAGTAGAGGACGTAGAGGTGTGGAATCGGCTTCCCCTGTCTTTGCTGGGCAGAATAGCCATCATGAAAATGGTGGTTTTGCCGAGATTCCTGTTCCTATTCAATAACATCCCTATAGTGTTGTCCAAGACCTTTTTCAAGCAGTTAACCCAGACCCTAGTTAAGCTGGCCTGGGGTGGTAAACAGCCTAGAATTCGGTGGAAGGTGTTGACGCTGCCATACGAGATGGGGGGGTTGGGAGCCCCGGACCTGGAAAGATATTACAGGGTAGCGCAGGCGGCTCACCTGCACTCGTGGATCCATGCCAACCCTGATGTCCCACATGTCCTCCTGGAGCGACTATTTGCAGACCCGCTCCCCTTGCCGGCGACGGTCTTCCAGCCGGTTGATCGCCGCTTGGGAAGATTGGACTCTCTCAAAGCCACGAATCATGCTTGGCAGGCGTTATTGAGAGCGCAAGACTGTGCATTACTGTATTCCCCGCTGATGCTGGTGGAGTGGGCGGTTTGGCTCCCCCCACTGCGAGAGAAAGGAGTGCTGCAGGCGTTAGGCGGTGTGGGCATTGCTAGGATGGAGGATTTGTTTCTGGATGGGGTGGCCAAGACATGGGAGCAGATCGGCTCGGCACAACCTGCTCCCACGCTCCTACAGCGTTTTCAATTTCATAGGGTCCGTAGCGCTCTGTCGGTCCTGTTGGGGCCGGGCATGGCAGAACCCCCGGAAATCCCGGAGCTTACCTATGTCATTAAAACGGCGACGCCGTCCAAATTGGTTACGACCCTTAACAAAATGGGGGACCAGCGCATGGAGCGCCAGTGCACCACAGCGAGGCGAGACTGGCAGATCGACCTTCAAATGGATATTTCTGACGAGATGTGGAAATACTGTTGCGCCAGCACCAAGAAGGTGTCGCTAAATGGCCGGCACAGATTGGTGCACTTTAAGTACTTGCAACGGGTCTATTATACCCCGGAGAGATTGCATAGGTACGGGCTCCGCCAAACAGCGTAGTGTGAGCGTTGTCACTTCCTAGTGGCGGACTTCATGCATATGGCCTGGTACTGCCCGGGAGTTGCTAAGTTTTGGACGGAGGTGTTCCAGGAACTGAGCCAGATTTTGGGAACAGAGTTGCTACTCGACCCATCGTTGGTGTTGCTGGGGTATTCCAGGCCGCTTCCACTGGCACTGCGGCGCCTGACGGATATAGCGCTATTAATAGCTAGACGAGTTGTGGCGATGTGTTGGATGAGAGGGCCACTTCCCACTAGGAAGCGATGGGCCAGCGATATGCTGTACTGCAGCACACAGGCGGAGACGTACAGCGAACTTCTACCGCCGAAAAGTCGCCCCAAGAACTTCTGGGGGTTGTACAGTACGTATTTGACTTCCAGGGTCACTGAGACGGCTGGCCAGGGGGAGGCACACAGCGAGGAACCCAATGCGCGCATTTTGGCCGAGGGTGGCACGGGACAAGATCAGGACTCTGAGGGCGTGTGATTGTGAGGGACTCTGGAGTGTCAGTTGGGACGGATGCCCGCACATAGAGAGTGTGGACGGGTGTTTATCAGATCTGACCGGGACGCCAAATAGGGGTAATTCAGAGGGTGAATGAGTAACGCAAGGTGGTATGCAGACTGATTGTGGGAGGGTGCTGCCGATGGTCACGCCTAGACAATAGGACTCCGGCCACGTGTGCATGGGGATGGGAGACGGGAGGAGACAGCCAGCGTAGGGTAGGTGGGGCGGGTGGTTGGGGTTAGTGATAAGATTAGAACTTACAGGACTAAGCCAGGAGTGCAGGCTCCGGAGGATACTTTTAAGCTTCGAATTCATAACCGTAGGCGGAAACATAGACTGGGGACTAGTGCAATCTCCAGTCGAAGCTTCGATCATGATGGGGCTTTTGTATATGCTGTTTTATTGAGACGCCGCCGGTCCTTTGGGATGTCGGCTAAATGGCTGTGTATGAGATACCTTGACTGCCCAACTGTCTGGCAGAGTCCTCCCACTGCTACGTTGATAGTTTGCCCTGTACAATTCCTATAAGTCAATAAAGGTTTTTGAAAATTAAAAAAAAACAAAAAAAAACAGCCATACGAGATACCTTCAATACTTTAGTAGGAGAAGAAAACAGACTGTCCTTTCATGACTAATAGGTTTTTTTAATAAGAACCCAATCACCAGGAACTAACACTTTATCTTTAACATGCATACATTTGTCATAATCATGTTTGTAAATGTCTTGTTTTTTAAAAAAACTATTGCTCCCACCTTTGTCAAATCAATAGAAGATTGTGAGCCCTTTTCTAACAACCAAGCAGGACTCAATTTTGAAATAGATTTTCTACCTCTCAGAAGTATACAAGATGAAACACAAGTGGTGTTGTGAGGAGAAGTATTATAATTCCAAACTTTCTGATACAAAAAATTAGGCACATTAAAACCATTGGCTACTGCTGTTTATACATTATCTTTCAACATACGATTTGCCCGCTCAACAAGTCCATTGGACGCTGGGCTATATAATAGAACAAGAGTGTGTTTAACATCAACACTTCTAAAAAAAAAAATGTCTCTACTTCCTGTGACACAAAATGTGACCCATTATCAGTGACCACTTCTTTTGTTGTACCTTCAATACAAAATATATATTTTTTAAACATAATAACTGAATTAGAGTCAGCACTTTTGACAAATGTGAAATACACCCATTTGGAAAAATAGTCAATCGGAACGATAAGAAATTTCTTATCTATACCAAAAACCGAAAATGGACCCGCAAAATCCAAGCCAATTTTTTGCCAAGCACCACATGGCCATGGTACAGGACATAAAGATGCATTAGAGGTTTTCCAGTGCTTGTCAGAACAAAGACACTGAGGACACTGTTCCACATGGAGCTTAACCTGCCCATCAATTCCTGGCCACCAGTACATTTGCTTCATTTTGTTAATTGTAGATGTAATACCTAAATGCCCCTCATGAGCCCAAGAAATTATGGTGCTCCTAAGATCTCTTGGAGGAACAAACTTGTCTTGTCAAAGTAAAATATCATTAGATATAGACAATTCAGATGCTACTTGAGCAAAAATTCTTTCAAGAGAGAAATTCTTATCAGAAGGCCAACCTTTCACTAAAAACTCCCTCACATTCATCTTTTTCACTGTCTCTAAACCAATCTTCTTTAGAAATTTTTAAATCCTGTACAACATCTTCAACAGAAAGTACACATTCCTCATCCTCTTTTTCTTTAATCAAATCATCACTATATTGCAAATGAAGATGTGACAAGCAATCCGCTCGTACATTTTTTCCTCTTGGCAAATATTTGATATCAAAGTGAAATTCCTGTAATCTTGCTAAAAGTCTTATTAACCTGGATGAAGCTTTATTAGAAGAACTGTCTCCTAACATGTAAATAAGGGGCTTATGGTCTGTATACAGTTGAAATTTAGTTCCCCAAATGTACATTTAAAATTTGTCAACTGACCAAGAGCATGCTAAAGCTTCCCTTTCGATTGTGCTATAGTTTTGCTCAGCTTCAGTAAGAGTTCTTGACGCAAAAGCTATAGTAGATTTGCATCCCTTAACAATTTGGCTCAACATAGCACCCAGTCCAGCACCCAGTCCTTTTGCTCTGGCATCAACTGTGATAATACTTTCTACACCATACGTGAAAGGTTTGATAGCAGGAGCATTTATGACTAGATCTTTGACTGAACTAAAAGCATTATGAGACTCATCAGACCAAATAAATTTTAAATTCTTTTTCAATAAATTTCTAAGTGGTTGTACTAATAACGCATAACCTTGGACAAATCTAGCACAATATTCACTTAATCCAAGAAACGCTCTTAAAGAATCTTTGTCATGAGGAGTGGGAGCATTTCTAATGGCGTCAAGTACAAAAGTTTTAGGTTTAATCCCAACGCCAGAAATATTATAACCCAAATAATCAACCTCCTGTGTGACAAACTTACATTTTTTAGCATTCACTGTCATGCCATGCATCTGTAGTTTGTTTAAGACTCTCTCAAGCAGAACAAAATGTTGATCAATAGTCTCCGAATGAATAAGTATGTCATCTTGAAATGCTTGAATTCCTACTTCATTGACAAACATTTGATCCATTAATCTCTGAAAGATACTGAGTGCCAACGCCAATGCAAATGGCATCCTTTTATACATGTAAACTCCAAACGGAGTAACAAAAGTTGTCAATGGCTGCGATTCAGCTGATAATGGGATCTGGTGATGCACCGACCGTAAATCTATAGTAGTGAAAAATCGACTTCCACCTAATTTTGCCAACATATCGTGAATTCTTGGAAGTGGGTGAGAATCTACAACAATATTACGGTTGAGAACCCTGAAGTCCGCACAGACGGATCTCCCCAGAACATTTATGTGCAACTACAGCAGCGGAAACCCATTCTGAAGACTCAACAGGAGTGATTATGTCTTGAGAACACAACTGATCCAACAATTTCTTTAAGTCTTCCCCAACCGATAAAGGTACAGGTCTAACTTTTTGAAACACAGGAAATGCATTGTTTTTTAGTTTAATTGTATGTTCAAACCCTTTAACGGATCCAACTTTATCACTAAATACAGTAGCATAATTGTTAAGTTATTCTTGCAGCTTGGAATCATGTGATTCAATCATATTGAGTGAAGGAACAGGTAATTCACCTAGAACTACAGGTTCAGGATGACCAGGTTTAAGTATTATACCTAAACTAGCTTGATCTTGCCATCCTAGAATATCACGTCCATTAAGTGCAACATATATCTTCGTAAATATTTCTCTTCCCTTTAAAGTGTCAGAAAAATAACCTCTCATAATTATATCGTATTCACCGAATGCTTTGGGATTGACATCAGTAGGATATAATTTAAAACTTTACAAATTGGTCCTTTGCATTTTTTATCAGATTCTTTCAATGTATTAATTTCTATTGATATAGAAATCATATTCAATTCATCACATATTGAATCTTCATCAACATTCCGTTGATTAACCCTTCTTTTATCCTTTACAGACTTGCAAACTGTGTAAAAATGACCAATTTTTTTGCAGGTATTACACCGTTTACCTTGTGCTGGACAATTGGGAAAATTTCCCATATGAAATCTGGAACTACATCTATAACATGCGGCATTACTTTTTTTTTTTTTTTTTTAAAGTTTTCTTGAATTTACACTTGTTATTAACTGCATTAATCTCAGGTTCATTACTGTTATTTACATCTAGATACATTACATTAGGACTAGAAGCATAATTACCAGAAGAATTAGAATTGGAACCATCCTCTGTCAAAATTCTTGAGGAAGTAACAGAACACTCAATACTCCTTGCTATCTGCATTACTTCTTTTAATGAGGGATTTTTACAAGTAAGTATACGTTTCTGAATTTTCTCTTTAAAAAAATTAAACACTAACTGGTCAAGTAAAGATGTATCAAGATAAGAGCCAAATTCACATTTAGCAGCTAACACTTAAAATTGCTAAATAATCCTCAATAGACTCATTATGTAATTGTTTACGTTTGAAAAACTTATGTCTTTCTACCATAACAGATGGTTCATGACGATAATGCTTCCCCATGCGTGTTAAAGCTTCTTTAAAAACATTCCAAGTCTCATCACCACTGGGTGCGGGGACTACAGGTAAATTGTCAAAGAGTTGTTGTCCTGCAGTACCCAGATGATTAAATAATAATGCTCTTTTCCTTGAAGCCGAGTATTTTTCAGCATCAATGGCTTCTAAATAATTTTCAAAAACTCTTAGCCATTTGTGCCACGCTGTAGTAGGTTTACCTGGATCTTGTAAGAATGTAGGCGGGTGTAAAATACTATGAGTTGAATCAGCCATAATAAAACCTGAAAATAAAGGTTAAGTATAAATAAAAAATAAATAATAAAGTCACCGTAATGGATCCTGTATAACTCGGAGGAAATATCAACATTTTAAATTCAAAAGAAGAATTGTGTTCTCATCACAGAAACGAGAAGACTAGCTTCGTACACATCCGAGTTTATAAAGAGAAAGCTTTCCAAAAATTTAAGATGGCCGCCATTTGCGTAAAAGACATGATGACATCACAAGATGTTGCTTAATTTTCCGAAGTAAGTTGAGCATGTACCATTACGTGAAGTTTGATGACGTAAACCAATGTGGTTGCGTTGCGCTCCGTAACGACAGAGCGAAGCAGATGACGAAGAATGTAGCGAAGCAGGTGCCAAAGAATCCAGCGAAGCGGGTGCCGAAGAATCCAGAGCCAATTCAAGTATCAACAATGCGGTTAGTGCTTCAAAACACACAGCAAAAACGGTGCTGAATTAGAACATAACACTATGGGCAACGGGACGGAAGAATAGTAGAAAGTGAAATATGTACTCACAAATTAGATGAAATTCAAATCCGTTCGTTTTTCCCCAAAGCAATGTTAGAGGTTCAAAATCCAGTTTTAGGAATTCTTTGTAAATATAATCCAGTACGTGATTCCTTAAAATTGCGCAATTAAGCCACAGGATCGTCGCCAAATAATGTAGTGTAGCAAATAAAGGAAACACCCAAATATACAAGTAAAAATCCAGAAGAAAGTTTATTCATCAGGAATGAACCCACGACTGTACAGAGCAAGAGCCTGAGAAGTAATGCCTGAAAGACTCCATGTTCCAGAACACCTTACAGATGATTACATACACAAGGCTCTTTAAAGATATAGACCTAATATTCTACATGCCACAACATTGCATACACATTGGATAATACATACTATCAACAGAAACCTTCTCAGACTGAGTGCTGTTCTTTGAGTAGAATTTAAGTGAGAACAGACCATTGGGCCGTCAAAACAATACATTGAGCGGTGGTCTCCCTAAATACTGCTAACCAAAGAGTATCCCTTCCGGAGTTCTGGTATCTCCACAATGAAGTGAAGGGAATCTGAGATGTGCCACACCTGTGCACCACTCCTATTGGAGTGGGGAAGGGAAAAACCCCATTTCTTTAAGAAGTTATTTTAACTCTACGGGCTACGATAACTCCATTATGCGCTTTTTGAAAGTAAAGCACACGCTGAGATCATCTCCCATCACAAGAGCTCTCTCATCTAGTGGCTCATAGCAATCCAGACAATGACATTTTTGGATAAATAGAAGAACTTCAGGGTGTAATAATTTATTAACTAGTCGAAAAATTGGATAAAGAGGTGGTGCAAGGCTTAACCTAAATGACATTGACTCCTAAAGAGACCACTATACAATTGCATCTGTTGCTTGCTCCCAGTATACTGTTAAGTCGAACAGCTTTGCAAGTCATCTCGGACAACTGTGCAGCCGAAGAACACAACTGCGTAATTCTATTTGGTGCTGTGCTGGCTTGCCATAGGTGCACACCCTCTCTCCCATACCCCTCCGGTCCTGGGCTTAAAAGGCTGCCCCTTCAAACCCTTGCTTAGGGTGTCGCACCGCCAGATGTCCATGCAGAACTGTTGCTGCTAACTGTGCTGCCTGTTTGTGATGCCCTATCAATAGCACAGCTAATCTTTTCCCCTTACACCCCAAAGGCTGTGACAGAAGGCCAATCTGAGTAGCAGACTACAGCGGAATTTGAGGAGCAATAGATTCAAGAATCTACTGAAGGATTCAATGAGCCCACAGTTTTTAAACGCCACACCCAAAGGAGTGGCAATGTGCTTGGATTTCCTCCCAGTTGATGAGAGGAAGACTCTGCTCTTTACCTGTGTTCCTCTGATTGGAATTGGCCTTTCAACTGTGTTCTTGGTCAATCTTCAAGCTGGAGGCCAGGTTAATCTATGTGTGCAGGCATCAACAATACAATTACAAAGGAAATAGACTTTAACATGATTGGCACATTTCGCCCCGTCTTTCTAGCAGATGTAAAGTGTGGCAATCTAATTTTGTAGTTTCTACGCTCAAGCGCTACTGGTTTCCTTAGTCTGGAGAAAGATATGATCTATGCTTCACGCAGTATCTCAACTTGCTAACAACAGGCTGCTTCCTGATCTTGCAGGCTACTGCCTGACCTGTCAACGAACTATGTGACCTACCTTGTTCATAATGACAAGAATGTCCACTCCTATCGAAAACCACATGTCACACTTACACGATGTTTAGGCATGATGGATGAACCCACATGCGAAAAGGCAGATAAGCTTGGCCAATCAGCGCTGAGCAGGACATAATCACCAACTACGCAGTTGGATGAATATATATTTGCTCCGCTTAGATTCCAAGAACCGAAACCCACATGGGGCGTTCCATGCTCATCATGTGAGGCTAGGCCCACCTACATTCGCTTCTGTTTTCGAGAAATTTTTACATCTACTGATGCAATGTCCTATGTGAACATTGGTTCCGTCAATGATGGACTTGCAACGCTTTCTTTTGTGGTTTGAAAGAGTAAATAGAGCTGCTTCTAAGCTAAAACTCCAGACATCAAGTTGCATCTCATTGGAGGTGAACTGTTCTTTCCTGTAGTGACTAATCCTTGTTGTAGTATTGTAATAAATCCATATTATATTGTCAACTTGCTTTTCTTGGAGTTTGTTCAATAGATTTTTCCCTCCAACAAAATATATATGAGTTACCCTAGGTGTTTACATTTTCAATTTTTTCCCTGCCTAGAGGAACTCTTATCTATTCGCAGGGGGCCTTTTTCTTTACATTTTGTTAATGTAGAGTCATCTACATAGGTAATGAAGGTCCGCCACAGAGCTCCTGACACGAAAGTAATAATATGAGTAAAAAGTCACTACCCACGATTTATCACAAAAAATCATCTTTAAATATATTTTGCAAATTGAGCCATTTTTTTCCAGTCATCCGCTCATTAGTTCTGAAAATACTTGCATATCTGTATTGAATACACAATTTTGGCACATACATATTAACTCAACCAAGCAAAAAGTTCCAATTTAGTAGGCTTGGATGCAAACTGGAGAGCTACTTATAGGTAGCTGGAGAGCTACTAGTAGCTTACGAGCTACTCGTTGGAGAAGCCTGATCTAGAACATCAGTTGGGGAAAAAAATGAAATAAAACAAAAACTGCTAAATGACTACATGTGAATTCTGACACACATAAGTCAGGCATAGGATGGAGACAAGCTCCCAAGCTTCATACAAGCATGTGAAACTGGAGTAGGTGGGGAGGACCTATCTCACCTTTCTCTCATAACCAGATTAAAGTCCTCTCAAACAGTGCAATGACGTTTCTACAAATTTTCTAAGATTCCATAGCATTCGTATTGACACTCCCAAAATATTCTAGAATTCTTTTAATGATCTGCCAACAAAGCTTTCCCCAAAGCACGGTTTCATGTTAGTCAGACCCAAGATACATTTTCAGTACAATTTCCATCATCAAATGTCTAAAAAGTCATATGTGAAATGGGCAGTTCAGGAAATGCAATTTTAAACAGTCTATCATTTAGCATAGTATCTATATACACTGCACGTCTTTTCATATTTCATCTGGACTCATCTAAGTAGAGTCATTATGTTATGACTGAGAGTCTACTTGGAAATGGACGAGTAGCAAAATAATAAAATGGATGAATCTTGCTATCTAGATGCATTTTATGGACTCAAAGAGGAACGGCGCTGCTCAGGTCGCAGATATCAGCCAGGGTCAGACGGCACACAGTTGTACTTATCATTCAAATATCAGCTTTATCAGCCAGACATAAAACAGAGTTAAACTGCAAAACGTGGTTCAAGAGTCTGAAATGAGAGATTAAGGTTAACCCCTAACTTCGTCGGAACTCCGATTATGGCATTTGTAACAATTTTGGACTCCTTCACCTTTGATCAATTTCACCAAACTTGGGGGAAACTAAGGGCAGCTAAGAGGCTCCCAAGTGTACTTCAGAACAGTTGAAGGATTCATAAATTAGAGGGATCCCATCTCTGTAACAATTCCTTTTAGTCAACTGCTGGACTACACTGGTAGCTTTTTGACTACATGTTATCGGATACTTTTCTACATGCATAACTCCAAATCCAGTACACAAAAGTTTATTAAAACTTTAATGATGCTGCACCCCTTCCACCATTCAGTGATATTTGTTGATTTTAGTAACTCTTGGTTAGCAATTTGGAGATAAAAGGGTTGCCAGTGTGCCTGTGAAAGTATTTTTTAAATGTTTTAAATTGTTCACGATCTCAGATCATGATCAATAGAGCCACAGTGTGTACACGCACTCAAAAGGGCTTTCCTCTCAATTTTTGCGACAAAAAAGAAAAAAGATAGCAGCACAGTGGTGGAACTGATGCTGCATTATTTATAGGGGGATAGCCAGGTGGCTATACACATTCCCATACATCCCTTTGCCTTGCTCAAAGGCGAAAGCAGTCAAGTCTCTCTTCGCTCATGACTAATGGCCAGAGAGGGGAGACTAGCGCATATATCCTCCTGCCTAGAGCAAGAGCTGGCTGGCAACTTAAAAGTGTCTTATAGGTGTCTGCGTGTGCAGGGGTTGAATGATGCTTACGCCCTCTTGCTTTGGCTAAGGACTAGAGTTTTACATTCAACTCTTGTCGCCTTGCCCTGGGTTGATAAAGAAATGCTCCATTCCACCCACATTACCCATGTGTGGGAGACGGAAGCGCCACAATCAAACCCCATCGCATTGAAGGTGCCCCCCTCAGCCTTGCCCAAGGATGAGGGAGGAGGAAATAAGCCCCACCCACTCTCAGTTTGCCCAAGGGTGACGTGTACTTATTAAACACAAAACAAAACAAAAAAAATACTCAGCTCCTCTGTGGCTTGCACAATGCTGTGAACCACAAGGAGAGAGGCAGCTGACACCAGCTCCTGCGCCCTTTTCCCAACTGGTTCTGTGTATTCTGGTAGCTGTTTTAGTGTATGATGTTGGTTATCTTAAAGTACAATTGTGAGAGTCTTTTCATATGATGTTGTGTCTTTCAGTTTCAATGTTTTAATTGCTTTAGACCTCTACTGAGGTTAACAATAAGAATACTAAATGACATACATCAATAAATTTACATAATAATAAGTACATTAAATACTAATACAATGGTAAAAATGATTTTAAAATGTTGCATAAATTGTTACAAACAAATTCATTTGGGGGAAAATAAATAAGAGCATTCAGATCATTCACAGTAATCACCTTATTTCTGAAGCGTATAGGATTTAAGAAATGGTGCCAAGCTTCTACTACTTCTTTATTTGGCTAGATATCCATCATGTGAGCTAGCTCTTGTCCCCTCCTTGGCAAAGCTTACATATTCCAGAATCCTCAATAGAGTTATCCCAATGTTTGGTATAGGAGTTTAAAGGCAGGTTCCCCAAGCGAAGCAAAATGATGCAACGTCTCATGCTGTGTGCGAGAGTAAATTTCAGATACTGCTGATAGATCTTATATTCGAGAGAAGCAGAATAAGACCTAAAATGAGAAGGCTATGAGCAATAAGTTGAATCTAGAGCAAAACTAAGATGTGGTGGCATATGTTTTAAGAAGATTTTTAGGTGGGCCCGCAACCAGGACTGTAAGAGTGTAACTGAACACTTGAAGGTGAGATAGAGCTACTGCAAAATTTTTGTTGAATGTAAAATTGCTTGAACCAACCTCAAATGTTTCGAATTTTAATAAAGCTCTTACGGTATCTTTTTCTGCGTGGAGCATATTATATGCTCATCTAATTGTGTTGGTCAGGGCAATTGTATAAACACTAGTCAGTGACAATTCTAATTGAAGGGCCTGGACTGGGAGTGGCCTGACTAGAGTTAATTATTTCCGTAAAAAAATGTCCCTTCACATTTGTGCAGGAAATGCCATTTTGTTCCGGAAAATATTATAAGGCATACGTTAAGGGTAGACAGGATATTTATTCGATAACTTTCTAAGAGAGCTTGTAAATTCATCTTTCCTGAATAAATATAAAAATTCTTTAAAAGCATTTACATGGAATGTGGCTTTTGATTCCAAGTGTCTTGGATGAGAGTTATTTTCTGGTGTCTGTGAAAATATTCTCCCTAGATATACATACTCCTTTACCGTCTCTACTGGTTTACCTCCTAGTTTCCAATTTAAGTGGATAGGACGCTTCTTTCCCCTAAAAGGGACCCCTCTTGTCTTTGAAATATTTACTTTCAAGAAGTTTTTTTCAGTGTTAGTGAAAAGAGCACCTAGATTGCGTAGTAGACCAATCAGTGTTAAGACAAGAATAACAATATAGTCGGCATAATTTAAGGTATGGATTTCATGAGAAGCTATTTTAGGTGGGATTTTGTTTATACCTACTAGACACTCCAGTAAGTCACTTACAAACAGGGAAAAGAGTAAGGGGGCTAACAAACAGCCTTGCTTAAGGCAGTTTGAAGTAGGAAACCTATGAGATAAGCCCTTTTCTCCTATCTGCGCTCTTCACCACGTTGCTATAGATAAGGCCACAATTAATCATAATAAGACATCGGGGATCCCCATTTTCATCAGTTTCCTAAATAGGCAAAGTCTATCGATTTGGTTAAAAGCTGTAGAAAAGACTACGAATACGCTGTAGATTCTCTGCGATTTAGTTCTAACATATTTATCGATTAGTGAATGTAAGAGTCCGATGTTATCGATGACAGGTTGCTCTGGACAGAAGCCTGCCAGGGCCATTGGAATCACCCCCTTGAAAAAGTCCAGTCCTTCAGATGGTCCAGAACGCCTGCCGCAAAGATCTTCCCAGTTCCGTCCAGCAAAGCTATCTGTCTATAATTGCTCAAAGAAAGTCTTGAGCCCTTCACCAGTAGAGGAATAACAATACTCCCAGATAATAAAGCCCCTGGTCAGGACGGTTTCAAAGCCAAGTTTTAGAAGTCCTTCTCAGAGCATTTACAACCGACCATGAGGCGAGTTTTTAATAAAATAGCTAGTGAAGGACGCACTACAGATTCCATGACAGAAGCCAATATAGTTGTCATTCCTAAAGAGGGGAAGGACCCACTTCTTCCAAAGAATTATAAACCAATATCCCTCATTAATGTAGATTGTAAAATGTATTCAAATATTTTAGTTACTCATTTATAAAAATGGTAATGTCCCTCTATTTAGCACCATCAGCTCGTACAGCGATTAATGGATCTCTTTCTGAATCTTTTACACTTCATCAAGGCACTAGACAAGGTAGCCCCTTGTCCCCATCTCTGTTTTTGCTGGCATTGGAACCATTAATTCAGGACATTAAATTAAATCCAGACATAAAGGGGGTAGGATTTAAAGATATACAAGTCAAATTAGCTGCCTTTGCTGATGAAATCCTAATTATGACTGAAAATCCGGGTCCTTCAATTACGGCTTTGATGGATACTATTGCAGAATATTCCATACACTCAGGCTATAAACTTAACAGGGACAAATCGGAAGTAAAGCCCTTGAATGTGCATTGTACAAAAGACGTTTTAGGTAATTCCGGAATGGCTTGGCAACCGGGATACATACAGTATTTAGGGATCGAATTCGGTTGCAATATTATGGACACCCTGCATCACAATGAGAAAGTAACTCTGGAAAAAAAAAATCACAAAACTTTTGGATTCTTGGTCACCAAAATTTATAACATTGTGGGTAAGAGTAGAAACCATAAAAATTATGATCACACCTTTGGTTAACTACCTTATAAACATGCTTCCTCTTCTCCTGACAGAGGACTTTCATCATAAACTAGACATTCTTCTTACAAAGATTTTATGGTGTGGCAAAAAAGCCAGAATTGGCATTAAAAAATTGAGACTTGATAAATCTTTCGGGGAAGTCAATTTAGCGGATTTTTTTTTTTTTTTTTTTTTTCCGGTGTAAGACATTTATTGTGCAAAGGAAAGGTTACACTGCGTCGCGCCAACAACCCGGAGGCAGGCCGCGATATCAACAAATGTTTTCAATTAAGGTGTACCATATTAGGAGTCATAAACAATGTCAGTATCCTACCATTCAGGGAGATACACACCCTTAACCCTGGTGAGGAGTACAAAGGTATAACCAGTGCAGAGTGGATGGTCTTACATTTTTGGGTGTCGTGGACTGGAAACGAATCCTAGGCTCACGGTCTCGTCCAGTCACTCCGGCGAGCACTAGGACCGCAGCTCATGGAAAAGGTAATGCATAGGTAAATCGTCCACTACCACCTTTTCGCCCAACCCCCCCGCAACAATCGGAGGGAAACAACAAACTTCGGTGCAGAGCTATTTCAAAAAACCAACAGACATCACATCTCACATACGCAGGGGCTCGCGTACAAGGACCCGTCCGTCATAGAGGGACGACTACAAGCAGCATTGGGGGCTGCAGGAGGATCGCAAGGCAGCAGCTATGGGGGCGGGGGCGGAGGGGGGGGGGGGAGGGGATGCGGTCGGACAAAACAGCGGGGCGCCGGGACGGGAAGGGGGGCATCATGTCAAACCCGACAGGCACGCAGCAGGCATGGGATCCGACAATAGCAACACATTCCACAGCCCTCAGGCACATCAACCAAGCATGTATCCATCCATCCCAGCAAAATGCACACAGGGCTCAAAGGTTTCACCCCATGTCATCCGAAACACCCGTCCCAGGGGAGTCCACAGAGGCATCCGAACCCGCCCGCTCTCTAGTCCACTGCAGGAAGGGTTCCCAGATGTCATTGGGCCTAGATGCGGTGGGCATCGTCTCCCAGTAGTTCGTGAGTTGTGTCTGACCATATGTAACGTCTCGAACCCATGCGGCGAACGTAGGCAAGGCTCCACGGCCCCAGTGTATCGCCACCTGGCGTTTAGCGTAAAGCAGCAGCATCGCGTGCAGTTTCCTGTCAACGGGTTCGGTGTCTTTAACGTATCCCAGGAGCCCTAAAAGCGGAGTGGGTTCATCTGACCTGTGTAATATGTGATTGATGGCCTCAAAGATGCTCGACCAGTACTCATCTAGCTTTGGGCAGCTCCACGCCACATGGAGGAAGGACGCATCAGCTCCACCACACTTCCAGCATGAAGCGTCAGTGCGGATTCCCATGCGATGTAGCAGCACTGGTGTGCGATAGTACCGGTGCAGGAATTTAAAATGGACCAGTCGTAGCCTATAGTTCGGTGACAGCGCCGTGAGCTGCTTACAGCAGTATTCCCACACGTCATCTGTCAGGGTCCCGTCCAGGTCTGCGGCCCAAGCCTGTCTGGCCATAGGCACGGTGAGCGGGGCCTGCTCCTGCATGCAGTTGTACAGTCTAGATACCAGTTTCGCGGGGGAGGGTCGTGACAGCAAGTTCTGAAGGGCATCCAGTTGTGGAGGTTCCTCGGGGAATTGAGGCCACATCTTCTTGCAGGACTCCCGGAGAGAGTGATACAGAAGCGCGTCCGAGAACGAGGTAGGCTGGCCGTCCTCACGGACACCCAACGCTCCAAACGTCCCATCAGGGTAGATGTTTGCGAAAGTGGTCACCCGTCTCCCCTGGAGCATGATGGTATCTCCCCTAGCGCAAAGGCAGGGCAGCATCGGATTGCTTCGCAGTGGAATAGCCGGCGCATAGAGCAAGGGAAGGCCCGCCCTCCGACTTAACTCCTTCCAGGACCAGCGGATCATCTCAACGGTGTCTACCTCCTTCGAGGGGCGGGAAACCTTACCATACAACGCCACCCGAAGTGGCAACGGGGCAACCGCGGCCAATTCCACCGCCACATGCGGCTGGTAGGGGGTGGGGAATACCCAGAAATGCAAGAATTGAGCCTGAGCGCACAGCGAGTATAGCTTTAGGTCAGGCGCCCCGAGGCCCCCTTGTCGCAGCGGGAGTGTAAGCAGAGCCCAAGAGGTCCTCGCCTGCCTCCCAGCCCACACCAGAGATACAAGTAAGGAGCGGACTCGTGCATGGAAGCATGCAG
The DNA here is from genome assembly GCF_964204655.1 of Triturus cristatus. Taxonomy (NCBI): domain Eukaryota; kingdom Metazoa; phylum Chordata; class Amphibia; order Caudata; family Salamandridae; genus Triturus; species Triturus cristatus. The sequence goes on from NC_140585.1 coordinate 358,033,409, forward strand.
TCATGGGTAACGGAAGATTAACGAACAGATATAGGAATTTCGGGAGAACTACCATTTTCGCCAGTGCAACCCTCGCAACCAGGGACAGGGGAAGTTTGTTCCAGACCTCCACCCTCCGCTCCAGCCAGTCGACCGCTCTGCCGAAGTTGAGAGACCATAGTTCCTGCGTGTCCTGACTAATCCAGATACCTAAGTATTTGACCGTGTCAGTCTCCCAACGCAGGGGGTAGTCCGAAGGAGGTTGAGATGTCTCGTCAGTTAGAGGGAATGCAACTGACTTGGACCAATTTATAGACACGCCCGCCAGACCCTCGAAACGTACAAATTCTCGGAGCAGTGGATTCAAATTCTCTGCGGGGCTGTTAACATACAGAGTGACGTCGTCTGCATAAAGAGAGATCAGCAGACTACGAGAGCTGAAGCTTATCCCTCTCGCCGTGTGGTGTTGGCGTATTCTGGCCGCCAATGGCTCCATCGCAATAGCAAAGAGGAGGGGCGACAGTGGGCACCCCTGTCTAGTCCCCCTGGAGATGGGAAAGGGTTCGGACACCAGGCCATTCACTCGTACCCGAGCTCGAGGTCTGTCATATAGCAATTTGATGAGAGTAATAAAGTTACGACTGAAGCCCATCCTGCCCAAGACACGAAACAGGTACGGCCACTCTAACGAATCGAACGCCTTAGTCGCGTCTAGGAACACGACTGCGGCCTGGACGGAGGGGTGGAGATAATGTAGGATGGAGAAAAGTGTTCTGAGGTTGTGCGAGGTGGCACGGCCAGGGATGAATCCTGATTGGTCCGGGAGAGCGATGATTGGCAGCATCGGCTGTAATTTGTCTGCAATGATCTTGGCAAAAATTTTAGCGTCCACATTTATGAGAGAAAGGGGACGATAGGAGTCCAGGTATAATTCGTCTTTGTCGGGTTTTAATAGGGTGACAATGAGTGCCTCGTGCATGGAGTCTGGGAGGGAATTCAGCTCCAGCGCCTCTACGAATACTGAGTGCAGTTTCGGGGCCAGTTCTTCAGCATACGTCTTGTAAAACATTGTGGTTAGGCCATCTGGGCCAGGAGCTTTATTAGCTGGCATGCTCTTGATAACCTGAGCTATGTCTTGGACCGAGACAGGCAGGTCCATGTATTGTCTATGGTTGTCATTGAACCAGACAAGGGCTATAGAGTCAAGAAAACCGTCCAGGGAAGTCGGAGCAGCAGAGTGTTTGGACGTGTAAAGGGAAGCATAAAAATCGGCGAAGGCCTTCAGCACCGCCTCTTGGCCCGTGACCCGTGTCCCCTCACTATTATTGATAGTGTGTATATAGTGTGCCTGAGCCTGGGGAGCAATCAATCTAGCTAGTGTCCTGCTCGGTCTATCACCTTCCCCATATCTGCGGGCTTCGGCCTGTTTCCCTAAGAACTTCACCTCCCTCTGCGCCTCCTCGTTGAAGTCCAACAGTTTTGCCTTAAGACTACCTGCAATAGCCAACGTCGGGTCTCGGCAGAAGGCCAGGTCCAGATCCTTAAGTTCTTGCTCTAGCTGAGCCAGTGTCCGACGTATGGTATGTAGCACCCCTGCCTGCCGAGCTATACACTGGCCCCGTATTACCGCCTTAAAAGCGTCCCACACCACGGCCTCAGAGGAGGCCGAACCCTCGTTTTCTGCAAAGTACTTTACAATGTCATCCCTAATTTCTTCCGTGAACACCTGATCTGTAAGGGCGTGGGGTGGCAGCCGCCATGAAAACGCCCTAGGAGCCACGTTGGGTATCCGCAGCTCTAGCATGCAGGGGGCGTGGTCCGAAAGCGACCTAGCCTGAATATCCACCTCCCCCACCCATGTAGCCACCTCAGGAGACAGCAGCCAAAAGTCCAGGCGGGACCAAGCGTCATGATGACACGTGATACAGGTCCCCGTTCTCTCCCCAGGGTGACGAAGTCTCCACACATCAGTCAGTCTCCCCTCTTCCATCACATCTAGCAACGCCTGCCTCGCTTTCGCATGCGTAGGTCTACTAGCACCCCTTCTGTCCCAATCATCGTCCAACACTACATTGAAATCCCCCCCCACCACTATCAGGTTACAATCAAGCAACACAATTTGCGCCCAAACATTGCGAAAAAAATCAGGATCGTCCACATTTGGGCCATAGATAGCGGCCAGAACCAGCGGCCTACCCTGCAATGAGCCATGCACCAGTATATAACGACCCTCCTTATCCAGTACACAATTATGTTCTCTCCAATCCAACCCTTTCCGTATGAGGACAGCCACCCCCCGGGCATAGTTAGAGTATATAGCTGAATATACATGCGACCACCTGTGATGTTTCAGCCTGGGCGATGGGGGTCGAGTTGATGTGAGATTCTTGCAACAAACAAATGTCTACATTGTGTCTGGTCAACATATTATGCATCAATCTGGCTTTTTTATAGTCCCCAAGGCCACGAATGTTCCAAGTCCACAATTTAACTCCCCCCAGGCCTGTGGCACATCCAGGGTGACCAGGCCGCCGCCCCGCTCCCCCCCCACACAAACAGGCCCAGATCGCCGCACACCCCCGCGCAGTACAGTCGTGAGAAGATAGATTGCAATGCGCTCCACCAGCACCGGTAACCAAACACTCAACATCACCCCCCCAAACCCCACCCACGCCAACCCCCCAATCAGGTTGCGCTAGAATCCCATTCGTGCTCTGAATCGCACTTGAGACAACTGAGAACAAAAACAACGGGAGATACCCCATGGGGCGAGGTGCTCCTAGCTGACACCCCTGAATACACAGGGTGGCTGCACACTGAAGGATATCCGCGACACCCGAGGGGTGCCCAGCAGCATGGATCAAACAGTACTGGAGTTGTGTGCCGACCAATACGCCTCAGACCTGTGACACAGTCAACAACCAAGACCCCCCCAGCATGAGTAGGCCAGCTCCAGCAGTTCCAGCAGTGTCCTCCATTCCACGTCTCGAGGGAACCAAACAATCCAGCAAATGTCAGCTTTAGTTGAAAGGGGCAGCACAGACCCCATTACCCTCAGTCCCTCAATCATTGTCGCTCATGCGGGCCGCGTCCTCCTCCAACCTCGGCGATTTGCGTCTGGCACCGGGGCCACTGATATGTTTAGCAAACTTTAAGGCTGACTTAGTGTCAGTGAAGAAGTGAGCAGTTCGTTCATGGAAGATTTTCAATTTGGCTGGGTATAACAAGGAGTATTGGACTCCGGCCTGCATCAGGAGTTTCTTCGCAGGTATGAACTCTTTTCTGGCAGCCTGGACGAGGGGGGTGAAATCAGGGTAAAATGAGATATGATTCCCTTTATGGATGATCTTGCCTTTTTCACGGGCCATCTGTAGGATGCGGTCCCTGTCCTGAAAATTGAGCAGCTTGGCTAATATAGGGCGTGGAGTGGCGCCTGGTGGTGGTTTCTTGCCCAGTGTCCTGTGCGCCCTCTCCACCGTGAATACCTGGGACAGGTCCGGGTCAAACAGCTCATGTAGAAGATCAGTCACAAAGACCTCCATCTTTCCGGTGTTGTCCGTCTCCGGAATGCCCGTAATTCTGACGTTGGACCTCCTGGAGCGCGCTTCTAAGTCGTCCGCCTTGGCTCGCATGGACTCCAGTTCGCGCTCAATGTTGGTTATGTGGTTTTTCGCCTGCTGCTGAAACTCGGCACATTCGGTATGTCTGTTTTCTAGGCAGTCTAGCCTCGTTTCGTGTACGTCCACTTTGGACTTGACCGCCTCTAGCTGTGTGGCCATAGCATCCAGCTTTGCGTCGATACTCTTCAAGCTAGATCTGACCTCCAGCATTAAAGCGCCAAAATCAATTTCAGCTGCAGGGCTCTTGGGAGGAGACGACGCGGCTCCCGTGTCCGCTGTTTGTTGCTTGGCCTTCTGCTTTTGGTCAAATGTCAGTTTGGGCTGTTTCGCATCCTTCGTGCCCCCCATCTCGGAAACGCGTGGGACGCGGTGTGCAGGCTGTGGTATGAAGCACTCACCGGTGCGCCGCGCAGGCCACCCTTTAGGACTGGCAGGCACAGTTCGAGTCGTCGCAAGAGAGAACTGGGGGGTCAGCAGCCCCTAACCACGGTGGGCTGCCCAGTGCCCTTCGGTGACCCTTCCAAGTTCCCCCCACGATCTCCGAGTGGAGGACAGAGCGCGGGAAAGGCTCTGGCAGGATCAGGCTGAGGTTTTTAGTTTGTTTCTGTGCCCGGGAGCGGAGCTCCTATTATCAGGGCAAGATCGACACCTTCACGCCAAACGGCGATCTGCAGGGGCTCAGGGGCATGCCAAGCAAGGGGCTCTCGCAGTGTAGACTTTAGTGCGCCACGGGTCCGCAGCTTCTCCTCTATCGACCCGGCCGCACCGCAAAATGGCGGCGTCGCGCTTCTGCCTCAGCCCCGACCTTCCCCCGATCCGTTACCTCTGTCCAATGGCCGCTCCGCTCCCTTCCTCCGTCCACAAGTGTTTCCGCGTAGCGGCCGCCGGCAGCTCCCAGCCCCGCGCCAAGGGCGCCAGAGTAGTCCCCTCTCCGCCGATCTCCTTTGGCCCAGCAATCCCCGAGGTCCGGCCAGATGTCACCGCCGCCTCGGGCTCCACAGCAGCAGGCGGGCGCTAGTGTGCGGGCCGGCGCCACCCGCGGCCGCCAGGTCTCGTCGCGCAGCCACCCGCGAGCGGCAAGGATTCAGTCGATCGTGCCTCCGGACTGCCGCATCAATTACACACAGAAGCCGGGCCCCTCGGTAGCGCTGTGAAGGATAATCAAGGATTTATTCGTGTGCAGCCGGCGGAGCTCGCTCAAAGAGCGGCCATCTCGCTGCTCGGTTAGCCACGCCCCCCAATTTAGCGGATTTTAAATTGTATCAATCAGCTTTTCTTGCAAAACAGGGTTCTTATTGGATTTCGCCTCCAGTTCATTATAACCCGGTGTGGTTAGATGTAGAAAAATCCATTCTTGACAATTTAAATCCTCTGGTATTACTTACCTCCAACCAGCTTTACCCAAACAGGTTTAAATCAATTTTCAAAAACACAAAACTGGCACTTCTGTTGATAGATAAGAAATTAGACGGAAGTATTAGAGGTTCTAAGATGGAATCTCTATGGCTCAATCGTAGGGTACTCTACAAAGGGAAATCATTAGAGCTTGATTATTGGATTAAAAAGGGTATCTTTTTCCCTATCAGTTGGAACGCTCCCAGTATCCAGTGACTTTTGTAGATCTTCAAACCAGCTATAGATTAGATAGGATCGAATTTTATAATTTTTTTAAAGTGAGAGCGGCAATAACTAGAGCCAAATTTCACAATGTGCCTCCATCCTTACCAATGTTTGTGGAAAAGATTAAAAAACTAGGTCACCAAGTGTCACATATATATTAAAACTGCTTCGCCCTAAATCCTCTAAGCTTAATGATAATTTGGTTGCTTTTTGGGAATTGCACTCTTCTCTTCCAATACCGGACTCTTCATGGCCACTTGTTTGTAACTCGATAACAACAAATAAAATATCCCCAGTGTTATCTCAAACCAAATATTGGCTTTTGTACAAGGCATTTTGGACACCAGGTAGATTACATTCTCTTGGTATTCGTGAGAATCCTGTATGTTGGAATTGTAAGGAGGACGCTGGGGATTTATCCCATCTAACTTTACACTGTAAGGCTCAATTGTCCTTTTGGGACAAGGTTTTTTGCTTTTCTTTTCAAAGTATTTAAATGTGAGTTAAAAAGAGAGTTTTCTGTATTAACTACTGGTTTCTTAACTAATGATTTGTGTACCGACACAGACAAAGGTCTCTTGGACCTTTAACTTACGTCAGCAGTGAAGATGGTTCTCAATAATTGGAAAGACACACACAAGACTTCATATAGAGGATGGATGAACTGGGTTACTCACCTTAGAGGTGCTGATAATATTGCGCTACAGAACTCTCCTTGTAAACCCTCATTTAGACCATTATGGAGTTCCTTGGACATTTATTTCAACACACACAGACCTCCATGATTAATCATATTTCGTTTGTACTCTAGGTAATAATTATGTTGATCATTTTTGAGGCTTTGATTTTCATTATTTTTTCTATTTACAGTGAATTTTCCAATATTTATACACTAATGATACCAGTTCCTCGATACAGGCTTCTCTTGTTTATCATATGGTCTTTTTTCCCTCTTTCTTTTCCTTTCCTTTCCCTCTGTTTCTCTAGGGTTTTCTTTCATTTCCTCTTCTCTCTCCCTTCTCTTCTGTCTTCTCTTTTTTCCGGGTTTTTTCATTGTTTTATTTTGAGTTTATATGGTTTGGATTACTAATTTCATTACTTTGCAAAATGTTCTACCATGCTATTTTGTAATCTTAGCTCACATATTAAGTTTTTACATTACTCCAAACTTGTTTTTTCTTTTTGGTTATGTTGAAAAAATTCAATAAAGTATTTGAAATAAAACAAAAAAAGAATATCATTACCATAATTGCGGTCAATCACTCTAACTCTAGAAACCCATCACGTGCAGCAAGTAAAGAAAGGTCAAAGTTTCTTCTTTTGAGAAATACCAAGGACCTGTATTTCCACCGTGCTTCGAAGTCTCTGACTGACCAAAAACTCAAAAGATCCTTAACCTACCGACACCAAAAAAAAAAAAAAAAGAAACCCTTGCTCCAACCATAACTGCACCTTTAACCACTCTTTGGCCCCTTTACAAAAACATCTTCGAAACAATTGACAACGGATTACTGTGTTTGCTCATTTACTCAATCTGTACACCGGTTTCAACATGGTGGACCACTCTGCAGCACTGACTTCAATCAGTGCTCCACATTTAATCGAATGGGTCAAATCCCCTCTCAAAGTCCAATCATAAGAAGATTTAGAACTTTTTCATCCCATCCTTGTCCAGTTTCACCCTCTCCTCTTGAAGCAAAATGACACTGCATGCCCCCCTTCCTCATTAATCCTCTTCTGAGAAATAGGAGCAATCAAATCAAGGCCAAAAACCTAAGCTTCATCTGAGATGCAGACCTCAGCCTTAACTCCCATGGTTAAGATCTCAATCTCCTGTTCTTCCTTCCTTACTCAATGAACAGTGAGGCAGGAATAAAAAGTAAATAGTATCAGTGATCGGTACACATAATTAACAATGAGAATTTCCCCACTATGCAAGAGTCTTATGCCAAAGATCGGATGGCAGTTTTTAATTTCTCCTTGGTGATCACCACAGTGATGGCGAAGGTTAAGTAATGGTAAAAAGGAAGATAGTGATTACAATAATTCCCATCATTAGAATATTACTAATCAGCTTCATCCCCATTAAACAGTGACATCTGAAGGGGCTGACAACTACCGATTTCACATGAGACTTTTTTCATCAACAAACCTACATGAGAATCCATAGGTTTTGAAGAGTGTGATTCTCCTACTGATCTATTAACCATTCACTTCTCAAGGATAGTACGTCTGTCTTTGCCTCTAGATTCTGAAGAAGAAGCGTTTCCTGATGGACGTTTAGGAATAGACACTATTCTCTTTCTGTTGGAGGGTGACTCAAGTCTCATTTTGTGCTAAGAAGGGGACATCACCAATACAAGTGGCACAGCAGGAGGACATAAACATATCTGAGAATTTAGTGCAAAAACGAGCAAAGCTGTTCTGAAGAGTAAACCCTTAATTCTCTGCAAAATCAGCATAATCACTGAATACTTGGAAGGTGGATAAAAAGGTTTAGTGCCTCTGAATCTTTACCTCGGTGTTGCACATTCCTGCAGACACTTAAGACTTTATTTTGGAAAGATCTTGATTTAATTTTTTTTTAGCTACAAACTATTGCTGGAGTAGGAGCTGTTTTTGGGGATTTCTTCAGCAGAGGCAGAAATAGGATCTAAACAAGCCTCTTGGCAGAGTTGAATTGAGCCTACACTGACTGGATGAGGGCAAATAACCTTCGGCAATGGTCTTTTTGGTGGATACTCATTTAAGCTCATTTCTCATCTTATGACTATCTGCAGGTGCAAGACTGGATCAGGGCCATTTTTACAATATAGCCCCACGTGCCAGTAGGTAATGCTGTGTGGCTCAGCATAGACCTTGCTCCACCCCAGAAGTGATGGTCAGAGTCACATATATAAGCACCACCCCTGAACACTGACATAAGTGTCTTTCTTGACTCAGACTGTGCCCTCGGACGAGGAGTTCAATAATCAATGAGATGTACCAGTGTGCAGAGCCCTAATTTGGGACCTTCTAAGATAGAACAAAAGACAATTTTGCAAAATGGGGAGGTGGGAGGGCAGTGAGGAATCTACGATTCGATATCGCATCCACCAGAAAGAGCATTACTCAAGGTAAGCATCTTGTTCTTCAGATGAATAATTGCAGATTCCTCATTTTGTGAACGGATAAAAAAGCAATACCACTCAAGATAGTGAGCCTATGAAATGTTTCACATCAAAACGTTGTGTAGAATTGAATGGGCCAAATGCTCTTCCCAAACCGATTGTCGAGGCAGTTATGCTTCGTGATCGTGTGCACTGACGCCCACGCTGCGGTCTGACCGATATTCAGAACGGGCACTCTGCATGCTAACACAGTAGTAGCAGCCTTGGCTCTCGTGGAATGAGGCCTCAGATCTTCTGGAGGCTGCTTCTTAGCCAACATGTCACAGATCTTAATACAGAGGACTAACCATATTAATAAGGTCCTTTTCTGCATCATCTTTCCTTTCTTTTTCTTGAGAACCCTACAAAGAGTTAATTGTCCATCCAATGATCTTTGGTTTTATCGATGTAAAAAAATCTATGCTTTTTCGGGGTCCAAATGAAAGTACATCTCCTCCTTTTTTGAAGGGTGAGGTGACGTAAAGCACGTCGGAAGAGTGATGGACTGTCGGACATAAAAAGGAGTCGCAACTTTGAGCAAAAAAGCAGCTTTAGTAGAGGGCAGATGTGCATCGGCTCAAATGGTGTGCACACAAGAAAAGTGGGGACCAAATTAAAGTACGCCACAGATTAGGTTTTAGGGTAAGCATATGTAGTAACCCCCCCCCTCAAAAAAAATATCTCATCACAATAGGTGATTTAAACAAGGAAGACTGATCCAGTCAATACAAAAATGGTGAAAGGGCTAACAAATAACCTTAAACAGTGTTCACTGCAAGTACTTGCTGGGCCAAAGAAAAAAACAAACAACAATACACAGATAGTTTGGTCTGCAACAGTTCAGTATTACGGTTGCCACATCAGGCCACCAACTTGTCCCAGCGCCTGGTGTAAGCAGACTTTGAAGAAGATGCTTGGCAGTAAGGATGAAATTCACTTCTTAGGGCGGAAGATCGAAAGCCGTCAACTGCCTTCGGTGAAAGAGAGAGGAAGACGGACGGTTGTTGGCAGTTACCCCTAACGAAGGGCCCTAGTGGCCCGAAATGCATTGGGCTTTTAATAAACTGCTTTGATGAACCTGCGCTTGTACGTGATCGTAAATAGAGGTTCGGATGGCCCATCTCGAACATGAGAAACCCAGGAAAATGCATTTCCTTGCATGCGGATTTAAACAGTTTTAAGTGAAAGAAAAGAGGATTAACGGAGAAAAATGACCAAAATGGAAATGAATGGTTTAAAGAAAAAAGGCAGAGGCAGTATTGGCTGTGCCATTGGTTCTGGGACGAAATGTCGTCCCAGCAAGATGCCGCTCAATCTCCACACATGGAGGTGCACATTGCGAAGGCACAAATGCAAGATCCTGTTCTGCTGTTGCAACAGAAGATATTCCCAAAGCGGCAACCTGATTTGAGGACAGACGCTCATGCCATGAAGTTTCATGTACGCACTCTCCTGGCCCAATCTGAAGCCACTAAGATGACTGGGCATGGTGGTTCCTGATGTTCTTTAGAACTTGAGGCCGAGGCGAGAAGGCATACAGGACTCTCGTGTTCCACACTAGGCTGAATGCGTCAGCAAGAGAAAGCCTTTTGGTAACTACAGCATGCAGAAGTGCTGACATTGTGCATTCTCTGCAGTGGTGAAAAGGTCGAACCATGGTTCTCCCCTTTGCTGGAAGATGCAATTCGTGATCTGCTAGGTGACAACAACTGCGTATGTTCGCTCTGGTGTTTAAAGATCCTGTGAGGTGGAAAATGCCCTGATACCAGATGTGCAGGGCCTCCTTGCACAGGGCTCACGGCTGACCCTGCCCAGTCTGTTGAAATACCACATGATGGTGGTGTTGTCCATGAAAAACCTGAACCAACCTCCCTGGATGGACGGTAGGAAAGCTTTTAATGCCAAGCAAATGGGCCGTAACTTCAACAGGTTGATGTGGAGTCGGGATTCAGCCGTAGACCAGAGCCCTCAGATCTCCTCTTATGCCAGATGTCCTGCTCGACCCTGCAGTGATGTGTCTGGAACCATTTTAAGCTCTGGATGGGTTAGGTTAGGGAGGGGATCTGCTGCTGGTCCAATTGTAGTTGAGCAGCCACCACTGCAGATCTTTTGCAGACTCCTGGAAACTGGCTAGAATATGACAGGTTCCCTTGCTACTTAGCTCACTAAGACTTCTGATCCCACTGGAGAGTCCACATATGCCATATGACATGGTCGACAAGCAGAATGCAGGAAGCCAAAAGGCCAAAAAGCCTAACAGCCATTCTCACTGAGAACCAGGACCGGAGTTGAAACATCAGGATCATAGCCTGAATATATTGCACTAGTTGGTCCAGAGGGAAGATACAAACAAATCCTTATGCAGAATGGTTCCAATTAACAGAAGCTTTTATGAAGGAGTCAGGTGTGACTTAGTTGCACTGATAGTGAACCCCAATGAGGTCACAAAGTTCGCTGTGATCTGGAGGTGATCCACGTCTGACTATGGCGAGCCCATCTTCAACAGCCAGTCATCGAGGTAGGGGAAAGCCAGTATGCCTGACCTCTGAAGCTATGCAGCAACTACCACTATCACTTTTATGGACACCCAAAGGGCACTGGAGAGGCTGACGGGGGAGGCAAGACAAACAGATAATGCTCCAGGTCCATCTTGACCCACAAGTGGCAGCGGGGGCCAGCAGGACGGAAACATGGAAACAGGCATCCTGCAGGTCCAATGCTACCATGCAATATCCTGGATCCACGGCAGATAGGACCTGTTCCAGGGTGAGCAAGCTGAATTTGCCATTCCGCAGGAAGAAGTTGACAAATGAAAGACCTAAACCAGGAAGAAAGCTTCCATCCTTTTCTGGCACTAGAAAATAATGGGAGTAACATCTAGTCCCCATTTCCAAGGGTGGCACTGTCTCTATGGCTCTTTTCTCCAGAAGAGCCTGTACTTCCAGCTGCAAAATGGACAGGTGGTCCTCCGATTATCACTCTGATCTGGGTGGAAGATATGGGGGGACAGAAAGAGATGGCAGGGAATAGCCCAGTTGAACGATCTGCAGTGCCCACCTGTCAGATCTTAGGATCTGCCAACCCTGGAGAAAATGACTGATCCTGATACTCTCTTCAAACTTCATTGAAGTGCTCCAATGCGGATAAGGCCTTCTTGCCAAACAGGTAAGACCCATCAAAATGCATATCCATAAGTGAGGCCTTGACGTCACCAGAGAAGCCAATGGAACTCATCCATGTGCAGCACCAGAGCACCACACTAGTACCAACTGCTAAGACTAAGCAATCAGTATTGTCCAGTCCTGAACTGATGACGTATTTTGCTGCGACCTGGAATAATTTATGCCAAACTGACATGGAATTTCTTTGGGAGTGCAGTAAATATATCACTGGCCACGTTCCGTAAAGCATTTGAAAACCCGCCAAGCAAACAGCAAAAATCTTGATGCCCTTGCAATTTCCAGAAAGAAATGGCGTGATTGGGATGAGTCCAGCTTGGCCTTATTGTACTTCCTATTCAATTTTATAGACCGGGAATGGGTCTGTACCATTGACTTTAAGCGGAAACTTGATTTATGTTACTTCTTCTGGTGCTCGGCAATGTACAACTTGGCTTGGTATTACTGGAATGCAGTGCTTAATTGGAGCAAGTGGTTTCTGGTGCTTGACACCATCACTTAATCGTACACACTGCCACTTGTTACAATCCACCACATGGTGGTGCTGTTTGTCTAATTTCAAAATGAGCACAACAACAGTTGTTTAATGATTTAATATACATTAAAAATGAATAATAAGGGGGCGTGGCTTGGCAAGTCAAGATGGTGGTCACACTCTAAGAGTGCTCCAGATCCGCCGACATCCTGAACCTCTGACTTTCTGCCTCCTAAGCCCTAGGCTGCAGGGGTGAATTTGTATTTGTATTTTTTGGTATTTGTAAAGCGCGACATTCATCCCATGGGACATCACGGCGCTAGGACCAAAAGCAATACAGAGGGGGGAAAGCATGTTATTCTAAGTTAATGGGCCGTGGGGTCAGTACCTAGGGAACAAGAAGGTTTTTAGCTTCTTCCTAAAAAGCAGATAGTCGTCTGTCAGGCGAAGGTCAAATGGGAGGGCGTTCCAAAGGACCGCAGCTGATTTGGAGAAGGATCGGTCGCCCATCCTGACTTTGGTTGTGCGTTTGACCATTGCAAGGGCCTGATGACGCGATCTCAAGTTGCGTGATGGGACATGGAATTCCATTTTGTCTTGCAAAATGTGAGGGCCTTTCCTATGTCAAGTTCTGTGAGCATAGCAGAGGAGCTTAAATTTAGCTCTGTGGCGCTCCGGCAGCCAGTGTAGCTCCTTCATACAATGGGATGCTGAGCTGTATTTGGTTTTATTGCAGATCAATTTGGCGGCAGCATTCTGGACTACATGGAGTCGAGAGAAAAGGTATTTGGCCATACCAACATACAGCGCGTTTCCGTAGTCCAGCCTGCTCAGGAAAATGGCCTGTATCACCGTTTTCCGGCAGTTCAGAGGGATCCAGGGAAAAAGCCTTCTGAAAAGTTTCAGTGTGGCAAAACCCTTTCCGCACAACGTGCGTACTTGAGCCAGCATGGATAGGGCATTGTAGAAAATTATGCCCAAATTCTTTGCAGCACGCTTAGATTCTGGGGTGGTGCCTTGCACTTGGGGCCACCAACTGGAGAGCAGAATCTCTGACTTTCCGGCATTTCGTTTTAAGCAGTGCTCGGTCATCCAGCCAGAAATTTCGGTGAGGCAATTAATTAGGTTGCTCTTGGTATCAGTATTGGTCAAACTGTCAGCCAGGGAGATCATTAGTTGTGTCATCGGCGTATGAGCAGATATCGAAGCTCCATTTCCTTCTGATGTTTGCCAGGGAGGAGACGTATGCATTTGAAAGGGTGGGGTTCAAGGAGGCTCCTTGTGGACCGCCATATTTAATAGTTTTTGGGGAAGAGGTGCAAGATCCCATTTGGATTTTTTGGGTTCGATTTTCCAGAAAAGATTAGAACCATGACAGGGCTTTTGAGCATAGTCCTTTTTCGTGTAAGATGCGTAGTAAATTATTATGCGAGACGGTGTCGAACGCCGCAGTACGGTCTAAAAGGATCAGTGCTACGGCTCTGCTTTGATTTCAGCAGATTTAAGCATCCCACTGCCGACGGTGGAAGGTGACGACCCGACCCTTCAATCAATCAATCAATCATAGCATTTATAAAGCGCATTACATACTCGTGTGGGTCTCAAGCAGCTGGGGGGGGGGGGATGCTGCTACTGTTCTTGAGGAGTCTCCTGAAGGTTAGGAGGTCGTTGGTCTGCCGCAGGCGGATGGGGAGGGTGTTCCATGTCTTGGTGGCAAGGTGGGAGAATGATCTGCCGCCGCCGGTCACTCTCCGGATGCGGGGGGACGGTGGCGAGGGCGCGGTCCGCGGAGCAGAGCTGGCGGGGGGGCTGAGTCGGCTGTTGAGGTACGCTGGTCCGGTGTCGTGGTGTGCCTTGTGTGCGTGCGTGAGGAGCTTGAAGGTTATCCTCTTGTTGATGGGGAGCCAGTGCAGGTCTCTCAGGTGGGGTGAGATGTGGCTGCGGCGAGGGATGTCGGGGATCAGGCGTGCAGAGGCGTTCTGGATGCGTTGGAGTCGTTTCAGGAGTTTGGCCGGGGCTCCTGCGTAGAGTGCGTTGCCGTAGTCCAGTCTACTGCTGACGAGGGCCTGGGTGACCGTCCTTCTAGTTTTGGTGGGGATCCACTTGAAGATCCTGCGAAGCATGCAGAGGGTGTTGAAGCAGGAGGAGGAGACGGCATTGATCTGCTTCGTCATGGTGAGGGTAACAAGGTCATTTCTCTGAAAGGAGAGCCCCTGTGTGCCAGTGATTACCGGTGGGGCAGCCTCAAGGGACCTAGAAACAATGAGCGCCCTGTAGAGACCAGAAGATTTCGCCGGTGACTGCCCGTGGGGGTCCTGAGCCTCTAATGCGGCGGCACCCGCAAAACCTGTGCCTGAGTGACCGACTGGGTTGCGGCGGGGGCATTCCTGGGGCTTCCCGCCACCCGCCCGCCCGCCCGACACCACCCATGAAAAACCCTGATCCCATGCTTCTGGGTGGAAGCCACCCACACCACCCGCTGTCCTGCGACTCCTGCAGCATCTGAAACGAGCAGGGTGGCTCTCGCTGACGCTCAGGGTGAGAAGAGGGAACCACAATCAGCAACGAGGCCGTCATTCAATCTCCAGTGGCAGCCCTGACGGGTGATCTGGAACCGGCTGCAGATTGATAGAGAAGGTGCCCGACCTGCAGGCCACCTCATGATGGCCTGGTGGGGCCTTGGCCTGTGGTGCGAATGCTGGCCATATAAGCCTGCTTCTGTGTGTCGGGGGCAACCAGACATCGTCGGGGACATCTGGCAGACTACTCGCTGCTCATCACCACTGACTTAAAGCGAGGGGGTGAAGCATTGGTCTGTGGAGTGAGGTGTGAGTTGCCAATCTGCCTTAGAGGGCATGGCTGCGACGAGAGGCCTGGCGAGCATCAAGACGCCGTTACCATTGGAAGAAAAGCAATGAGACAAGTACCCGCTTGTACCTAAAATCGCTGGCCGGGAACCCACGTCACCCTTCCATCCGCGGACCATTGGACCGCCTACGCAAGCTCCAGAACCTAGCCTCTGAGATCGTGCCAGACTGTGCAGGCCTCCTTGCCGTCCTCCTGGGCTGAATCAGTCAGCACTCCATCAACCCATACGAGAGCGTCAGACGTGTAATCAAGTGGAAACCCCTCTTGGGAGTCCGTCCCATCATGGGGAAAGACAAAGGAGCGAAGGTCTGCCTGACTCAAACTCGAATGGAACAGTATACTCTTAATGGACCTACCCAAGATGGAGCGGTGCCCTCCACGACCGGCCTGCCTGAGGGAGACCTGGCCACCATATTACAAGCCATAAAGACATGTCAAGAATGGGGGGGGGGCGCTAGAGAGCCCGAAGCAAGATGGGCGCACATTAGTGCAGCTCCACCGGCCAGGCGTACAATATCCGATTAATATCCTCTAATCCGACATTCCCAGGCATAAAAACAGGTCTCGAGTGCGCAGTGTGTGCCTACTGCCACAGAACTGCCTGGAGAAATCTTCTAGCGATGCAGTGCAGCAGCAAGCAGGCGGAATGTGCTAGAGGGCGGAGTCGGGCCCGGACCACCTCACTGACCAACATGCAAGATGGTGAGCACGACGTCATTAAGCAGCCTGGGCTTCAGATCTGTGGCTAGGGAGCACTGGTGAGGGCTGCAGTCCACGCTGGGGCGCCACTGCTCATTAGCTGGCCCACCTGTGGTGAAGAACGCCGATGGGAGTGCTGTGACGAGACCATTGGTGCTGCGCTACCTAGGCTTACCTAGCGGGGCTCAGCCTCTGCGGTGAGTCGACTGTAGGCGAAGGGTGCGCACCAGCGCAGTAGCTGCGGTGGGAACAGACGCTGCTGATGAGACCGGGAAAAACAGCAGCGCACTCTGATGATTTATACTGATGCACGCAAGGCGGATAGCTGGCAAGATACTCGGCAGTGGTGCCATTTTGCTGAACTGTGTGGAGGCCTTGACTGATGCAGCACGGGGCAGCGGTTGGAACTACAGCGAGCTCCCACTAAATGCCACGCGTCACTTAAAGGCTCCCTGGGCTACTAGGGCATAGGGGACGGATACGGTGCAGATTCCCCCCCAGCTGCGATAAGGCTGCTGATGGTGCAGGAGGATCGAAGACTTGAAAATACTGCTAGTATGTGCTAAGCTGGGGGAGCACTCGATACGTGGCTAAAGACAGCAGACAGAGGAAGCTGAGCCCTTGTTGTGGGATGCGGGCAGTGCCCGGGACTAGGATTGGGCATAGTGCTTTGAACATGAGGCCACCATTCACGTTTCTTGGGCTGGTAGAGGCGGCTGGGTGGATGTGTTGACCCGAACTGCACAAGAACAGTCATAGGCCCCTGTCTGGCTCACGAAAGATACTACTTTGGATCGTGAGGGTAGTCTGGCTAATAAAATGGGCACGCCTGATAAGGAACAGCCTCGGCTCACATTCGAGGTGAAAAAAAATCACAGAAATCAACACAGGGCGACCAGGACGACCTGGAGCAAAACCCTGCCGCAATAAGCTCTATGCAGCTCGCAGGGATGCTACAGGCCATACAGCACAGCCTTCGCTCCATAGACAGGAAGATGGACACCCTAAACCAGCACATGGACTCCAAGGTGTCCAAACTGGATAAACAAGCCTCCAGAATTGTGGAAGCGGAGCAGAGACTGTCCAATGTGGAGGATGATGTGCAAGCCACAACCAGCAAATGGACTGAAATGGAAAAGCTCCTCAATATTATTCAAGGTAAAAATGAAGACTTGGAAGTGCGCAGCAATGTGCGTATCGTAGGCATACCGGAGACCATGAACACCGGTAAGATGGAGCTGTATGTGGGGCGGATGCTAACTGATTTGTTTGGCCGAGAGGGATTTTCATTGATGCTGGTGGTTGAGCGCGCCCTCATGTCTTTGGCAGCGAGACTGCCCCCAGGCTAACCCCCAGGCTGGTAATCGCGAAACTGCTCAACTACCGAGACTGGGATGCGATTCTCCGCCAGGCCTGGGAGAAAGCAGATCTAAATTACCAGGGCTTCCAAGTCGCCTTCTATCCGGACTTTACGGCCACAGTGCAACCGACGAGGAGAGAGTACCAAGCGGTTAAGAAACAGCTGCAGGAGGAAAACATCACCTACGCCATGTTGTACCCGGTCAGGCTGCGGGTTGAATATGATGGACAACACAAAATCTTTAGTTCCCCCTAAGCGGCTAAGGAATTCTTGAAAAAAACTGTGAATATGAAATGCGCTCATCGCGCGCAAGAGGTGGAGGACTCGGACTGACTATGTGTATTGGGCGACAACAAGGGTTTGAGGTAATTCACGTGGGCATACTGCTGGCTCCTACATGCAGTCCGTGGGGCTGATTGGGGTCTGCCTTGCCTGGCCACCTCCAGTAAGGAGGTTGTTCTGGCTCCTGACGACCCTCCAAGGGGTGATCCCCGTTTTCTTTTTCTCTTGAACTGTTAAGCATGGTTCTTTGGTTGGGGGGTTGGGACCTTGGGTATTTTGTCTTAAACATGTGTGGGATGCTGCTGTGGGTGGGCTGCGGTTAGGGGATGGTTTGTGGGACTCTTCCATATGGCTTGCTGTTGTCATGGATTCTCCTTTTTTGTAGATGTTCGCCTCTGAAAGCCATTTCTGTGCCTGACTTACTAGATGGCTGGTGTAGCAAATGTAGATAGCATGTCGCTCTCATCTGTGACATGGAATGTTCGAGGCTTCAATTCCCCCAAGAAAATTAGACAAGTAAGGAACCCTGTTCACTCTGATCAAACCAGTGGTAGACAACAGTGGTAGGTACGTCAAAGACCACAGCAAACTACATGGAGCGCCCCTCACTTTAGTGAACGTATATTGGCCCAACACAGATTAACCCAATTTTTTCTTGGGCTTACTGAACGTGCTCCATGAGTGGCCAGAATCAGAAATAATATTGGGAGGGGACCTTAACACGCATCTAAATCCCTTCAAGGATAAATCAAGTCAACAGAGGGGGCACTCTCCAAAAGCTGCCCACATTATCAGGGAGGGGATGGAAAAGCTGGGGCTCGTGGAAATGGAGGATCCAGAATGCTGACATACTGGAACGCACATACACATCCACTGCTCAGGGAAGCTGGTCGAGACTAGATTTAGATTATTGGTTACTTAGCGGGGGTGTAAATGCATGGATGTCAAACATAGATAAGCTACCCAGACCTTTGTCTGATCACAACCCGGTCAAACTCACTCTGCACATCCCGGTCAGTGTTCCCCATCAATTTACATGGAGATTTAGGGCAGATGCGTTGCTAGACCTGACTTACAAGGCTACGATCAGGAAAGCTAATTAACAATACTTCAGTTTTAATAAGGGGTCGGTCAGTGAAGCTGCCAAACTCTGGGAGGCCTTCAAAGCCACAATCAGAGAGACTTGCATCAGCACTAGTGCAGGCATACTAAGGGATATCAGGGGTCAGCTTTCGAGTGTGGAGGCTGCTCTAAAGCAGCTGGAAAGGGGTCGGTCAGTTAGACTAAAGACGAGGCATGACCACCACACTATAACACAGTTCACTGAACAACACATGCAATTACAGCACAATTCCAGAAGTTTTAAGCAGCTCTATACACCTTAAAGGGCGGTGCTGCTACGGGCGAGTTGGACGAATACCTAGCGGATATTGCTCTTGCCTGGCTGTCAGATGGCCAATGGGAATATGTATCCCAACCGATAGAGGCATCGTAAATTCGTGATACGTTTCAGGCTCTCCCAAACAAGAAGGCGCCGGGACCTGACGGACTCACAAGCGACTTTTACAAAGAATTCGGGGACGAGTTAGTGCCTCACTTGCTGGCCATGTTTGAGGAGGCCTATGAAAAAGGCAGGCTGCCGCCCACGCTCAGAAAAGCCCTGATTATTGCTCTTTTAAAGAAAGATAAGGTACCACTCAGGTGTGAATCCTATCGCCCAGTCACTCATCAACATAGATGCCAAGATTCTGGCAAAGATACTTGCCGCTAGACTCCAGCCCCTGCTGCCAAATATGGTCCTACCAGACCAATCTGGTTTTATACTGGAAAGATACACGTCCCATAACCTGCACACAATATTTGCCTTGTACCACATATTGAACCCCGACCTGAAAGCGGTGGCAGTCCTGCTAGATGCGGCCAAGGCATTCGACTCCATTGAGTGGAGTTATATGTTCCAGATATTGCAAAAAATGGGACTACCTGTGTTTTACTGTAGATGGGTGCGGCCGTTATATACTGATCCAACAGCGCGTGTAAGGATAGAGGTCTGACATCAGATCCTATACAGATCTGCAGGGGACAAGACAGAGGTGTCCTCTCTCGCCGCTCCTATTTTCAGTACTGCTGGAACCTTTGGCCTGCATCATCAGGCAGCGTCATAGGGACTCGGCTCTACGCTTTGCAATGCGGCCTGTCAGCATCTCGTTAAATGCTGATAGTATGGTATTGTTCGTCAGGGAGCCACAGAGGTATCTCGCACCTATACTAATGGAATACATTAGATTTGGGCGCTTCTAGGGACTTAGCATAAATTGGACCAAATTGATTGTAGTGCTTTTGACAGAGAACACAGCCCGCATGCCCTGGAGTTTACCCTTAAGTGGGTTGTCGACCCTGTGAAGTATCTAGGTATATGGATTAATCGCGACCCGGACATAGCGGTGAGGGAAAACTATGGCACGGCATATAGCAAGCTAGAACATCAGGTGGCTAGTTGGATCGGGCTGCCGCTGTCACTAGCAGACAGAATTGCTCTCATTAAAGATTGTGCTTCCACGGTTTTTGTACCTATTTAGCAACATACCAATCAAACTGCCCAGTCAATTTTGTAAGAATATACGCTCACAACTGTTGAAACTGGTTTGGGGAGGCAGACAATCCCAGGTGGGTTGGGATACACTTATTTTGGACTACACAAAAGGAGGTTTTAATGTACCAGATTTGTATTCTTATTATCTCAGTGCTCAAGCACAATATGCACAATACTGGTATAATTCTCATGCTTTTATTCCACATGTAGCGGTGGAAGATGGAGATGCGCACCCAATTCCTCTACGCAGCATCATGTCGCAATCCAAATGAGGAATGCCCAAAATTGAAATCAATATCATTGACTGTCCAATTGCAGCTTGGCAGGTCATAGGCTGCGCAGCAGCAAAACTACCACTGTATGCCCTCATGATCCCGCTTGCGCATCATGCAGCGCTATCGGTCATGCAGGAAGTGGGTGCTATGCACTCTCTTCAGCAAGCAGGTATAGATAAAATGCAAGATTTGTTTCCAAACTGTACTTTCCTCACGGCAGAAGAGCTGCAATACATAAAAAATAAGATGCCACTGTTCATGTTCACATACCGCAGACTTCGGGTGGCTGCACAGGCACTCTACCACACCTTCGCAGATGAGCCGCCGACACTACAATCACTGCAAACACTACCTGTAAGTCCAACAAGACACAAATTAATCACTAAGTTATACAGAGCAGTAAGGGATGAAAGTCTTCCAGCCACTGATAGAAGCCTAGCCTGCTGAAATGAACAAATTTAGCTCCAGCTCACGCAGAAAGACTGGGATTACAGTTGGCAGCTTACTGACACCGAATGGCAACCTTTGCATCATCCATTTCAAATATTTATACCAAGTTTACTATACACCAGTTAGGCTGCAGAAATATGGTCTTAGGGAATCTGATGAATGCAGACTTCATGCACTTGGCATGGGATTGTCGGCGGGTGCTTGTGATCTTGGTTGAGGTGGTATATAGGCTACAAATTATGACCGACGTTGCATTGCAGTGCTGCCCACAAGCATTTCTACTGTGTATAATGCCCCATCTTAAAGGTAGAACTGGGAAGTTGATAAAAATTGCGTTGCTTCTTGCAAAGAGGAGGGTGGCGATGAGTTGGGAGAGCAGGGCGGCTCCCCTGCCCGAGCCTTGGGTAAAGGACTTAGTGTACTGTAAGGAGAACCTGGAACTTTATGCACAGGAGCTACTAACGACAGCAAGGCCCAAGGACATTTGGGAACCACTTTTGAGCCATTTGAGACTGAGAGAACAGCCTTCGACAGATGGAAAAAATGTCTGAACATCATTCCATGCAGTTCGAACCATATAATGTAACTGTAATGATTACAATGCCAGTTGTTGGGGGGGGGGGGCAACAGGAATTGTAATTTTAGCAAGCCATATGCTGTTTGTTGTTGTTATCTGTATGGCAGCAAAATAAATAAAAAATAAAAATAAAAAATTGGCCTGACTAGTTGCAAAGACTGTGACACTTAATTATGCTACCCACACCGCGCAGGTCCTGTCAGACTTAGCTAACTGGCGTCAATTGCAGCTGTCCTGGCTTGGGCGGGTTGCAGCTGTCAAAATGATGGTCCTCCCCTGGCTCTTCTATGTTTTCCAAACCTTGGCACTGATGCCACCAAAAGCGTAACCTTCGGACCCTGCAGCTAGCAATCAATAATTGCATCTGGGACAGGAAAAACCTTGTCTCCATAAAGTTACTTTATCGCTCAACCTTAAAGGGGGGTTAGCTGTCCCCATGGTTACATGTTACTTCCAAGTCTCTCAACTTCGCTTCCTGGTGGAGTGGAGTCGCCCCACCTCTGGGAAACACTGGTGCTTTATGTACCAGGCTGTGACAGGATACCATATCTGGAGGTAGCCGTGGCTACCCCACAGACATAGGGCATGGGGTCTCTACTCATCCCCGGTGACCAGTTCCACCATCAGGGTTTGGGACGCCATGGCGACATGAGCCGGGTTGACCTTTCCCTCGCCTATGACTCCTATCCCAGCTAACCCTGGCTTTTTACCAGTCTTGCACCAGGAGCGGTTCCAGCATTGGAGCGATGGAGGCTGTAAGTGCAAAGGGTGTATGTTTGACACTCAGGGATAATCCTTTTCGACCGCCTGAAGGCAGATTATGACTTGGTGGAGGCAGACCGCATCCAGTACTTACAAATTTGGCAGTGGGTAATGCAGCCGTCTATTAATCCCTATGCTGAATGCCCCCTCACTCCCATCGAGATTGGTTTTCCTTAAGAGTGACGGCAGATGTCTTATCACATAGATCTATGCACACCTAGATGGGGCACTAACACTAGTCAAGACAGCGGACAGAGAGGGTAGGAGGCTGAACTGGGCAGGGCACTTACCACCAAAGAATGGGAAGACATATTACTGGGCCCTTCACACTGCACACAACATAGCAAGCACAGAGACGGTATATAAAATTGTTTCTTACTGGTACCATACCCCCGCACTGCTCCAGGCATGGTGCCCAAGGCGCTCGAAGGAATTCTGGAGAGGTTGGGGTGGGACAGGTACCTTAGTATACCTTCTCTGGCATTTTCCAAACCTGTCCACTACTGGGAGAGAAACCTAGATGGATGAAACCTTTAATACAACTGTCCTGAGTTTCCCAGCTTATAAAATACTAGGGCTCCCTAACACCATGACATACCTCCTGCATTCGCGGAGAGGAAGACTTATGGCCCAGGCCCTAGAGACAGGTCATAGTCTATTCATGGGGCACTGATAGGTTCCCCGCCTACATGACTAGGTTGCATAAACTATGATTCATTCTTGGAAATGAAAAGCTATCCTTAGCCATGGAGTCAAAACATGACTCTTATCCTGATTTGCGGGCACCATTTATCACTATTTTTCACACTTAATTCAATGAATTGACCTGCCAAACTAACCTCAAATAATTGCCCTTGATCCCATTGACGCAAACACCTGTAGGAACAGCCCCGCTTTGACCACTAAGTATTTGCCCATGCTTATGCAGGTCCACATCATGAGCCGTCATAATGAAGATGTAGGTCACTGATGTTAACCCTTTGGAAGGAGCACTGAGTAGTGGGGGGTTGTTTTTGTGGGATGTTGTCTGAGTTATGATATTAGACTATGACTTGATGATGCCGCCAGCCTCTTGGTTGTAGGTGGATAGAAGCTGTGTATTCAATGGCTTTGCTTATGTTTTATGCAATAAACAGAATTGATCCATAAAAAATAAAAGACATGTCAAGAATCAATGGAAACCAAAATAGGTGAAGTCAGCGTAGATATGGGTCTCATCCACCAGGACCTCAGTAACGCGACAGCCCATGTAGCAGCAGCAGAATCCTGCCCGTCAGATGTGGAAGATGACATCTCAACACTTAAAACACAAATGAAGCAACTTCTACCCTGCACATCAGATCTCCATAAACGGTCTGAAGATGCCGAAAACCACTCCCGCCGGAATAATCTCCACCTGATCGGCCTTCCCACACCTTTGTTGAAAACTGGTTCAGATCTTGGATGCCCGCAGATGCCCTGTCTCCTTGGTTTGTTGTGGTGCAAGCCCACCACTCACTCGCCCCTCGACCTACGCCGGGGGCTCCATACCGACCAATAATTGTGAGGATCCTCAACTTCAGAGATCGCGACGCCATTTTGCTAGAGGCCCATTCTCGAACAGAACTTCTCTATAAAGTATCCAAAATCATGATCTTTCCTGACTACACTAAGGAAGTGCAGGCTCAGTGAAGATCCTACATCCAGGTTAAGCAAAAGTTGCGGGCTCTCAACCTGCCTTATAGACTCTTCTTCCCGGCCCGCCTCAAAGTGATATTCCAAAACAAATCTTATTTCTTTGATAAGCCAGAGGCAGCTTGGACCTGGGCTACCGAGGAATGCCCAATCCACCCACAGAAGAGCGCCCTAGCGGTGATCCCCCCAAAAGGGCCACCAGGGAAAGACTCTGGTCTCCCGTGGACGACATGCAGGATCCCGTAGAGGGTGCGGGCCCGGGGAAAGGCGTCCGCGTCGCCCGCTGGCTCCTCAATAGCTACTTTCGTATTAATGAAGGCACAGTGCAGCATCAGGATAAACTTTGGGACGCGGGCAAAGCCACGATTCGGGGATATGCCAAAAGATTTCTCAAGCGCAGGCGTCAGACCCGTGACCACCAGCTCTCTCAACTTGAAGCCAGGGCGCTCTGTCTGAAAATGGCGGTAGCAACAGCTGAGGGGGAGGCAGAACACAGACAATTACAACTAATGCGTGAAGAAATCAAAAGTATCTCCATCGAATCAGCCAAAATGAGTTGGAGGTCCTCGGTAGCCAGAGTTTACGGCTGGGGAGACAAGAATAGCATGCTGCTCAATTGGCTCGCTAGCCACCCCATGGCCAATGTGATAGCTCCTCCTTCTTACAAAATATCCCTCTCCCAGGGCTCTCGTAGATAGAACGGAAAACCATAGACAAGCCTATCACAGTTGAAGAAATTGGTGAGGCAATCTCCGCACTCGCCACCCACAAAACCCCGGGCCTGGATGGGCTCCCCGCAGAGTACTATGCAGCATACCGCGAAACTCTGATCCCACAACTCCATACCCTATTTTAGGAAGCCATAGAGGACTGCTCATTCTCCGCTATTACAGACAAAAGCCACCATCGTAGTCATTCACAAGGCAAACCCTCCCCCGCTTTCCTGTGCTCAGTACCACCCAATCTCCCTCATCAATACCGAAATTAAAATATACGCCACGATTCTTGCCACCCGTATGAAAAGAGTGCTCTTCACCCTCATAAACCCTGACCAATGCAGCTTCATGCCACACCACAGCACACGTCACTGCCGTCGACGCCTGCATGTGGACCTCCGCCACCGTGACCATATCTGGCCTTAGTTTTACTCGATTTCGAGAAGGTCTCTAATACGGTCGACTGGCGCTACATGAGGGATGTGTTGGGAGAGGGCGGGCTTCAGCCCCCACAACTGGAAGATGGTGGGAGTTCTTTATTGTAACCTGTCAGCCAGGGTCCTTATAAACAGAGCTTTGTCCAGGGTCTTCCAGATCGCGCGGGAGACCAGACAGTGATATCCGCTCTCCCCTCTCCTCTTCGCCCTAGCGATCAAACCATTGGCCTGCCACATCTGGTCGGGTGGCTGGGTGCAGGGTTGACCCTCACAAGACTCTCATGAGGACCGAATCGCCTTGTACGCTGATGATGTCCTCCTGTACCTAGCTGGCCCAGCCCGATCCAGACGGAGATGCCTGCAGATCCTTCACTCTTTCAGGAGAGCATCTGGCCTACACCTTAATCCGGTCAAATCCACGGTGGTGCCCCTCCAAGTCTCTAGAGAATGTTTTGACTGGCAGACAACCATGCCCATACGAAGACCCTCATTTAAATACCTTGTTATCTGGGTGGCGCTTCTCCCTGAACTGACCTGGTCCCCCAATGTCTGCCCACTTCTCAGGCGTACTAAAGATGACCTACGTCGATGGCAAAAACGTATCAATCCCCTCGGGAGAGTTGCTCTCTTCAAAATGATGGTTCTACCCGCCTCTTGTATGTCCTCCAAAACCTCCCGATCCATCTCCCTCGCAGCTGGTTTCGCCACCTAGCTGGAGTGATCACCAACTTCCTTTGGGTGGGGGTGGGGGGGGGGGGGGGGGGGGGGAAATCAAGAGCGCGCCTGGCTCTCACAATCTGCCAACGAGCCACATATGAGGGAGGAATGGGGATGAAGAATCCCTACTTATATTATCTCACTACTCACCTTTTGGTGATTCATGATGATTGGTTCAACGGAGGGTGGTCAGACCCAGCATATCGGCTAGAGTGGGGCTCCTCGGATTCTCTCAGGCCCAAGCTATGCTTTACGGAGCCCCAATCCCTAAGCCCCTACCAGTCACTCGTACAGCTCTCCTGGCATGGGGTTCTGCTTTGCAACACATCCACTGGGACATTAGACTCACATTCCAAACGCCGTTGTGGCACGGCACTTGGCTGTGGGACCTTGACGGGCTTTCAGGCATGGGATCTGATAGGCATCACCTGCCTGGGGAATGTATGGAAGGGAGAACACTTGTCCTCCTTTCAAGATCTACAGCAGGCATACTCCTTACATTCTACACAATTCTTCAGGTATCTGCAATTACGTCATGACCTGGCCATTCACATTCCTAACCGTTTGGCATTTCCTGAGTTCAGCCCACTGGAGGCCAAGATTCTCATGGGAAACCTGGGGAAGAGAGGGCGATCCCAAATATATTGATCCCGGATAAACAATACCCCATCCACACTAGAGCCTCTTAGATCCCAATGGGAACGATGGGTAGGCCCTCTGGAAGAAGAGGACTGGCGAGATGCTCCTATGGCTCCCAGAAAAATCACTATATCTACCAGGCTCCGCCTCATTCAAATATATTATCTTTACTGTGCATATCTTACACCAGCGCGGCTGCACAAAGCGGTATTTCTCCCAACCCCGCAATGTCCACGCTGCAAGGGAGAACCAGACAACTTCTTCCATATAGTCTGGTCCTGCAACATCCTATCCTAATACTGGGCATCAATAGAATCTGAACTGAGTGGCATACTGGGGTGGGATGTCCCTCTTAACCCCCTTGCCCTTCTCCTGAGGGTGATGGAGGGGATGGACGGCAACTGGGTCGACAAGTTGTTTCTAGGAACAACCATTTTGATTGCTAAAAGAGTCATTGGAGCAGCCTGGAAAGACTCAATACCTTACTCAATTTCAAAATGGCTCAAGGGAGTGGACTGGTGTGCCATCCAAGAAAAATCGGTATATGAAGCAAGAGGGTGCCCGACCAAACATGAACGGAAATGGGGCAAATGGACAGGTCCATTGGACCGATTACTCTCAGCGCATGCGGCCTGCATTTTTCATACCAGCAAGCTAGGGGGATAAAACTTGCAACCGTAATGAAATGTCCTACACGTCACAGTGATACAATGATTACCTTGTTTACTTTGTTATATAAAATGCCAATAAAATTGGATATAAAAAACAAAATGAATAATACCTGCCACCCAAGCCATTCTTACGGTTTTGGGTTGCCTGGAATAGTCTGAATTGCCACACTTGTAGGAATGTGATGGTTAGTAGTTGTGTAGGTCATGTCACTGGCAGTGCTGGCAGGAGCATTGGCTAGTGCAAGCTGCAGTGGCCTCCTGACGTGGGCTCTGACATTTCTTTCATTTTTTTAACAAATTAAGCACTGCAGGTTTGGCTTCAAATTCATAAAAGCACATACTTCGCACAACCTGGTGTTGTTGCCCAAACCCAAACAGCCGAGACGCACTTCGTAACAATCTGTCACAGACAGGTGTTTGTAGCGGTACCTACAAGGTTTCAACTCTGTAGTTTTAGTAGAGGACATGCTCCCTTGCACACTGGAAAAGAATAATTTTGAGAAAAAATGTGGGTGCTAATGTGGAAAGAAAGGAACTGACATCAGCATGTAGGAGTGCACTGCTTGAATGGGACTCCGACCAGCGCTTCCAGGGCAGAAAGAATGAGGTCAATATGGAGCCGCATGGCACTACCTACCAGCACCAGACTATGCTATAAAAATCATCCACATTCATTCTGGTGCTTGGGGATATTCACAAGATGATGACTCTGCAGTTAGAAGTATCCTTCAGAAAGAGGTAGATGGAGTGCATATTAAAGGTCAAGGCATGGATAGCTACTTTTAGTTATTAGTTTACTTTGAAACATTTTTTGAGGGATTTTGAGCCTGATGGCGAAGAGTATTAAAAAAAACATGTGAATCTATCACAGATCAGTGCTGGAGAACCATTGCTAAAGGTATGCACCATTTTCTTTTTGCATTTTATTTAAGAAACACAAAATAAAATAAAAATTTTTCTTTATAAAAATCTGGCAGTTACCTTTTTTAATGTGTTAAAAAATATGTGTTAAACGAAGATAGTCACTCAAACATCTCGTAGTATTTGCGTAAAGGATTTAATTCTTACAAATTAGTAGTTTCAGAAGCATGAATTGATATTTACCTTAGTAGCCGAAAAGTCAATGCTGTGTAGAAATCTGCAGTTTTGACCCAGTGCATGCAGAGACACATCTGTGATGCTGAAACACCCGCTTAAATTGACAATCTGCAATAATTTGCAGTTCACTGCAAGAGCCAAGACTCCTTCATCTGTTAGATTGCAGCATCTTTTCAAAGAAGCTTCAAATAAATAAGGACAAGACAACGCAACGGTTTTGACTCCTGTTGAGAGAACAAGATTTTACAAAACATCCCTCGTTATCAAACAATCTCTCCGAAATTGTGACTAAAAATAGATTATTGTAATACATTTTCAATTCATGCACATCATAGTCATCAATAGATGTAACATTTACGCACATCGTATGTACAATACCGAAAATAAATCATAACTTCTTGACATTTTTCTTTTCATTCCTTTCATAGTGTTCATGGAAAGGTACAATCATAGATATGTCAGTCAGTAAGTCATGATACTTTATTTCGATAAATCAATATCATAAAAAGACAGAGGAACAATACAATTACACACAATCATCAGTTTGCAATTAATACAAAATAAAATCGTAATATATTTACATATTTTTTCTATTTACACAAAGAGAATACAAAAATATATACTTTCTATAAAACTCAATCATTAAAATGTATTAAAAAGAGGTCAGTTAGAATAAAACAGACTATTCACATCACTTGCATAAAAGATCAGTGTAGGTTAAATTCATGGAGTAACCATTACAGATGGGCAATATAAAATTCATCCATTTATAAGACCATGTTCGTAAGATTATTGGACAACATCCTTTTCTTGACCTTAATAGCCCCCACAAGAAAGTTAGCGACATGAAATATGATCCTGGGGGTCTGTAGTAGATGGAGAAACAAGAGAGCTGGCTTAACCTGTATAAACCCAGCCTCTTTAAGAATCGGAATCAAATATTTCCTTCTTAAAGCCGTGAAGTGATCACAGAACATCAAAAAGTGCAGTGTGTTCTGGATCGAAAAGTTGTCACACTTAGACGGCAAAGCGTTTTCGGGGGTACACCAAGTCGGAAAATGACCAAGAGATAAATGGATCAAATTCAACCGAAAACGAATTAAAAGGAAACGATGATAAGGCAGGTTTACAATGGTTAAGTATGGTTCAGGGCCAACATGAGTGCTCAAAATAATGCTAGTCCTCACCGTTGGTTTCTCAAGTTCTACTTGTTCCCTGTCTAGACTTAGCAATTCTCCCATCATGCCTTTAATCAGAGCAATGTCTTTCACAGTTATTGAGGCCGGGGATAGAAAAAGATCTGGTCTCCCTAACTTAAAAAGACAGTTTTTAATATAAGCTAGCCACGGTATTTTGCTTACCCTGTCTAGCTGCAAACAGTCTTTTAAAATAATGTGGTTAAGGGGAATTTCTTGATTCAGCCAGATCCTGAGCCAGGCCAGGACAGGGGCCACTTTAATCAAGTCTGAGATGTATCCTATGCCAAGTTCAGAATGAACAATATATGTTGAAGTCGACTGGGGTACAGAAAGAACAGATCTTAAAAATTTATTCTCAGTAATCTGTATACTTTCCGTGGAACAATTACCCCAAATAGCACTTCCATATGTAGCAACGGCCAAACATTTAGCTTTATAAATTTTAAGCAGAGTAACTATTGGCCTAGCTCCCGTTTTTTTTATAAAACTCTGGAGAGCAGAAGAGGATCTAGCGAGAGCAATATTTCTATTTTTTATCTGGGGACCCCAGGATCCTCCCTCATCAAAAGTTATCCCTAGATAAGGAAAGGTGGCTACTCTGCAAAGCTCTTGTTTCCCACAAGTGAATGTTTTTAAGGACTTGTTTTTTTTGCCCTTGCCCATTATCATGATTTGAGACTTTTTGACATTAATCTTTAGGTCCAAAGAACCCATAAAGTCCTCAAAAGCATCCAAAATAGACGTTGAAGAGCGACACCAGTACGTGAAAGCAAAACAGCGTCGTCTGCGTATAGGAGAACTGGGATTCCAAGTTCTCCTATACGTGGAACGTCAAGGGTTGCTACTTTTAGGGAAGGCTCCAATGCATTTATGTAAACAGTAAAAAGGAGGGGTGCCAAAATGCACCCCTGCCTAACTCCCCTTTCTGACTTAAAGTGACTTGTGCAACGCCCATCCAAAGTAACTCTAACCGCAGCTATTAGATCGGAGTGAAGGTCTGCTAAAAGACTAACAAGGGCCCTGTCCAATCCTATGTGGAGCAGGATTTTCCAAAGCTTGGAACGATTTACGAGGTCAAAGGCTGACGAGAGGTCCATGAACCCCAGGTACATGGACCTCTCCTTGGCCCTCGTATATTTTTCAACCAGTAAATGCAAGTTAAGGCCTTGATCAATTGTACTCCTTTTAGGTCTAAAACCGTACTGAATGTTTGATAGTACCCCTTTCTCAATTAACCAATCATTCAGTTTTGTTAAAATGACCCTGCCCAGTATTTTCACCGATGAATCAATCAATGAAATCGGTCTGTAACAGGATGGGTCTTGCCTGTTACCCTTTTTAAAGACCGGTATAATGATAGATTTTTTCCATGAATCCGGGATTTTGTCAGTTGTGAGAACGTTAAAAACATTACAAAGAACTTTGGACCAAAACTTAGGTGCGCATTTAAAAACGTCCCCTGGTACCCCATCAGGGCCCGGCGCTTTATTTTTCAGGGTCAGATCTATTGCCCGTTCCACGTCAGCTGCAACAAAGGTGACATTGGCCTTAGCAGTACAGAATTCCACTGCCTCCACTTCTGTGAGGGCAGCAGTAATAGCAGCACTGCTGGAGTCTGTATATATCTGACTAAAATGTTTAATCCAGCCCTCATCAGTAATATTTGCCTCTAGGGGGCTGTTTTGGTCATCAGAGAAAAGTGGCTGATTTATTATTTTCCAGAATAGACCACTATTTTTTAATGTTTCTGGTTCAAGAAGTTGGGCTACAGCATTATCTTTCAGGTCCCTCTTTCTTTCTAAAATAGTTTTTTTGTACACAGTCCTTGCACTCACTATATCCGCACGGATTTTGGGAGTGGCTTTCAGGGCTTTTAGTAGGACACCGTGAGCCTTTGAACATTTCTTGTCGAACCATCTTTTGCCCACTAACAACTTCGGGCGGCATTTATTCTGTAGGCTACGATCAATTTCTATACAGATATAATCAAAAGCCGCTATGACCTCATTACTCTGTGTTCTATTTGATAAACATATTGCAACTTCATCCTCGACTTTGGACAAAACCTCTTGGAGAAAGGTTTCAGGGACTATTTTTGTCCATTTCAACCTACGGTTCTGATCTTTTACCGTAAAATGTATTCCCCCTCTGACTTTTACTGATTTTAGAGAAATTACAACTGCAAGCTTCAATTCTAATAAAACAGGATTATGATTACTAAAAACTGATACCTCTGTATAATAATTAATCACATTACTTAACAGAAAAGAAGTCATAAAAATATAATCTATAATAGTACCCATGTCTTTTCCTTTAAACGTAGGGGATCTATTTTTCCCATCCCCGCAACCTGATTCATATAGATTCCATCTTGCAAGGAAAATTTCAAGATGCTCACCACGCCTAGTGTGTTCCAAATGAACTAAAGAGGCGAGGGGGGGGACCTTCATCATCCTGGCTAATGCATGGTAGGGTACATGGGTGTATATTAAAATCCCCTAATAATATTAATTCAAAAGTATTTACGTTGGTGCTGTAGACTGACAGAAATTTGTCCAGCACTTCCAAATTTTGACTGGTACAATCATTTGCGTGTGAATTATAAAAATTAACAAAAAGGATCTTAGTCTTATCTTGGGAAAAAAGTTCAACAATCAAACAATTATCAGAGCCAGATGAACACTGAGTTAATATGCCTTTTATGTCCAGTTTAAATAAACTTAGCAAGCCCCCCTTAGGTCGACCTGCCACACTGCTAATAGCTGGGATGCAAAAGTGGCTATATCCATCTAAGGAAAAGCTATTCGTCTGATCCCAGGTCTCTTGTAGGGCAATGATATCAAAAGCTTTTAGTGTCAATAGCCATTCTGGATTCCCAATTTTATTCTTTATGCCAGCAATGTTCCAGGTGGCAATTTTAAGGAACGATGCTGGTAACTGAGTAGGATTCCTCATGGTGTCGGGAAGTCAATCATTTTCCTCCAATGAGGATAAAGCAGTGTAACGATTATAAAGGGGAAGAATATTGTCCAACTGCCTATTCGCTGGCTGATAACCATAAAAATCCCCGCCATTGTGGTGCACAGGTGCGTTCAAAGGGGTGTTGGAAAAACAACCAGCCATTCCCCTTACTGGTCCATTTCCAAGATGCCCTTGCTGCTGAGGTAATCGTTGTTGGGTGCTGGCCAAATGGCTATAAAAATATCCAAGAGGTCTAGCACGTACAGAGTTATCCTGGGTAGGTAAAGAGGCAGCTCTAAGGAGGACAGTAGCAACATGTTGTGGATGTTTAAAGTTTACAATGATGCAATCCCCTCTTATATTTTTCCTTCCATAACCAATCCAACTAACTCTACGGGTGGATATTATATCATTTGAGAAGGCCAATGGAAAACCACAATTCCTATTCAGCCAAGCAAGTGTTTTATTTTTTAGGGCATCATGGGTTTCTAGCCTGGAGTCAGACATGCAAGAGTCAACCTCGGGGACGTTTGTTAAAACCACAATGTATGGAACACACTGCGGTGGGAGGTTGACAACATTTTTCCTCCTGGATTTACTACTCCCTGCAGTGTCTCCCTGTGCTAAATTATTCTGATTACTATTTTGTACTATTTGTGGTTGTCGTGAAATTGGTGCTGGTGCAAGTACAGTACCCACTGGTGATTGGTTAGCTGGTGGGGTAATCAGTGCATTTACAGCTGGAGAGGCCTGATTAATAACCCCTGAGCCGCCAACCCTGGTATTAGCAGACGCGTGTACTATGGGTTCCGATAAGCTATGGCCCATGGGACCCGATGAACCGGGTTGAGGGCTCATCAGGGAAGAAGTCCGGGTCAAATGAGAATCGAGAAGACCTTTCAATCTAGTAACCTCTTGGGCAACTAAATCTAACTTTGCCACCAATGGGCTAATCAGAGCCTCTAGTTTAGACTCAAGGATGGTTGCCAGGAGTTCAATGTGGGCTGGATGAAGGGTATTTCCCTCAGCATTATTTATAGGCTCTAAAATGTCCCCCCTGCTAAGTGGGGTTAGACCTTGCTAGATATGATATTGCCTAGTTAACATATACATAAGTCCTAGAACGGCATTTCTGTATAACAAACATATACCGCACTGCATAGAGTATGGAACTTTGCATTACTGTTGTATCAAAAATAAATTTTGCCGAGGACAGTAGCGTTGACTTGTCTTAAATCCACCAACCTGTGTTTTCCACTTTAGTTCACCAATTCATTGCAAGCTGACAGCTACTGAATATATACATAACGATTCAGCCAACAACGACAGGTTTCTGTGTAAACCTTTTGTGTCAATACATTCAAAGGCCTAGAAGAAGCAGTGAATGAAGAAAAATAGGAGCTGAGTCACCACCTCTATACCGGATTCCATAAAATTCCAAATGTCTCTATTTCTAGTTTTCTCTCAACTCCCCTCCATGCCCCCTCGCGAATTTTTACCATTTGTCTGAATTGGTCTAAATGTTTTAGTGACACAGTTGTGATGTGCTGACTAAAACACAACGTGCAGAACCACAACTGACAAAAACATGGTAGCTTTGTATCCCACAATGTCAATGACTATATTTGCTTTCCTAAATGTGCAGCATAGGTGTAGAACCGAAGAAAAACAAACGTAAGGCAAGAAGGTGTGAACATGTTCCACCAAATAAATAGTCTGGTGCTTAGTCGCTTACTTTTTGCAGTCTTTCTCGTTAATTGCCATAGTGACATTTTTATTGATTTTCTTACAAGATTGCCTTTTCCACAATCTTCTGCGAAATCATTTTGCCCTATACCACTGTCCAATTACCAGCCGCCTGGAGTGGTCCAGACTGCTGGTCGTAGACTATACATACATGGAAAACAAAACCTGAAAAGGGAATACCTTCGGCATCTAGAGGTTTCCATGCGATCGCCCTACTGAACCGCAGCTGTGCATGTCAGAATACCAAGGTAGAGGATATCTGGTATACAAAAACATCATATGAATCGGACAATCGGTTACGTTTTAGGTTTCTTCAGTTTATAAAGCGATATTCTTTGCCTCTTATCCACCTAAAAGAAGATGCCGATCATATGAACACAGTGTTGCAGAAGGCCGCTGCAGTGGTTGCTGGGGGAGGGGGTGGGGGGTTTGGTCAGAGAGGCGACAATTATCTTTATTATGTAAAATCTACAAGAACAGGAAAGATGTAAGTGAGAATTTTACAGGAGTAGTAGTTGCTCATTTTCTAAACATTGTTATAGTATTTCTGACAGATCTGAAAAGTATCACTGCTGGTAACAGTTAAACAGAGCCAATAGCCAAGAAAAGCTTTACTCCAAACAGATGCTTAAAGGGTAGTAGGGCTAGGTGTGGTGCTACTGTTGGAATTTAGAGATGGGATAGGAACAAACGTTCTCTACATAGACCAGGGGGAAGGGAAATGGAAGATTGGTGTAACATATGGGCTTGGTGCGGATTTGACCACTTCCTTTACTCTCTACCAGTTGAGACGGTAGTGAGAAAAGAATAATTCTGGGAACTATGAAAGAGGGTTTTTTTTTTAAGAGGGGAGGGGATGAGGGAATACACAGGATGGATGCAGGATGTGACCATTGCCTTTTCTCTCGCATAGGGAAGAGAAACCTATCCAGAGACAAATTAACAGAGGTGAATCATAGTTTCTCTAGAATGTGACTGGTATTTTAACCATAACCTAGCCCCACAATGGAAGACTATTTCACTGAGACCTAAAAGTCGATCACAGGCTATGAAGAAATAGCCCAAGCAGGAGCAGGGATCTGAAGTGTGAAGTAATGCCATCAATCCGGACAGAGACTGAGAAACTGATCTATTATTTTTTTAGGCATGTTCCTTCTTGATGATGTGTTAAAAGAAGTCTTTAAATTAAAAGCATTTACTTTCAATATTCTAAGTTCAGCAAGTCAACGCTCAAAAAAGTCCTAAGAGGTAGAGGCCACAAAATCCCAGATGTAGATGAGATACTGGCCAGCAAATGTGAAGCAAACAAGCATCTAAAGAGAATAAAAAACTCAAGTATGAGCAAGGTGGTGGAAAGTGCAAGTATGGAATGAGACGGAGGCTCTGGAAGACTCCATATCACAAGCTTGCAGGCCTCTGCACTTGTTGTGGGTGGAGGAGAGGAGATAGCAAAAAGAGGATGTGAGCTGGGGTGAAAGGGACAACAGGTTTAGGTAGCAGAGGCATGGCGAAAGGAAAAAGCTTAACACTGGACAGCCCTGTAGGTTACAGGAGACTAGATAATAGGTCACTGGGAACACAGATGGCAGGATGAAAGCGAGTGTGGCAAGGGAAAGTTGAAATTGAGTTGGGGGATCGGCTGTTTCGCAATGTCAAGGAATAAAGTGATCAGAGGTGGGAAAAAGAGGATGGGGAGGGAAGAGACACTGGAGATCTGATACCCATTAGAGGCATAAGAAATAGAAACAAGGTGCGGGTGGAGGAAGATGAAAATCACCACCTCCAGTCACTACTAATAACGGTAAGGCCAAAACGTCTTGCCAAGAATTCAGGCATATTGAACGAGTTGTCACAGACTGGAACAGGTGTCTGCTTCCGGCAAGTAAGTCACCTTGGAAAGGGATCAGTGATGGCCTCTACAGACAACCAACCATAATTGAGGTTGTGCCAATTAGATGGTCGTAAGTGTGCTCACCCATCGCATTATCATCCATCTACGCACCAAACCACGAACAAGAAGAAATGTTACTCCACAAGGCCATACACACTTGATAAGAGAGTGGGCAAGGTGACAGAATCATTGTTGGGGACCTATATCTGGTAACCTGTCTGGAAACAAAATGGAGACATGGGTCAGGGGCACTTGTACAATATCAGTGAAAGCTAAGGGCTGACTAGCAGATACAGGACTAATAAATATCTAGTACCATAGACAAAGTGAAATTCTCACACTATTATAATCCCCTTAAAAGTTGATACACAGATAGATTTCATCCTGTCAAACAGAAGAGTACTGACACATGTCAAAGTAGATCCAGCCCCAATGACACTTTGGATCATGGACCGTTCTCTAGCTCCACTGAATGGAAGCAGAGATCAAACAGACATGGGTGGTACATGGCGAATGAATGAGGCCTTCCTAAAGGAACCGGTCATTTTAGATTCCTTTGATGTCCCATAAACCAGGACATCAAAGAAAATTAAACAATGATAACAATGAAGTAAACAATTAAAAGACAATTCACAGCAGAGGCAGCACATCTTAAAGGAATGAGATACAACCTCTTTAAGAAACTGAAGGAGAATTTACAGAGACAGGGGTAAACCAGTTGCAAAAGTTGTCGAGGAACATTATTAAGCTGAGAGAGCAGATCAAACTCTAAAGGTTGACAGGGCAAACTAGCTCATATAGCGAGCACAGGCATAACATTTTACGTGGAATCCAGAGAAGAAACCAGGTAGTTTATTAGCCAAGAAGCTCAGTGTCTGCCAAGCCCCCAAATCTCAGCAGGCAACTAAAGGCCAGGATTTGGGAGTCTTGAGTGGGGAGAAGAAGACAGAGCTGTTTCAACAGTTCTACAACACCATGTATGCCCCAGAGCATACAAGCGAGAGAGACAGGCATGAGTATTTATAATTGGCAAAGTTCCTGAAGCTCTCTCAAGATAATCAGGAAACACATGACACCTCCACAACTAAGGAGGAAGTCCTGAAGGCCATCAGGCGCCACAAAAGCACAAACTTGCAAGGCTCTGTTAGGTTATCTGTAAAGTTTTACAAATCATTTGCCCTTTTATACAGTCTTGACAGAGATGCTCAATAACAAAAGGCACTCAATGACCCAAACAATGATAGCCATTCCTCAAGCACAATAGGTACCCAACGGAAAGTGCACATAAGGTCCACTGCACTGCTCATAGTAGACAATAAGTTCCTGACCAACATACTAGTCTACTGGGACAATATAGCCGTTAACAGGGGTAGACAGGCAGGGCACAACACTAAAATGGCACCTTACCTTACAGATAGGAATAAAATAAAGGCAAGGGTCACAGCCAGAGGCTGCACACTAAAAGGGTTGGCTTCACAATAAGGGTTGGGCACAGGGCTTGGCTGTGGTAATCAGTCTATTTGTTCATCAGCCTATTTGTTTTACTACAACAAGATAGCAAAACAAGTCACATGAACACTGTCATAAGATACACCATATCAATACACAGATAATGGTAGCAAAATATGACTGTGTCTTTCCAATTATCCCACACACCAGCACTGTAGCTTGTCAATTGGCCATACGGTCGATGGGACATAGTCTCCCAGACTCGTGCATGACCCTACATTTCATAGCACTGCGATGGTTAATTCTGAAATGGGTTCCTCCACACTGTGCCCCCGCCTGGACCTCTTGGCTTGCTCACTCCACCTGCATCGCCTCTCAGAGAGTTGCTACTATCCTGGGTGCTCCACCAAGGACATGCAAACCTTAATTGTACTTTAACATCAGCTTTGCATCAATATATCGAAGGCCTTGTATGCCTAATTTAGTGAAGATCCATTTTAGCGCCAACAGGATATTTCATTTGTGGCTACAGCACAAACTGTTGAACAAATTTACATCAAACTTGGCCGTAAAGCAGAATTTTACTGAATAAGTGATGTATCGAAAAAACCCACTCTTATGGCGAGCCCAGGCTGTGCGCAGCAGCTGAAGTCTGGGCGTAGCAGAAGTTTGAAAGTTGCAGGTTGGGCACAGGGCCTAGCTAAAAGCTGTGTGAAGCAGGATTTGGAAAATAAGTACACCATAAAATACAAGAAATTGACAAAAAAAACAAAAACTAAAAACTGAGTTATGGGCCTGGCTCAAGTTCCCAAAGTCACTAAAATGTGCAACGTATGGTTAGCAGCACATAAAATAACTTGCGCCATACTAAAAACAACAATTTGCCCACAGAAACAAAAACAGAGCTAACAAGACTACAACATGGCAGGGCACAAGTTATGATGTGTGCTGTATGCATTGCTAACCATAACTGGAGGATATCAGTAGTTTTGGACGTTTGAGCCAGACCTAGAACTCAGGGGGTCATTACGATGGCGGGCGGACTCTAGTCTGCCCGGTGGGGATCGGGACCACCCACCATGCATGTGGCGGTCTCGCACTCCAAATTAGGATGCGACGGCCACCATGGCGGTCGAATCTTGCAATTTAACGTTGCGATGGGTGCTGCTGACTGCAGCACCCGCCGCGATGTTAAAAATGCAGGTTGTGCATTTCACTGCACAACGTGGCAGGCACCACACAGTGCCTGCCACTTAGTGCAGTGAAATGTAGAGGGGTACCTTGGGTACGCCCCCAGTGCACCCACACCTCCCCCCAACACAAGGGGGCCCCGCAACAGGCCCCCAAAACCAATCCCCACCAGCCTGTGAATGGCAGTTCCACTGCCATATACCTGCTGACGGGGATGCAGCATCATAATTTGGCGGTCGGTGCCTGCTAGGCACCGCCACAATTTTACAGATGGTGACTGCTCCGCCAGGCAATCGGACCGATTGCCTGTGGCGGATACTTGGCGGGCGGTCTTTGCGTCAGCCATGGTCGCGGTCGGATTACCCCCTCCCATACTAATTTGGCGGGGGAAAAGCGGTCCGATGGCGGAAGGCCTGCCACC
This sequence comes from Triturus cristatus, assembly GCF_964204655.1. Taxonomy (NCBI): domain Eukaryota; kingdom Metazoa; phylum Chordata; class Amphibia; order Caudata; family Salamandridae; genus Triturus; species Triturus cristatus. Next base: position 358,072,107 of record NC_140585.1, read on the forward strand.
GTACGGCTGGCGGTGGCGGGCCTTCCGCCATCATAATAACCTCCTCAGTTGTTAGGTCTTGGTTAGACAGCGCATAGCATGCGGTGTCTCAAACAGACATGTTGTTTTCAATCTGTGTGCTTCAGCCCGTTCCTAGGCTTACCATTTGCTCGCTCCGTTGTCACTCTCATATCTTTTGCCCCCATTTGTCCATGGCATAGATGCGCCATTCCTCTTCTTGTGTTTATGCCTCCATCAGAGCATGAACCAAGTATTTGTATCCATCCACTGCTCCCGTTTTAGGTGCTACGTTGATCTTTGTGTGTGAGCACTCCACACAAGTGTTTATTTATTTATGAAGTTTTATATAGCGCGAACATGATCTTGAGGGATATCAGAGCGCTTCACAATTACGGTTGGTCAAGGTTAGGCAGGGGTCAAATACTTAACACAGAAAACAATTACAAAGGGTGCAAACACATCATCACAGTAAGTACAATGAAGGAGGGAGTAAGTCCAGTATCTTCAAGCAAAAGATCGTCGCCCAATTAAAGTAAGAACTTGCACATAAGGAATCGTTTTACTTAAATTTTGAAGGCAACTGTGGAGGTGAGACTACGAATTTCAGGAGGGAGGGAGTTCCAGATCCGTGGAGCGGAGCCGGAGAAAGATCTTTGACAAGTTCTCTTTTTTCGAAATATCTGCTGTTTCAGAAGGAAGGTGTTAGCGCTTCTTGAAGGTCTACCACCTTCACATAGTTCTAGCTTTTGGCATAGGTACTTGGGGGTTTTGAGATGGAGAGCTTTGTGAGTCAGGCAGGCGATCTTTAACTGTATTCTTGCTTCAAAAGGCAGCCAATTTAGAGATTTTAGGACTGGGGAGATGTGCACAGATCTTTTAGTGCCCGTGGTCAGTCTGGCCGCTGCATTCAATACAGCTTTAAGTGGGGCCAAGATAAATTTCGGAAGGCCACATAGTGTAGCACTGCTATAATCTAGCCTCAGCAGAACCAGCGCTTGAACAAACTGCTTGAAGTCAGCTTGTGGGAGGAAAGGTTTGAGATTCCTGAGTAGTCTCATCTGGTGATTCGCTCCCTTGCAAACCTTACTAATGTGGTTCTTCAAATTTAAGTGTTTGTCCAGGGTGATTCCGAGCGATTTGGCTGAATCAATGATGATGCAGGGGCGGGGGGTGAGGCGAGTTGAACGCAGTGAGATGGTTCAACCAGAGGTCTACCATGGGGGTATGATTCGGAGGAGAAATGAGCAAGAATTCGATTTTGAAAGTGTTGAGTAGGAGGTGGTTCACCGTTAGCCAGTTTTGAGTGTTCATGAGGATAGTGTTGAGTGAAGTGAGATTGTCAGGGAAGGAGATTTTCATGTAAAGTTGCGTGTCATCTGCGTACATGTGGAAGAGTTTAGTGCATTTGCAAGTGGTTCCAAGAATAGGTTGAATAGTATGGGGGATAAGGCGGACCCTTGTGGGACACCAATGGATACAGGCAAGGGCTGGGATAGGGAGTGGTTCACCTTTATTCTTTGGGATCTGTGGTCGAGGAAGGACGAGAATCATTGCAGCACCAGACCAGAGAGGCCCATCCTGTGTTCTAGAACCGATACTAGATTGTCGTCATTTACAGTGTCAAATGCAGAGGAAAGGTCAAGGAGGATCAGGAGGCAAGATTCATTGTGGTCGAGCATTTTTAGAATGTCATCAAACACATGAATAAGAGCCGATTCAGTGCTGTGTCCACTCCGAAAACCAGATTGGTGATGATCTAGGAGTCGGAAATTTTCAATGTGAGCACAAAGTTGAGATTGGACACATTTTTCAAGGAGTTTGGCCAGAGTAGTGATGTTGGAGATAGGGCGTTAGTTGTTAAGGTCTGCACTATCAGCATTAGGTTTTTTTAAGATAGGGGAAACCTGAGCTGCTTTTAGGCAGTCAGAGATCATACCTTGAGACAGAGAGGCATTGACAATCTTTGTCCAGAGGGGGGTGAGGACTTCCTTGATGTCTTTGAAGACGGTGGGTGGTAGCGGGTCAATGAAGTGATTGGTGGGGTTGATATTCTGAAGAATTTTGTTGATGTCACTTTCGCTAAAAGGGGTGAACGTGTCCCAAGAGGCATTGCTTTGGTGCGCATACTAACTGATCGGGCTGTTCAGCGGGGGATGAGGTGGGCGCAAGGCAATAGGATGGTAGAGAGGCCTTTTTAGATTCCAGTTCGATATTGATGAGTCTCGATTTCTCAGATAAAAACGTAGCCAAAGCGTCGCAAGAGGGTGGGCTGTGACCTGGGTCAGACCGAGTGGGTGCGTCACACGATTGTTGTTTAACAATTTCAAAAAGTTTCCTGGGACGATTAGAGGCTAGGTTAAGTTGAGACCTGAGGTAGTCGGTCTTGGCGCTCTTGATTTGTTTGTTATAGGAGCTCCTTACTGTTCTGAGGACTTTTAGCAGTTCCGAGGAAGGGTTGGATTTCCAAGATCATTCGGTTGCCCTTAGGTTATGTCGTTCGGAGTTTAAGTTGCCGTTAAACCATGGTTTCAAGATTTTTGTTGATGCATTTTTTTGTTGGATCGGTGCAACGGAGTCCATGATACTTGACATAGTAGAGTTGTAAAAGTCCGTGAGTAAGTGAACCTCAGGCTTGACAACTTGGGCGGAAAGGGCAAGTTTACATTGGGTTGCTAGCTCAGCTGTATTGGTATGTGTAAGGTCCCTATTCCATACCTTTAGCTTCTTCGATTGAGGCTTCCTAGCGGACTTCTCCTGGTTAATGTAAAAGAGGATGATGTGATGGTCAGACCAGTCGCAAGGGGAGATGTTATCCAGAGATATGGTGTTTCCCTTGGAGATGATGAGATCTGAGATTTCTCCTTTATTATGTGTTGGCCTGTCGCAGTACTGGGTCAGCTCGTGATCATCTAAGAAGGATTTAAGGCATGTAGCAGCTTGGTCATTGGGGTTAGACCAATGAAGGTTGAAATCACCGAGGAAGATTTGGGGAACTACGGAATCGACACTACCGGAGATAATTTCAAGTAATTGTTCGATGAAGGAGAGATTGTCTCCCGGGGGGTGATATAAAGTGTGTAATTTGCATATCGGGATGTGATTACTTAAAATGTTGAGACAGAGGTATTCACTGGAGGAGGGCGCAGAAGTCTCAGAGTGAGAGACCGAGAGAGTGTTCAGATGAATACAAGCTAGGCTATCGCCATACTTTTTCGCTCTGTCGAGACAAATTATGTCATGGGAAGGAGGAACTAGGAGGTCTATGATAGGAGAGGAGGTGGAATTCAAACAAGTTTCGTTAAGGATGATGATGTCTATTTCCTGGTATTTAATGAGGTCGAAGATATCCGAGGTGTGTTTACTGGCTGGTCTACAGTTGAGAATTGTGCATTTGAGTCGTCCCTGTCAGTGGGGGGAGGCGTCTGCGTGATGTTCACTCTTTTGAGGTTGTCTTTATTTACGACGCTGAGGTTGAGCAGGGTTTCTCTGTTCGGGTTAGGGTGAATGGCTTGAATTCGACTGAGAAAAGTCTTGTCGGTGGCCAGATTAAGGGAGTGAAAGGAGAGTAGATCCTTGATGTCTTTATGTGCAAGATCAAATTTCGTCCTTCTAGGCCGGCAGTCTGTGATAGTAAGGGATAAGGTGTTAAATGTACGGAGGACAGGATATCGGAGAGGACCGGATACCACGCTAGAGGGGCTTATGGGCAAATTTAGGAGGGAGTTGATCGAGCGGAGATGCTCGACTGTCAAGGCTTTCAAGACCTGAAGTTCGGCAGTAAGAAGGTGCAACTGACGAGATAGATCAGCGGTGTCAAACACAAGGCCCGCGGGCCGAATCCGGCCCGCCAGACCTCGTCATGTGGCCCGTGTAGTAGTGCTGTGTAGTAGTGCTCCGTTCAGCGACACGAAAGCTCTTCGTCCTGCAGGCACTAAAGGACTGTCACTGCAGAGTTAACTTTTGCTGTTTTCGTGCGGCGATCACCCCCGCAGGAGCAGCACTTTCCCTTTGACCCCCTCCCTCCCTCCCGCTCCATGGCAGCCCATCTCCCTCCCTCTCCCGCTCCTCAGGCCGGCCGCCATGTTACTGGGGAGAATGTAACAGTTTCAGAAACTGCAGCTCCGAAAACTGCAGCTCCGAGGGGGACTGTCGCTGTCCTTCCTGCGCTGGGGGCGCACCACGCACCGGAGAGAGGAGTGAAAGGAGGAGGGGCAGGAGGCGGGCAGGAAGGTGCAGCAGCCCTGGGAGCAGCGAGTGCAGCACGCGTCCCTCTGCCCTGCAGGGCCCCAGCCGGCGCTGACTTTGCTCCGCAGGCTCCTGGTCGCTGGTCTCGGCTTCTGCAGCCCAGGATAACGCAGGTAAGCTCTCCCTCCCCCGTGTCCCCTTGTTTCAGGAAATAGAGGGGTGCTGTGCTGTCCTGTTCCTCACCCTGGGATCAGCAGGAACTGGGCGAGGAGAAGGATCTTGGGGAAATCCGGAGAGCTAGGCCACAGCCACGCTTCAAGGTGTGTACTCGGGCAGCACTCCCGCCCCCTTAACAATTGACACGTAACACGAGTGAGTAACCTCTATCGTTGCAGACTGGGCCAGAATCGGACAGGATTAATTCTATTCTTGCCTGCCCGAAATAAAAGTGCCATTTTCCTTGTTTGTCCCTGATTCTGAGTCTGGCAGTGTTCTGTACCGCTAAAATGAATACAGACAATTTTAAATAAAGTTCTATTTAAGTATCATGTCCGGGTCTTTGCAGAACTTTAAACAAGAACAAATGTCCATTCTTTTCTCTGGTAAAGGTGGCATTCCTAAGGGTGAGGTATTTAACACACTTTGTAATTGCCAGGTGTGATAACAACTCAGAATTACAACCCCAGCGCAAATAAGGTTTTACATAGGACAGGGTTTGGAAAATCGCGACAAGAGGCCTGACATTAAAGTTGCAACCTGGGTGGTTTTATACCGGCATGACTGATATTGTAATATCTTGCTGGTTGAAAAGAAAAATCACTTAAAGACGGTATTTTTTCCTCTTATCTGTGCATACTTAAACAGTAAATGTTAGAGGAAAACGGTTTAAAATGTGTTATACAGCTGCTCTAATGACCCCCGGCTGTGCATTAAAGTAAACAAAGTACGATGAAAACGAATTGCAGAAATTTCAAATAAAGTTCTACCTAAGAATCAGGTCCGCGCTTGCAGCATCCTTAAACGTGAACAGGCTGCCTCTATTTTTGCCTGGGAAAGGTGTCATATCCCAGTGTTGTACATTCACATTAATTCATTGTGTATATTATTGTTTCTTTAATTTCCATTATTGTTCTCCTACCTGTTCATTTGCATTGCACTTTCTCCATCCTATCAAATCACCTATCGTCATGATATGTCATCATAGAACCCTGACTAGGTATTTATATGATGTCATGGAATGTTGGTTATTCGACTTGACTTGCTGATCTGTACTTGACCTGTTCTGACTATGTTTCTGCTTTCAGAGCTAGTTATTACTTATATTATTACAAAAAACAGTAATAATTGAATGCAGTGACAATAATTTATGATAATAAAGAGTGGACACATACTCCTACAGATACAACCGGCCCTTTGAGGGTGACCAAACTGCTGATGCGGCCCCTGATGAATTTGAGTTTGACACCTCTGAGATAGATCATCGAGTCGCGCCACTAGGTCTAAAGGTTGGGTGAGGATTAATGGATGTGTAGGGGGATCAGGTAGAGGGATGAGTCCACGAGGGGAGCCCGAGAGGTCTAAGGTGGAACTATTAAGATTCGGGCGGGGAGGGCTTGGTCATTGCGAATTTGGAATGATTCTGAGAGCTTGGAAAGAGGGACAGGGAAATGTGTGAGGACAGGCGGGCTAGTAGCCTGTATGTCAGGGGAGATCAAATGAGGGTAGGAAGGGTTTGACTGTACAGGGACTAAGAAGGACATATGCCAGGTCTCAAACCTGGCGGGTGAGGTGGGTGTAGAGCTGAAGGAGGGGGGGGATCGCCTGACAGGAGTAATGATGAGAGGGCATGAGGGGCTCTCTCAGCTCGAGAGTCACCTAGTATCGGACAAGTAGTTGTCAGGGAGAGCGGGTTTAGTTGAAATGGGACCAAGTAGGACCGTTGCGCCATCTCACGCCTAGCAGGAGGCAAAGTTATAGGGATGCAGGAAGGGGCATCTTCTGTTAATAGAAAAGACTGTATGGTGTGAGGGAGACTCTCTGCGCGAGAGTCATCCTGTATCAGACTGACAGTCGGCGAGGGGAAAAAGACCATAGGTCCTCCAGCCGGCTGAGGAGATGTTCTAGTGGGTTGATATAATCCGACCAGGGACATGGAGGCTCTGGGATTAACTAAAGGAGGGGAAGGGTTTAGAGAGAGAGGGGCACTCTCAGCTGTTAGAGTGGGAGTACCGGTTAGGTCCAGCGCAGATGTGGTGGATAACTTGGGGCCTGTGGAGTTGGTGTTCACCGCTTTTCTGAGTGTGGGGTAAATAGTGGGCATCTTGGCTAGGTTGATGCTAGAGGCTTGGAATAAGATGATACCATTATTGTAGAGCATGGGTACTCATAGCACGGCCTGCAAACATCTCCGCAGCAGCGCGGACTCCGAGACACTCTGCTCTATGGGGGCCGGGTTATTCCAGCAATAGTCAGAGTGGAGATGCAGGGGCGCTAAGAAGAGGTGAAATACAACAAAGCCTCATTAACAAGTAAATGGTCTTTTAAAGACCTGTGAAGTACTTGGGTGCGGCTGTGTGTGTGCCCAGAAGCTGTCTCAGCCCCGTCCCCCACCAAGGGGTCAGGTGACAGAGGTAGGGAGACAGACAGAGGGAGGGAGGGAGACAGAGGGAGAGGGAGGGAGACAGGCGGAGACAGAGGGAGGGAGAGGGAGGTAGATAGAGGGAGGGAGGGAGACAGAGGGGGGAGACATAGGGGGGAGACATAGGGGGGAGACAGAGGGGGAGACATAGGGGGGAGACAGAGGGGGAGACAGACAGAGGAAGAGGGAGACAGCGGGAGGGAGACAGCAGGAGGGAGACAGAGGAAGACAGAGGGAGAGAGAGAGGGAGATAGAGGGAGACAGAGAGGGAGGGAGACAGTCAAAGGGTGACAGACAGAGGGTGACAGACGTAGGGAGACTGGGGGAGGCAGAGTGGGGGAGGCAGAGAAAGGGAGACAGGGAGAGGGAGGGAGACAGAGGGAGACAGCGGGAGAGAGAGAGAGGGAGGGAGACAGAGGGGGGAGACAGAGGGGGGGAGACAGAGGGGGGGAGACAGAGGGGGGGGAGACAGAGGGGGGAGACAGAGGGGGGGAGACAGAGGGGGGGAGACAGAGGGGGGGAGACAGAGGGGGGGAGACAGAGGGGGGGAGACAGAGGGGGGGAGACAGAGGGGGGGAGACAGAGGGGGGAGACAGAGGGGGGGAGACAGAGGGGGGAGACAGAGGGGGGAGACAGAGGGGGGAGACAGAGGGGGGAGACAGAGGGGGGGAGGCAGAGGGGGGGAGGCAGAGAGGGGGAGACAGGGGGGGAAACAGGGGGGAGACAGACAGAGGGAGACAGGGAGACAGAGGGAGGGAGGCAGAGGGAGGGAGGCAGAGGGAGGGAGGCAGAGAGAGAGGGAGACAGAGGGAGACAGAGAGGGAGACAGAGGGAGACAGAGAGGGAGAGAGAGGGAGACAGAGAGGGAGAGAGAGGGAGACAGAGAGAGGGAGACAGAGAGAGGGAGACAGAGGGAGAGAGACAGAGGGAGAGAGACAGAGGGAGAGAGACAGAGGGAGAGAGACAGAGGGAGAGAGACAGAGGGAGAGAGACAGAGGGAGAGAGACAGAGGGAGAGAGACAGAGGGAGAGAGACAGAGGGAGGGAGGGAGTCAGGGGGGAGACAGAGGGAGGGCGACAGAGGGAGGGCGACAGAGGGAGGGCGACAGAGGGAGGGCGACAGAGGGAGGGCGACAGAGGGAGGGCGACAGAGGGAGGGCGACAGAGGGAGGGCGACAGAGGGAGGGCGACAGAGGGAGGGCGACAGAGGGAGGGCGACAGAGGGAGGGCGACAGAGGGAGGGCGACAGAGGGAGGGCGACAGAGGGAGGGCGACAGAGGGAGGGGACAGAGGGAGGGCGACAGAGGGAGGGCGACAGAGGGAGGGCGACAGAGGGAGGGCGACAGAGGGAGGGCGACAGAGGGAGGGCGACAGAGGGAGGGCGACAGAGGGAGGGCGACAGAGGGAGGGCGACAGAGGGAGGGCGACAGAGGGAGGGCGGCAGAGGGAGGGCGGCAGAGGGAGGGCGGCAGAGGGAGGGCGGCAGAGGGAGGGCGGCAGAGGGAGGGCGGCAGAGGGACGGCGGCAGAGGGAAGGCGGCAGAGGGAGGGAGACAGCGGGAGGGAGACAGCGGGAGGGAGACAGCGGGAGGGAGACAGCGGGAGGGTGACAGCGGGAGGGTGACAGACAGAGAAGTGAGACAGAGGGAGAGAGAGAGAGAGAGGGGGGGAGAAAGGGCGACAGAGAGAGAGGGAGGGAGAAAGGGCGACGGAGAGAGAGAGAGGGAGGGAGAAAGGGCGACAGAGAGAGAGGGAGGGAGAAAGGGCGACAGAGAGAGAGGGATGGAGACAGCGGGAGGGAGACAGCGGGAGGGAGACAGCGGGAGGGAGACAGCGGGAGGGAGACAGCCAGAGAAGTGAGACAGAGGGAGAGAGAGAGAGACAGAGGGAGAGAGAGAGAGAGAGAGGGAGGGAGAGAGGAAGACCGAGAGGAAGACCGAGAGGGAGACAGGCAGAGGGATGGAGACAGGCAGAGGGATGGAGACAGGCAGAGGGATGGAGACAGGCAGAGGGATGGAGACAGGCAGAGGGATGGAGACAGGCAGAGGGATGGAGACAGGCAGAGGGATGGAGACAGGCAGACAGCTAGACAGAGGCAGAAAGACAGATAGAGGCAGAGACTGAGACAGACAGAGACAACGAGGCAGGGAGACAGAGGGAGAGAGAGAGACAGAGGGAGAGAGAGAGACAGAGGGAGAGAGAGAGACAGAGGGAGAGAGAGA